>NW_026000249.1:13488119-13523564 GCF_001458135.2 Marmota marmota marmota | reverse complement strand
CTATTTTGTGTTTTATTTAGAGACAGGGTCTCACTCAGTTGCTTAGTGCCTCACTGTTGCTGAGGCTGGCTTTGAACTCGCAATCTTCCTACCTCAGTCTCCCAAGCTAATGGGATTACAAGCATGCACCACTGTGCCCGGCAGAGAATCAAACTTTTTAAAAGTAAACTTTGGAAATAAATTTCTTACAGTAGTAAAATACAATAATGAAATGTAAGTTTTATTTTTTTATTGATTTTTTAAAAAAATAAATGACAGCGGAATGCATTACAATTCTTATTACACATACACAGCACAATTTTTCATCTCTGGTTGTATATAAAGTATGTTGACACCAATTCATGTCTTCATACATGTACTTTGGATAATGATGTCTATCACATTCCACCATCCTTGCTAATCCCCTGTGGAAAGGGAGGGGGAAATGCAGACATTAAAAAAGCAATTACAGTAAATGTATCTGTTGGGCACAGTGGTTCATGCCTGTAGTCCCAGCTACTTGGGAAGCTGAGGTGGAAGAACTGCTTGAGCCCAGGAGTTTGAGACTAGCCTGGGAAACATAGTGAAACCCCATCTCAAAGAAAAAAGAAAAATGTATTCAAGTATTCTGGCACATTATCATAAACATGTATAGGAAAAATATATTAAACTAGAATAGAAAGATAAGTCCTTCAATGGAATGAAATAAAAAGTTTGAAATCAGGCCCAAGGGTAAGTATGTGTGCATAAAAAATTAGCATATTGGGAAAGTGACATTGCTAGTCAGTAGAAAAATAATCAAATTAATAATCAAAGTGGGCATGATGGTGCATGCCTGTAATCCCAGTAACTTGAGAGGCTAAGGCAGGAGGATTACCCAGCCTCAGCTACTTAGCAAGACCCTGTCTCAAAATAAAATAGAAAAAGGGCTGGAGATGTAGCTCAGTGGTAGAGTGCCCCTAAGTTCAATCTCTAGTACCTCCACACACAAATTAATGATCAAATTAATTCAGATAGCAGGCTAACAATTTAAGTCATATCCCAATTGCAAGTCTTAAACCAACAACCAAAAAAAGGATTAAAAATGTAAAAGGGTGGCCTGGGGATGTGGCTCAAGAGGTGGCACGCTCACCTAGCATGCATGAGGCACTGGGTTCGATTCTCAGCACCAAATAAAAACAAAACAAAACAAAACAAAATAAAGATATTGTGTCCACCTAAAACTAAAAAATAAATATTTTTTAAAACCATAAAAGTGATTAAAAAAATAAAGTGAACAAGTATATAAGCATGGGATAAGAAAGGCTGTTCTAAGCTTAATACCAAAGGTAGCAACAAATGATATAAAGAAACAAAGATATGATGATGTAGAATTTCAATAATTCTATAGGAACATACATTATATATAAAATAAAAACAACCCGAAACCAGGAAGAATGTATTTGCAAGAGTTATTATCCTTGATAAAGGAAAAGATGAGCATCCTATTAGAGAACTAGGCAAAGTGCCGATTATCAATGGAAAATTTACCAAAGCGTAACCACAAATGCCAGTAATTTTACCCTCACAAAAAAAAAGTAGGGCTGGGTTGTGATTCAGTGGTAGGACACTTGCCTAGTACATGTGAGGCACTGAGTTCAATCCTCAGACCACGTAAAAATAAATAATGTCCATCTACAACGAAAAAATATTTTAAAAAACAAAGTACATTAAAACAATGCAATACTATTTTCTACTTATCAGACTGGCAAAGAATAACAAGTGTCAGTGGAATGTGGGAGCTTAACTGACAAATTTCTAAGAGCAATTTAACAATACTCACCAAAAGCTTGAAAAAAATAATTCTATTTCCAGGATCGATTCTAGGAAAATAACTGGACAAGGTAAAGAGCTGTTTTTAAAAACTGTTCCTTACAGTACTATTTGTGATTGCAAGAAATCTACAAGTCAGTCTAAAATCCAACAACAGGTGATCAAATTGCATGACATACCTGTAGAAGGACTAGGAATATGAATAGTCAAGTATCACGTAATAATGTTTCAGACAATGACAAATTGCACACAGTGGTAGTCCCATAAGATTATATCACCTAGCAATGTCATAATCATCTTGGTTTGTGTAAGTAGACTCTATATTTGCACAAAGATAAAATCATCCCAATGATGGATTTCTCTTTTTTAAAAAATATTTTTTAGTTGTTGTTCGACCTTTTTTTTAAAAAAAAATTATTTATATGTGGTGCTGAAAACTGAACCCAGTGCCTCACACATGCCCAGCAAGTGCACTACTGCTGAGCCCCAGCCCCAGATTTCTCTTAATGTATCCCTGTCATTATGCAATGCACAACCATATTATGAAACTAATAATGGTATATGTCTGTTATGTAGACACTTATTTTTGTAAAAAAAATATTTTATACATACAAAAATATGCATGCTTAGGAAAAAGCACAGACAGAAGGAAAATGTTAACAGTAGTTGTCTCCTCCTAGTGGAAATTTGGAACAATTTTTTTTTTTACTTGTCTGAATAGTCTTATTTTTTTCAATGATGAAAGATCTTTGTAACAAATACATACATACAATGACAGTAAAGATGAATAAATAAATTCTTAAATTAGGACACAAATATTTATAAGAAAATTTACAATGGACAATTTGTCCTTATACAATACTCTTTCCAATGTATATATAAATTAAAACTTCCTAAAGTGAAACAGTTAATTAATTATAGTAGTATTTCAATGTATCTGAAGGGAGGAGACATATGACAATGGTTCAATTCTAAGAATACTTTCTCAATCTTCCATGTTCTTCTAAACTCTATTATTATGATAAACATGCTTGTCCTCTAAGCTACTTTGACTTTACTAAAATGATTTCCCTGCTGGCAATCTCATATAACCTCCCACTGAACAGAAAAGGCTGCAACCATGACAATCACTTTTCACTCCTCTCTTCACCAACAGCATCAGGCTTCTCAAATCCCAACTCTCCTAACTAGCTGCAAGAACCTGGCAAATTATCAAAACTCACTGAGTTGAGAGCTGTCATCAACATGACCTAGCATACACTACATTCACAGTGGCCATTTACAAAGCAGGCCTGTGTCCATAGATTACATCTGACTGTTAACCTCTTCCAGAAACTAAGACAGGAGTCCAGAAAACACAGCAGAAATTTAGTACTGTGTTCTTCCACAAATCTACATCCTCAAATTTGGAGCTGGAAAGGCCAGACCTAATTTTTGGGACACTAGCCAAACAGTCATCAGCTAATGACTTTTGAGAAAATGAAGCTCCAGCATTCTACTCATTTATTATCAATCAACACATTAAATTATAGCAGTGGCTTGAATCAAGGAAACCACTGCATCCACATTTCACAGATCCATTAGACAAAACACCTACTGAAGAATAAAATCGGTCAGGGACAGACATGGTAGAACATACCTGTAATCCCAGCAACTAGGGAAGCTGAGGCAGGAAGATTGGGAGTTCAAAGTCAGCCTCGGCAACTTAGTGAGGCCCTAAGCAACTAAGCAAGACCTTGTCTTTAAATAAAATATAAAAAAGGCCTGGGGATGTGGCTCAATGGTCAAGCCCCCATGGCTCAATCCCTGGTACCAAAAAATAAATAAAAATATAACTGATCAGAGATTCTTCTCTTTTATATCTTAATTTACAACTAAACTTGAGCTAGCTAATTATGGCTCAAACAGCAGTTCTGGCAGTATGGTATACTATAAATAAGAATGTACAAGGGAAAAGGAACCATGACTTATAGGTTCAACTCTGCTAAGAACTGTCATAATCTTGGGCAAGTCATTTCATATCCCTGACCTCGGTTTCCTAATCTGTGAATTCAGAGGTCTGTGTTAAATACCTCCTAAGGTTGTTGATATAATGTGGTGTTTCTATAGTCCTTTTCATGACCCACCTGAGACAGGTGCCTGTCTCACAACTATGTGAATTAGGTTTATATTCAGAAATTGCTCAGCAAAACAGACTTGCCATGTGCATTCACTTGTATATACATAAAACAGGAAGAAATTAACGTGAAGGAGATTGCAATTTCTCGTGGAGAAAAACACATTCACATCTAGGGTTAATGTTTCTTGGTTAAGTAAAAATGAAAAAGTAAAATACTTTCCATCAGCATGAGAACTTAGTAGTCTGTGTGTAATGACAACAACAGAATTCAGGTTGTTATATAAAAAGCACATTCTTGCCAGGTGAAGAGGCCCTAAACAACTTACTGAGACCCTATCTCAAAATAAAATATAAAAAGGTCTGGGGATGTGGGTCAGTGTTGTGCCCCTGGGTTCAATTCCCCATATGAAAAAAAAGTACATTCTTTTGTTGCTTGTCTAAAATATAGTTTGTGAGTTCAAATATAATATCCTATTGAATTTTTTTAAAAAGACTGGATAGATGATTCATGTATATATGAAGGTCACTGCATTCTTAAAACTACCACTAGATGGAACATTTACTGCAACGTTTAGAGTTAATACTCAGTTCACCTTGATTAAATGTATTAAGAATTGGGTCATGAAGCATTAATTTGAAGGGTCATTATTCTTTGTGCACTATGTTAAATTCTTAACTCAAAAATTTCAAAAAAGTCAACCTTGAGCCATTAGCCACTAAGAAAACTAGTGCAAATTGTATTTCTTGGGTCTTAATGGCAGGAATTCCATTTACCAAAACATCTTTTTACCTAGATACTTTTTCTTTCAGTTAAGTGGTAGCATACTTACTTATCTAAAACCTGTGGGTCTTCAGGGCTCTTATTTTCATATTCTAAAAGTTCAAGAAAACTCTGCATGTACCTAAAACAAAGAAGAAGAATTGCTGTTAGTTGCCTACCAGATAGCCATTCCTCCTTTCCCTCTTCCCAAAAGCACTCCAAAATTTCATTCAGGTTTCATTCCATCCCCACATGCAGCTTAAGTGCTTCAAGAAAAGCTGATGCCTCCAAAACTTATAGACGTTTTTCTCTGGATAGTCCTATTGCTTTTGCTACTAATTATTAATTGGTTCAACAGTTAGGTCTAAGCCTAGGCTGTGCATTCCCCTCAAAACAGGGACTGGCTCAGGAATGAGCATACTGCCTCAATTGACGCAAATAAAAAGAGAGATAAACCTTGCTGGAGGTCTCTGAGAAAGAAATCAACTTGCTTTGCTTTTATATAATGTGCTATGGGGATGTTAAGTCTGGAACTGTGTAGCTATTCTACCAGCAGTAGGAAATACAACCTGAAAACAAAGCTAACATTTTCAAAAGCAGGTCCTTGATAGCCTCATGAATCTCTGATTCAAACCAAGTCCAAAAGCTTATCCTTTGGTTGGATCTTTACACAAGCCAGGTTCAGCTTCATTTTTTGCTATTACAAGTATATCCTAACTGATATTTTACAGCTTGACTAAAAACATGCATATAAATTTTAAGAAGCAAGTGAGTGACACTCAAGTACACACCAAGAATTTAGAAACTAGAAGTAAAAAAAAAGATTCCTTCTCCAAGTGAAATTCATTTCATCAACCTGTAATGGAGGAATATATCTTAGGTCCTCAGAAACTGCTTCTGCATTAAGAATGGCTGCATATTTCAGTAAGGGCCAGTACAATAAAAATGTGTACAACATTAAGATCTGGAACACACAGATAAATGGGATTCAGAGAGGCACATTAGTGTGGCAGTTATACCTGTCCCAAACTGGATGGATCTAGTAGGGATTCAGATATTCCAATTAGAGATTTACCATCACTGCTTTGGTACTTAACATATCCTGAAATAATTATCCCTTCATTCTAATCATTTCTAACAATTAATTACCACTAATCCTATTATAGAGGATTAGAACACTTTAGTGACTAAAAATGACATATGCATATAAGCAGGAATGACATTTAATTCATCAGCCTCACAGGAACTTTGTGATAATGTATCTGATACTAAAGGGCAGTCATCTCCATGTGTATTTTTTAAAAGTTTCTGGGTAGATAAGGCCAGGTAAGAGATATTAAAATCATTAGGTCAAAATACCCTGAGAAGTCAAAGTTGGTCAGCTCCAGGAACGTCCTTTGTCCTGCCACATGCAAGGGAATTTTGGCAGGCCTCCTGTCTTTTCCAAAGGGGATAGTCTTTTAAAGAGTAAAGTCATATATGGAGAGGAATCAAAGATTATGCTAAGATTCCCAGCCTAAAAATCAAAATAACAAGAACAACACACTGTGGCTCAGCATGGGGACAATTTGTTACAAATAAAGTTTGTTTTTAAAAACAAATGACAATGACACACAAACATATGATCCTGAACTGAATTCCTAAATCAAGAGGGGAGACTGCTAAAAAAAAGGTGCACTATTAAAACAATAAGTGAAATGATAACAAGTTCTACATATTAGGAATTATTACTGTATCAATTTTAAAGTTCCTGAATGTGATGACTTTATTCTAGTTTTCTAAGAGTTATTCCCAGGACATATATGCCAAAATATTTAAGGGCAAAGGGACATGATATCTATCTTAATCCAAATGGTTCAGGAAAAAAATGTATGTGTACAAATGGCAATCATTAAAAAAAATCATAGAACAACAAATTCCATCAGTATGCACAACTATAATGCACCAATTTAAAAAAAGTGGAAAAAATAAAATAATAAAGTTTGGTTAAAAAAAGAATACAAAAAAAATCAGAAAGAGATTATCCAAAGAATAATGATGCTTATTTGGGAACAGCATTACAATGGCAATAGCAGAGCCTGGCAATGGGAATACATTTTAGTAAGCTATGATGAATTCAAAGGAGTTGAAGGGCAAGGGGAAGCTTTTAAAGACAAAAAAATGAAGATGATTACATCAGATTTTCAAACAATAATCCTTGGCCATGATGGTTAGCAAGATTTGCATCAGTATGAGGTTAAACAGTTGCTAGGCAGATGTCCTTAGAGAAGTACTTTTTGTATAAGGTTGTGGTGGACTCTGTATAAGCTTATGGTTCTGGCAGTCTTTTGTGGTAGTTACTATCAGGCACTCACACATAAGAACCCTTTCTTTATAACCTACTAGCCTTATTTATTTTTGTTAAGGTTGTTACAAGTGACTCTATTTTGATTCTGAGAACTTTTATATTTCTTTCATATACACACATGTGTGTACCATACATATGCACATGCACACACACATATGGAGACAGAGTATGAATATGAATCACAATGGTAGAACAAATGTGTCCAAATGTTAATAATCAATGAATCTGAGCAAAGGCATATGGGAATTCTTTCTAATAGTCTTGCAACTCTTAGGTAGGAAATTATTTCAAAATATAATGTTAAAGGAACAAAAAGGACAAAATGGCAGGTATGTGTTTGAAAGAGATATGGAAAAAGAACGGTGGAGAGACCAAAAAAAAAGGAGTTGATGCACTAATTTGTTTGAGTTCTATACTCTGCTGGTGTGGTGTGCTGGTGTATAACACAAAAATACATCCTGTATTCGTTCCCAGTTCCTAGTACACTTCTAAAATCCTTAGAATTTCCTGAATGATAGGAGTATCTTGTTCATCAAAAGCCCCTTTTAAACACACCTGAGTTTATGCTAATGAGATTGACTGAGAGTAGGTGCCTAGATAGCCTCAGGATAGGGCTGTTACCAAAAAATTCACCTTCACCTCTAGGGGTGGGAACAGCCAGGAGATTAAGCTCTATAAAAACTCTTGAAGGGAAAGATTCTGAAAGCCCCTAGGTTGTTGTGCTGGGAGGATGCTGAACCCAGAGAGAGCTCAGAAGCCATACACACTCCCACTTAGCCCTACACATTTCTTCCATTTGGCTATTCCTGGGTTGTGCTTTTTACAATAGACCTGTAAACAGTAAGCAAAGTACCTTTCTCAGTTCTGTGAGCCATTCTAGCAAATTATCAAACCTAAAAAGAGAGCTGTGGAAACTCAATTTACAGTCAGCCTGTAAAAAGCAAAGGTGGTCCAGGGAGTTGCAATTGGTGTCTGAAGTAGGTGTCAGTCTTGAGGGACTGAGCTCTTAAGTTGTGGGGTCTGTGAAAACTTCAGGTACTTAATACCAGAATTGAATTGTTGAACACCCATCTGGTGTCTGAAGAATCAAAGAATTACTTATTAGTACTGGAATACACCACAGAGCCAGCAATTCACTTGGAAGCCGCTGAAGTAACTACTACAAAAGTAATAGAAAACGCTTGACCATCACCACTAACCAGATCTGGGAACTTGACCTTGCCTACTTAGAATGCTGGAAGAGCTCTAATAATTATCTTGAGGTAATAAAGAAGCCTCATGCAAACTAGTCAGGAGCTGTTGCTTTTTGGGAAAAGGGAATGACACTATAACTCTAATACCATCCAATATAGTGCTTCTCAGGTGACTCATTCTTAGCCCTAAGAATTTATTACATTATTATTATTATTATTACTATTGAGAAATGACTGCTGAATGTGCATTTTCTTTCAGTAGCCTGGCCTCCATGAACCCTCTAAATGCAATCTAATTACTGGTTCCATTTTCCTTGTATTTGTCCACAGCATTCCCTTCTCTTAAGATGCTATCCCTGTCACCTTACTGGTCAACTCCACCCCCATCAAGGTCAGTTAAAGACCACAGTGAGCAGTTTTTGCCCCTCCTCTGTGTTACCACCACACTGTGTCTGCCCCAAGAGCACTTAAGCCATTTGGCCTCACAAACTACAAACTCCTCCACCTTTCTCCAGGGACTTCTACCTTGCTTTTACAACACAGAGTAGAACTGTGAATGTTTATCAAATATATGCAAACTCCTTTCTAAAAACACACCACCTTCCATTATTCTACCATTCACTTATCACCTGCTCTTACATTATACCATTCACTTATCTCACCCTGCTTACCTAGTAGGGAGTTTCATCACAAATTCAACTTCCTCAATTAATAACATCTGTTTTATGCATCAGAGCTATATCTGATTTAATTCTCTTGTTGGGGGGGGTACTAGGGATTGAACCCAGAGGCTCTTTACTACTGGCCACATCCCAAGCCCTTCATATCTTTTTAAGACAGGGTCTCACTAAGTTGCTTGGGGCCTTGCTAAATTTTAATGCTGGCCACAAACTTTTGATCCTCCTGTGTCAGCCTTTGATGTTGCTGGGATTACAGGCATGTGCTATATCTGATTTAACTTGAAGTTATAGTCTGTTAAGATTTTTTCATACTTTTCATGGGGCAAATGAAGCAAAACGTGGAGCTGATATTTTTCCAATCTGAGGTTCCCCTTTAAATAACTTCGCATATTCTCCAAGAAGCACTGCCTTAAAGGAACTTAGTTAAAAGGAAAATAAAAGCAGCAAAGCTTAAACTTGATAAATGTGAGAAACATCATCCTATCTGAAGGAAGGCAGGTCCATTCTCACAGGCTACTACCTTGCTACTCCTTTATATTGTTCTCTACTTTCCTTTTTTTCAATGAGCAATCACATCTATAAGCAGAACAATTAAATTTGAAAAGTCAAGAAAGTATCTATTATGCCTTAGAAATATTTTTTAAAGCTACTTTAAATTGAACAGTTCAAAAAGAACCCATCTTTTAAGGGCATGGAAAACCCAGCTACCCTGAATGACTCATTCCCACATGGGCAGTATGTGCACTTTTATGGAGAATGGTTCCAAAGCCAAATGTTCACAGCATTGTGGGAAGATCCATTTCAAGCCACATTTTTACTTACCAACTCTGAACCAATCCCACTGAAGGGCGGTTCAGTAAGTTATCTGGCAGAAGATTAACTTCTCTCATAGTGTTAGCCAGTCGCACAGGAAGTTCCTTTCGTAGAAACATGTATGAAGTTTTCTCACATGCATTATCTCTCCCTATTAAGAGATAAAAATGTTCCATGATTTTACAACTTAATAAATGAAGAAATAAAGGGTTTTCATGGTAACACAGTTATTACTAGTCAGAAAGGAAAAGTTAAATAATCCTGCAGTCTCTAGTTAAAATTTTATCCTCTGAAATAGTTAGTTTAAGAAAATAACTTAATTAGAAGAGAAAAAGAACATTTATTCCATGAAGTAACCTTGAAAACAGTTTTTTTTTCTTAAAACAAGTAAGTTCCTAGTGTTACCAGCAGCAATATAAAAGTGACCTGGGATATAATGTAAACTTGTTTTCAAACAAACACTGTGGGAAAACTGCCAAGTACAAAAGTAGTAGAACATGTAAATCTATTGCAGTTTACATAGGGGTTTACAGGAGACAACGGATCCATTCATTCTATAAATGTTCACCTACTGTGTGCCAACTGTTTCCTAAGATTTTCTTTAAATTTGTTTCTTCAGAAACCATAGCACTATCACTCTGGAAAGTAGCCACAGACTCAGGAGGCTCTGTGATTCTAAATGTGGGACTCTGAAACAAAGGGTTCACGTGTGTCAGAGAAACCAGCTCATGATGTTCCCATGGGCACAGGGGTCTGCTATGGCATGTCAAAAAATGGGAAGACACAGTGTTGACAATAAACAAAGAGGTTGACAGTAGAATGAATCAAGCATTACTTCCCTATGTTCATATATGAATACATGACCAGTGTAATTCCACATCATGTACAACCACAGAATGAGAAATTATACTCCATGTATGTATAATATGTCAAATACATTCTACTGTCATATGTAACTAAAAAGAACAACAACAAAAAAAACCCAAAGAGGTTAATGAATTAAGTCAGGCACAGAAAGACAAATACTATATGATCTCATTCACATGTGGAGTCTAAAAAATTAATCTCATAGAAGTTAAGAGTAAAATGATGGTTATCAGAGGCTGAGGAGAATCACATAGAGGGAGGAATGGAAAAGTTGATCAATGGATTGTAAGTTACAGTTAGACATTCTGGTGTGCTATTGCAAATCAGGGCGACTACAGATAATGATAAATTCTACATTTCAAAAAGTTAAAAGAAATTTTATTTATTTTTTTTTAATGAACATGATACCTTCATTTTATTTATTTATTTTTATGTGGTGCTGAGAATCAAACTCTGTGCCTCACGCATGCTAGACAAGCACTCTACCACTAAGCTATAACCCCAGCCCCCAAAAGAAAGGATTTTGAAAGTTTCACCATAGAGGCTGAGGTTGTGGCTCAGCAGTAGAGCGCTTGCCTAGCACGTTCGAAGCCCTGAGTTCAATACTCAGCACCCACATAAAAATAAACAAACAAAATAAAGGTATGGTATCCAACTACAACTAAAAAGTTTAAAAAAAAAAAGGATGTTTGAGGAGATAGATGTGTTTACCCTGATTTACACAATGTATACATGCACTGAAACATCACATGGTGCCCCATTAATATGTATGGTTTAATGTTTTCATGTATCAGTTAAAATATAAAATAATAAATTAAGGAGTCTTCTAGAGGTGACTTTAAGCTGGTTATGCAAAACACTAACAAAAATGGGGCACAAGGAAAGAAAAGGTGCCCCAGTCACTCTCACCTGTTGCATGTGGTCAGAGTAGTTCTAGGACTAGCCTTGCCTGTAAACCTGGTATAAACTCAATGATGGCTATAGGACAGAGGGCATGATAGAAAGGACAAAAGTTTGGAGGATAAAAATATCCTCTAGTTCCAACTCCTCCATCCTGGGGTTGGGAAACCTTTGCTAAACTGCTTCTTCATCATTCCTCTGAATTTCATCTGCCTTAATTTGTAAAACAGGGATCAAACTTCCTAAAAACTAAATGTTATACCATGAGTGGAGACTGAGATGGAGCATGTGACCAATAAACCCTGGTGCTTCTCCTGCTTTCCATGATACTTTATGGGTCCATCCAATCTCCCTCACACTAGCTAGGCCCCCACATGCTCCATGCTCCCTGGAAGCTGTTCTGAAATGAACAACATCAGAGGGAAGCAGAGCCTATCGAACAATTTTCATCTTCAAATTCTCCTTATTCATCCTTACATGATAAAGGCAGCAAATGAGAGACTCAGAAGCCAAATTTTCTTGAAGTAGAAGAACCTACTTTAAGAAATTTTTTTTAGTTGTAGATGGACATAATACTTTTATTTTTATGTGGTGCTAACAATCAATCCAGTGCTTCATACCTGCCGGGCAAGTGCTTTACCACTGAGCCACAATCCCAGCCCCAAAGAACCCACTCTTGAAAGTCATCTCCAGAATCTTTCCTCCTGACCCCAGACCCAGACCCCTTCTTCATTTTCAAAAAAGTCAGAATGAATGATTACAGTCTTAAATAATCCATCCCTCATTTCCTTCATTCTGAGTATACTGAAGGCCTTCAATAGTGTCTCTTTTAAATGAATGATTCTTTTACTTAGACTATAATAGGTATTTTAATCTCTAAAAACCACTTCCAAATAAGGGGAAAAGAGGTGTAAGACTCCAGAAATGAACATCCAACATCATTTTCTATATGATCCTGGATGTTTTGCTTCAAATACTATATATTATCCCTCAAAAGTTCTATATAAATGTAATCTTGATTTTAAATGCATTAACAATGCTGCTATTGCCAGGTGCAGTAGAGTTTGTCTGTAATCCTACGTACTCCAGAGGCTGAGGCAGGAAAATCACAAGTTTGAGGCCAGCCTCAGCAATTTAGGGAGAGCCTCTGCAACTTAGTGAGACTCTGTCTCGAGATAAAAAATAAAAAGGGCTGGGGATGCAGTTCAGTGGTAAAGTATCCATGGGTTCAATCCCCGGTACCAAAATAATTAAAACAAACAAACAAATAATGCTAATATTTGTCACAGAAAATCTCATAAAAGACTTACTGTCTAAGTTAAAATATAAATCTAGATTTTCACATGCCAGAAGAACTTTGCATCCTAGTTAACAGACTTTTTTTTAAAAGCACCCCCCAAAAAGCAAAAAATAAATGTTCTGCACAGTGGTGCATGCCTGAAATCCTAGCTGCTTAGGAGGCTGATGCAGGAGGATTATAAGGTTGAGGCCAGCCTGGGAAAACTTAGTAAGAACCTGTCTCAAAATTTTAAAATTAGAAAAGTGTTGGAGTTGTAGCTCAGTGGTACAGTGCCTTGGGGTTCAATACCCAGTACTGGGGCAGGGGCAGGGAAAGCAAAGAAAAGAAATGTCCTCAGTAGGGGATGACAAAGATTCTCTCCTTTGACCAAACTTGAGTCAGGCTCCTCTGACTAGGCACTAACCTTGGGCTCTAGCTTGACTTGCTTAGGCCAGTGTTAGCAAGAATCAAGTCATTTTAGCAAAACTCCCCTGCCCTCCATATCTGATCACCTTTGATATCTGATTCTGTTGCTCATCACCTACAGTAAGACTTGAGTTTGAATCTTAAGCACTCACAAGCTTCACAAACACAGACAAGTTTCTTTACACTTCTAAATCTCACTACAACCATCCATAAGATAGGAGTAGCACCTTCTTCATAGAGATATGGTGAGGGTTAAAATGTGCTTAACATTGGATATCGTCACATTCTTAAAGCTTAGAAGGGGGGGGGGGGTCCATTAAATAGCAATCACTAAAGATGCCAGATGATGATCAAGCAGAATGGTCTGAGGCCATGGGATACAAAATCATATAGTCTGATACTTGGTCAGCCCTGAGAGCATGACCTTATCCTGGATTAGCACAGTCCCCTGGGCTCATTTGATGCTTCTTTATAATTTAAAAAGATGAAAGTATGCCCAGTGTCCCTACCATTCACTATTTTAAAATAAAAATCCTTGATGCTTACAGTGGTCAACTATGTACTATATGAAAAACTCAACCATTAGGCATGGTCTAAGAGAATCAACTTCAGGAAGCATTTTTACTCTAGTATCTGTTGATTATCAGCCTTTTATAAATCTATGAAAAGAAACTTTATCTGATTCTATACCCCTCAGTCCCTGTTATAGTGTCTTGCCTACAGTTTCTCAATGATTTCTTGGCAGAATAGCTAATGCTTTCAAAAGTTTGTGTTCTTAAAAAAGAGTAGCTGAAAACCCCCAAGTTTTGCTTCCTACATTCTAATTTAGCTTTAGGGACAAATTCTTTGTACTTAGATACCTTAATTATATATCAGCTTAAACAAGAGGATAAGTCTTTTTTAGTTAGTTAATTAGTGAACCTAAAAATAAATCTGAAATGCTTGAATTTTATAACCTTTCTGTGGCTTTCCTCATATACATTTACGTATTTCATACTAGGTATTAATGCTGAACACTCAATTTAAATCAAAGAGTTCTTATAACCTTTTTATAATAAACTTACCCAAAAAATCTTTGAGTTTTAAATGAATGTCCTCTCAAAAGGATTCTGTTTTTATAAGTCTTTTGGTGTACTGAATATTTTTCCAGTTATTCTTTCCAATTATTTGACTTCATTTTTTCCCCACTTACTTGGCTTCTCTACATTCCTTAATTTTGAATTTTATTCTGCATTTCTCTTTATACTTCCTCTTATTCAAATTTACCAATTCATTTTTTCCCTAGTATTGATTCAGATGATGACAAAGAGGGAGCAAGTGAAGGGATTTGGAAAATTCTGACTTAGTGAATATAAATAAGTCACTAACTAAAATAACACTCAGATGTATTCAGTTTTTCTTTCTTGTTTGATGACCCTTTAATTCTCTTCTGCTTCGGTTTATTTTTGGTGCTGGGATCAAACCCAGGGCCTCATGCATACTTGCTCTACCACTAAGCTACATCCCCAGTCTCGGTTTCTATACTTTGCCCTTTCATTAGGAACTTGTAGATAGTTACTACACATACAAAAGGTTTGATGTGCCTTGTCTAGGAAGGATCCATATAGCTTCACATTCACCAAGTCTCAGAATGAATAGACAGAAATACAAACAACTTTCAGTTTAACACAGGGAGCCCACCTAGGAGTAGAACCAGGAGATAACCAGCAGCATTTCCCTAGCCACCTGATGGCAAGAGTTTGCAGGCTTAGGTTTTTTTTTTATGTCTTGTTTCCACAGTGGCTTGTATTTCCAGTGAGTCTTTAATCCTCTTTTCAACTAAGTTACAGAAGGTAGAAAAAAATAATCATTTCTCCAGTTAATGAAATCACTTGCTAATATCTTATAATTAAACCTAAGACTGAGGACATCATTTGTGCTCTCTTCCATCAACAGAAATAATACCCCCTAAAATTACAGTCTCCTCTGTTTGGGCCACTTAGGCTACCTTCATTCATATCTTTCAGCTTTCACACTTGATGAGGATTGATTTGCAAGTGGCAATAAGAGGACAAATGAGTAAAAAAAGGAGAGCAATAAATGGAAAATTTACTAGCAAGGCACCAAAAACAAACAGAACAATCTAACTCATTCTGATAATGCTAACTTTTTGTTAAAACTGTCAACTAAATGTTTGAATTTGCAATGTATTTTTTCATTAACCATGTTAAAATGGGTAATGCATAACTGAGAAAATATTATTTGGTTTTCTTTTCTCCAACTGAATTTATAAGATTTCAATCTTATGAAAATATTGAATTTTAGAATCATAAATAATTAATGCTTGGATTTTCTAGGGGTAAACAATGATTAATTGAACTGTTCTTCAAAAGGAACACTCTAAAGTGTGAATGGAGAACTACTAGATGATTTAAATGTCCTACAAAAGAATCACTTCATTTAGACTTTCAAAATGATTGTTTTATTTCATACCCAGTAGTGGTTATTTCACTGTTTGAGAAGCTTAAGAGTTTTCCTTTGTTTGGGAAAACTTACTCCTGAATTTAAGAAGAGACCACAGCATTTTGGAAAACAGTACAGAGATTCCTCAAAAATTAAAAATAGATCTGCCTCATTATCTAGCAATACCAATCCTGGGTACATATCCAAAGAACATAAAATCAGTCTGTTGAAGAGACATCTACACTCTCATATTTACTGCAGCATTATTCACAATAGCCATGAATTGAAACAACTTAAGCATTATGGATGAATGGATAATAAAAATGTGGGATATTCAATGGAACACTATTTGACCATAAAAAGAAGGCAATCTTACCATTTGTGACAACATGGGTGAACCTGGAAGACATTAGGTTGGGTGAAGTAAGCCTGGCGTAGTAAGACACATACTGTATGATCTCATTCATGTGGAATCTAAAAAAGTTGATCTCATAGGAGCAGAGAGCAGAACAGTGGCTAACAAAGACTGGGGAGGGAGAAGAGTAGGATGGGGAGAGGTTGGTTGATGGGTCCAGAATTGCGGTTAGATGAGAGGAATAGGGATGGGGATATAGCTCAGTAGCACAGTGCTTACCTAGCAATGTGTGTAGCACTGGATTTGATCCCCAGCATCCAGCATCAAAAAAAAAAAAAAAAGGTGAGGGGATGGGTTCTAGTTGTTCTATTGCATATTAGGGTGATTTATGGTTGGACAACAGTACATATTTCAAAACAGATGGAAGAGGGTATTTTGATGTTCTTACCACAAAGAAGTGACAAGTGAGGTGTATCAGTATACACTAGTTGCTCTGATTTGAACATTACACAATGTATACAAATACTGCAAAATTACACTGGATCCCATAAACATGTACAATTATTATGTGTCAATTATAATTTTTTAAAAGGAAGATTTAAAAATAGCAGATTTGGATATGACAAATTTAGGGCTGCCTCCATTAATAGGTCAGACCATGTTTTGGTTACTATTAATAATTATTGAGCCAGAATTTTCAGAACCAAGGATTGAGTATTTCACATATACCTGATTCCCTACCAAATTCAATGCCTCAATAATATACAGATATTACACTACTTCTTGTCAGCCCAGTGTCTATTCTGCTCATAGACGCTATGAGTTGGGCATTCACACAGGATACAGAATAGATGGCTTGTCTGGACTTCATCTGGTAAAAGTGGAAGGCTGGGAGGGGGAAGGGTCACTCCTTCACTCACAAGTCTGATGCTTGCACCAAATTACCTGATGACTAGGATTGCTTACCCAAGCAATTTTGGGTGGCCTCTCTATGGGGTTCCTCACAGGATGGCAGTTTTTGACTACTTGGATTCTTACATGGATTTGACAAGAAGGTGGAAGCTATGTGGTCTGCTGTTGTTGTTATTCTTTTTAGATATACATAATATTAGAGCATACTTTGAATATTATACATACATGGATCCTCATTAGGATCCCATTCTTGTGGTTGTACATGATGTGCAGTTACACTGGTCATGTATTTATATATGAACACAGGAAAATTATGTCTGATTCATTCTACTTTCTTTCCTAATCCCATCCCCCCTTCCCTTCATTCCCCTTTGTCTAATCCAATGAACTTCTATTCTTTCCTCCCCTGTTGACCCAATTATCCCACCCCTAGGTATATACCCAAAGGATTTAAAATCTGCATACTGGGCTGGGGCTGTAGCTCAGTGGCAGAGTGCTTGCCTAGCACATGTGAGGCACAGGGTTCAATGCTTAGCACCACATAAAAAAATAAAATAAAGGCATGATGTCCATCTACAACTACAAAAAAATGTTTTTTAAATCAGCATACTATAGTATGCAGCCACATCAATGTTTATAGCAGCTCAATTTACATTAGCAAAGCTATGTGGTCTTTTGTGATTCAGCCTTGGAAGTCATACAGCTGTTCAGGGCCCTGGGTTCAATCCCCAATACCACACACACAAAAACAGTCACATAGCTGGCTCACTCCTGCCACATCTGATTGGTGTAACAGCCGGAGCCCACCCAGATTCCAGAAAAAGAGAATTAGACTCCCCCACTGATAGATGAGTGCCAAGGTAACACTATAAAAAAGCACTGTCATGACCATATTTGGAAAATGCAGTCTTCTCTAAGATGTTAACAAGGAGCTGCAGAAGATGATTTACTGCTTAAATTATATTTCAAAGTACTCTTCTAATGCCTTAATTTGTTTCTTCTGGGGTCAATGTTTGTCCGTTTGTCTTAGTTTCTTTCTCATAGTAGCTTCCCTTGGATGTCTGGTGATCCTTAGTTGTTCAGTCAGGTTTGGCAGTGAAGTAGCCTAAAAATTGGCTGGAAGCCCTGTAGGGCTTTAGGAGGAGTGCACTCTCCAAATAAGATCATATGGGTTTTTTTCAGTGGCCCCTAATATCAAATAGCTTCCTGATTCTTCTTAAATAATTTGTTGGGGGGCTGGGGTTGTGGCTCAGCAGTAGAGCACTCACCTAGCACGTGCAATGTCCTGGGTTTGATCTTCAGCACCACATAAAAATAAATAAATAAAACAAAGGTATTGTGTCCAATTACAACTAAAGTAATAATAATAATAATAATAATAATAATAATAATAATAATAATAATTTGTTGAGTGTCTTTAGAGAAGAACCCCCTTTTGTCCTTTGCCTTGCTTAGGCAGGTAACTGCCTGCCACTAATGTTCTCAAGGTAAAGGTAGAGCTTGGCCCTTCTGTTTGCAGACTTCCAGTTCATTCTCCTCTTTACACCCAGCAAGCTCTACTTGCTACTCCTGCCCTCTGCATTGCTGAGGTGGAAGCCCTTTCTGGACTCTGCTATACTTGCTCAGCAGCCTCTTCAGCCACAGTATCTTCTAAGTGTGTTCCAGACCTGAGCTGTCCAATACAGGAGCCAGTAAACATTAAAGGAAATTTAAATACTCAAGTTTGGTTGAGACAGGATATTATGTTGCCTAGGGTAGCCTCGAGCTCCTGAGCTCAAGCAACCCTCCGGCCTCAGCCTCCCAAATACGTGGGACTACAGATGCATGCCACCATGCCCAGTTGAATATTAAATTTTATTACTGTATTAATGATAAATTCCCCAAGTGTAATAACTATGTTAGGAGACTACTCTTATGCTCAGGATATACCGAATTAAGTATGTAAGGATAAAGAGGCATGATGTGTACAACTTACTCTTAAATGGTTTGGCAAAAAAACCTAATGTGTGTAAGAGAGAAGAAAGAGAAAGATACTGGGATATAGATGGGTGGAGAGGGGAGACAGAAAGCAAATATGTCCAAGTAACTGGTGAAACTAGGTGCTAGAAAGAAGGTGTTAAGTGTACTATTTTTGTAATTTTTCTTAAGGTTTGAATTTTTTCAAATAAAGGTATTTTGGGGGGTGGGCACCAAAAACAACCTAAATGTTGAAAAATATTGAAACAGTAAAATAAATTTTAATATTGTATATTTACATGGGGAAATATGCACTCATTAAAAAGAATGTTTGAAAAACCATCTTCTAAAAAGATCCCCCTAGAACTACAGCTATTCTAAACAAGAAAAAAACCTACTATAGCCATTCTATTATAAAAATTTTTAAAAATATCATACAAGGCATGTTACCCTATACAGATCTTTTAAAGGGGGTCTAACACCCACAGTTCCTTTCATGTATTGATTTTTGTTCTTCTGATAGGAAAAGATGGTACAAGGTAATCATAACAGGATTTTTAATTAAAGTAAGTGAAGGCTATAGAATCCTTCTCTGAAAAATAGCAGTGTGTCTGTTCTGAGGAAAAATGAGTAACATCCACTAATCCCTTGATTGTTTCTCTTCAGAAATCCTGTTTGTTTGCTCTTTTGATATCTCCATAAGCAGACAAGTGAGAAACCTGTCTCTCTCTCTATACCAGATAAAGCCAAAGTAAGTTGTGAATGAATTTCACTATGGGCCCAGAAGTTGTGCCCTCTCCTTGGACAACCCCTCTGTTATTGTCCCAATCACTGAGTTCTATGTAGTGTAAGACCCAGGATTCCTCAGAAATTTGAAGATCCATTAGCACAATACCTAGAACATTGTAGGTATTCAATAATATTTTCTGATTGCAACTGAAAATTAAAACATGTAGTAAGTTTTAAGTATAAACTTACCATAGCAAATAAGAGTCAGGGGCTCAAGATAAAATGCCGCAGTCTGGCTGGGCACAATCAGGAGCCACTTGTCAAAAGAAACTAACTTTATTTTTAGAACCACACACGCCAAACAAAACAGCCTCTCAGGAAAAACCCTCAGAGCCTCAACTGCCACCACCGGCTTCCCACAAGCCTCTCTCTCCCCCACAAGCTTCTCCCCACCTCCCACAATCCTCCTGCTCTTGAGGCCAATTGGCTGGGTCACATGGGTGGAGCCAAAAAAGTCTCCCAATGAGCAGCTCTGTGGTCTGAAAGGGCAGGGAAACAGCCCAATGAGCATCACCGCAGAGGAGCCAATCAGCTAGATGTTGCTGGGGCCGCTGTGAGCCAATCATCAGCCGGCAGCTGGAAGTTTGCTGGCAGCTGGAAGTTTGCTGGGGCCCCTTCGGCTGTGGCTCTCAACAATAAAATTTGCTATGAATGGTAAATTCCATTTATAGATCAACTTCATTCTATGTATTTGTTGAAGGCTATTCCAATCCTTAAAGTTAGGAGAAGAAGAGCAAAAGAGAGACAGGCCAGAAAGCAGAAAGATGATGCATGGATATACATAGAACCCATATCACAGAGTTATGACCACCTAGAGTCCATGATTAACTACTACTATATAGCAAAAAGCCACAACACATCTACATCAACTGAAACCTAGTAGGCAGTTAAAGATCTAGTCCTCACAGTAAATTGGTGAGTTATAGGATGCCTTGTTGTCATGGAAGCAGAATAGTCAGGTAAAGGTCACACTGTACCCATCTATGAGGTTTATTGAGGCCAAATGTTTTTAGTTAACCATGTCAGTGAATAAAGGGAGTCCAAAGCCAGTCATGCTCATAGCACGAATGTGCTGAAACTGCTATAATTCTTTGAAAATGATCACTTTGTACAGCTGAGACCTTCAGCCAGCAAACTTGAAGAAAATTAATATTCAAGGTTAAGAGCTCCCCACCCAGCTTTTATTCTTAGCAGGAAGTAGATTTTATCTAGGAAATGCTGTGTCACTACTGATCAATTCATAACCAACATTTACTGAGCACCTACCTTGTGCCATTCATTGTGCTACATGCTCTCAATCTCATCAATGCAACAATTCTGATTAAGTACTATTTTGTAGATCAATTTATTTCTAAATTAATCAATTAATTTCTATTTTGTAGATCAGAGTACTGAAGCATAGTGGGACAAAGTGATTTGCCCAAACACACGGCTGGTAGGCATCTGAGATTAAGACCTGAATATCAGTCTGCATATACTGCTTCTCATATTCCTAGAGACAAGAAGGGAGACTAACAAGTAGTGGTCTTCAGAATAAGAAGAACTGTTTCAATGTAAATAAAAGCAGTACATATCAATCTGATGGTCCTGAAATGTTAAAATGTTAAAAGGTGTTAGATCATGTCATTTCCTGATTGTCTAACTGAACAAATTTAGACCAAACAAAACCATAATGGAGATATTTGCTATAAAGAACTGCTTTGGGGGCAATAGTATATTATGTTGAAGTGAAAAAAAGCATAGGTTCAAAAGCTCAATCTACCTGTATTAGAACCATGATTTTGCCTCCAAGTTTGCTTAGATAAGAAGTTTAAACCCTTTAAGTAAGCTTTAGTTTCTTCGTCCAAAAAATGCAAACATCTACTTCATATGGATGCTGTGAAAATTACAACTAGACCTGTCTACTATTGTGTCTGACAGAGAGTGCTACACAAACATAAGTTTGTTTGACCTCCTGGAAAGAATAAATTCTGGTTTCCTTTGGAAGAGGAGACCAAAATGTTATGTCAACAACTAGCTGATGGTTAGGACATAACCATCATTATTCAGGGTTTCTATTTTATCCTGCATAACACTGGGGAGGTTCCAGATGAGCTTTAAGCTCAAACTTCTACTGAATGAATGTAAGAAGATAAATTTTGGTTTGGGTCTCTATGATTACAGTTATTTATATTATCCTATATCAACCTTGCCTACTAAATTATAAGATAATTTGGAGAGAAGTGCTAGGAGTAAGCAGTCAAGGAAACAACGTGGAAATCAAGAAAAATTGCACACACATTTACATTTTGTTCTTTGTATATTCTTCATCTAGAAGGGCTCCAACAACACTTGGACAAAGGACAATTGAACTAACACCTCACATATTTCCAGAAACCACCACTATTTCAAAAACCTTTAAGGTAGCAGTAGGGACAGCAGAAAAATACCATAAAAATCACAGGATTCACAAAATTTGGCTAGCACATATAAATTACTGTATTTGTCTCAGCTTCCCATTTACTTCTGAGCTCCTCAAAGGCGATGACTGTGCCTTGGCAATTTCCCAGTGCTTCTCTGTTTCTTTTTCATTCCAAATCCAGAACATTCAAGTAATGCTGACAGACTCCATAATGACTTGTTAACCTTTAGCATCTCGGATCTACCTCCTAAAGTGGTTCATAACTCTTGGGCTTGGGCAAAACCACTGGCTAGAATCTAATCCTAGACAATTAAATAGGAGAAAACAAAGAATTCCTCAAGCTCAAACAGTGCCCAGTAAGCATCCAAATTTTTTCTATTTTCCAATGTGTTTTAGCCATCATTTTCACAATTTTATTTCAGCCTCTTAGAAAACTGACCACAAACACCTTCAAAGTCTGTTAACATTCTTTTTCTCCCTTTCTCTTTTAGATAATTCTAAATGGAAAAGATAAAAATTGAACAAATTCATGAAGGAAATAGCTATACTTCAGGATGTGGGAACACTTGGCAAATGGTAACAATGCAATTGTTAGTTCTTTCCTCAAATTTTGTGCACACACTGCATCCAATCTATCACCTAACTGGTCAGCTATAAGGTAAGATGACCAGGGGGACAAAAACCTGACTCTACCACCCTATTATATGAGAACGATTTTCAACTGCTCAGAACTTCAGTTTCCTAATTTATAAAATGGACATGGCTGTCATGAGAATTAAATAATACCAGATTTTATACCAAGTGTTAGTAAATGCTAGTTCAATCTATTGAATATTTTCCAGTTGCCATATAGGAGTCATTTTAATTTCCTTCACAACTGAAGCCAACCTCAGGTCAGAGCAGCAGAAAGACTGAGGTATGTAGGCCAGAGATGAGATCTACCATGTGTAAAGAAGAAGTAGTACCACATCCAGGAAGGGAAGTTTCTAGAGAATAAGAGACACTGTGAAGCAAGCAACTTCCTCCCAGAAGGATTTACTATAAAGAAATACATTCATTTCAGCACAATATATGACAAGTATGGAATTGTAATGTAGCAATAACCACTTTTCTTTCTTTTTAACTGCAGAATCAGGAGAGAAATTAATCTAACTTATACAAAATCCCCAGTCAGGTATCGAGAAATATCTGCTACCAAGCTTAAGAAATATTGTACTCTACTAGAACAGATTCAGGAAAAGTTCAGTCCAAGAAAAGGTTTAGACAGAAGCCTAAGAATGCTCTGGTCTATGAAAATGTTAACAGTTTTTGAAGAAAGATGTAAATTACAAATTTCAAAGAGCTCAACTGTTTTCTGGCCAACAACACATGGGAAAATATTTAACTGCATGATGTGGGAAAATGTGAGAGTTGATCATTTATTCCCAACAGTGAGACTATTATGTACTGACCGCCATGCATTAATAAGAGGGAAAGCAACACTGGCATAACTGAAATGTTAAAGCAGAATTCTAGATCAAGTATAAGAATGAAAATAAAATCACAATTACTGGTAAAACCCTTAGGGAAATAATATACTACTATATTAGAACACAAAATATTCAATTAGAGGGAATATAAATATTGACCTGTGTAAATGTAATTGTTTACTATTATTTTATACCATTTGTATGGCAGAAGGTACATTCTCAGAGTTAAGATGAAACAATGACCAGCAGTAGGGCTCTCCTTGACAGATTTGAAGGACACTCACCATGGGTCATAATCAAACCTGGTTCTGCCAGGAAGGGAAATATGGAGTTAAACTAGCCCTCCTTGTCATAAAAGCCAAATAGGCTAACTGGAGAAACTTAAATGCTAGTTTGAATGTCAGTTTACATGAAAAAGGTGAAAAGCTTAGGAACACTAGGTAGCCTACCCATAATCCCTATAGCACATTTTTGATAATGTGCTAGTCAATGTGTTCACTGACTAATTTACCAGTATACACAAGGAATTCAGAAAATGATTAAAACCCAAAATTCCAGTTACTAAATGATCAAGGGCAATTTACACACAACAAACATGAGGACAATAAACCTAAGCAGGAAAAAAAACTTCTAATTTCTATTATACAATTAAAATCATAAAACCTCATTTTGGTAGGGCTGTGGAGAAACTGGTACACTTATACTCTGCTGACAACTTTTTAAATTAAAGTTGTAAAATCTCGCAAAGCTGTACACATGAATTTCACCTTTATGTGTATCCACAATTCACTATTTTTTAGACTTTTACTATAATGTACTAATAAAATAGTCTTTTAAAAATGCAAGAAAAAAACTAGATGCCATGGTACATGCCTCTAATCCCAGCAGCTCAGGAGGCTGAGGCAGGAGGATTGAGAATTCAAAGTCAGCCTCAGCAAAAGTGAAGCACTAAGCAACTCAGGGAGAACCTGTCTCTAAGTAAAATATTTTCAAAAGGGCCAGGGATTTGGCTCAGTGGTTAAGTGACCCTGGGTTCAATCCCTGGTAACAAAATAATGCAAAAAACCCACACCCACATTAAGAATATAGTACACCATGATCAAGTGGGTTTCATCCCAGGTACACATCCCAGGAATGGTTCAACATATGCAAATTAACAAATGTATTTCACCACATAGAATTAAGGTAAGGATGAGAATCAAATGATTATCTCAACAGATGCAGAGAAAGCATTTGACAAAGTACAACACTCATTCATGTTTAAAATACCAGAGAAACTACTGACAGAAGGAACTTACCTCAACTGTATAAAGGTTATACATGACAAACCCAAAGCCAACATCATAATGAATGAAGAAAAACTGAAATCATTTCCTTTAAAATCAGGAACAAAGGTGTCCACCCTCACTACTTCTATTTAATATAAGTCTTGAAACTCTAGCCAGAGCAATCAAGCAAGAGAAGGAAATCAAAGGGATACAGATAGGAAAGGAAGAAGTCAAATTATCTGTTTGCTGATGTCATAATTCTGTATGTAGAAGATCCAAGAATTCCAAAAGAAGACTTTTAGAGCTGATAAACAAATTCAGCAAAGAAACAGGTTGCAAAATCACCATACAAAAATCAATAGCTTTCATATACTCCAATAGCAAATCTGTTCAGAAAGAAACCAGGAAAACTATCTGATTCACAATAACCTGAAAAAAAAAAAACACTTGGGAATAAATCTAAGCAAGGAGGAGAAAGATCTACAATGAACACTACAGAACACCAAAGAAAGAAATTGAAGAAGACACAAGAAGATGAAAAGGCCTCCCATGTTCTTCAATAGGCCGAATTAATATTGTCAAAACGGCCATACTAACAAAAAGTATTATATGCAATGCAATCCCCACCAGAATAGCAATAGTCTTCTTCACAGAATTAGAAAAAAAATAGTCGTAAAATTCATTTGAAAGATTAAAATACCCAGAATAGTCAAAGCATTACTGAATAGCCAAAGCAAGAAAAGCAATGCTGAAGGTGTACAATACCTGATCTCATCTCATACTACAGAGATACAGTAACAAAAATAGTATGGATTGGCACCAAAACAGACATGAAGACCAATGGAATAAAACAGAAGACACAGAGACAAAACCACATAGATAACAGTTATTCGATACTCAACAAAGATGCCAAAAACATGTTGGAGAAAAAGTCTATTGAACAAATGGTACTGGGAAAGCTGGATAGCCATATGTAGAAGAATGAAACTAGATCCCTATCTCTCACCCTGCACAAAAGCCAACTCAAAGTGGATCAAAGACCTAGGAATTAGACCAGAAACTTTGCAACTGCTATAAGAAAACATAAACTTAACACTCCAACATATTGGCTCAGGCAGCAAGTTCCTTAACAAGACCCCTAAAGCTCTAGAAATAAAATCAAGAATCAATAAATGGGGCAGCATCAAATTAAAAAGCTTCTGCACCAGAAAAGAAACAAGAGCCCAAAAAATAATATATAAAAAAAAACTTTGCCAGCTACTCCTCCTACAGGTGATTAATATCCAGAATGTACAAAGAACTCAAAAAACTCTATCCCCTCCACCCCCCCAAAACAATCCAATCAATAAATGGGCAAAAGAACTAAATAGACATTTCTCAAAAGAAATACAAATGGGCAACAACTCTGAAAAAAATTGTCAGCCTCTCTAGCAATCAAGGAAATGTAAATCAAAACTACACTGAGATTTCATCTCACTCCAGTCAGAATGGCAATTATCAAAAATACAAATAATAATAAATGCTGGTGAGGATGAGTGGAAAAAGGCACATTCATACATTGCCAATGGTGTAATAATTCCAATTAGTACAAAATCACTTTGGAATGCAGTATGAAGTCCTCAAAAGACTAGAAATGGAACAATCATACGACCCAGCTATCTTTCAGTATTTACCCAAAAGAATTAAAATCAGCATACTACAGGTATGCAGCCACATCAATGTTTATAGCAGCACGATTCACAATAGCCAAGTCATGGAATCAACCCAGATGCCTGATAGATGAATGGATTAAGAAAATGTGGGCTGGGGATGTGGCTCAAGCGGTAGCTCGCTCGCCTGGCATGCGCGGGGCCCTGGGTTTGATCCTCAGCACCACGTAAAAATAAAATAAAGATGTTGTGTCCACCAAAAACTAAAAAATAAATATTAAAAAATTTAAAAAAAGAAAATGTGAGATATATATATAATTTTACCCAGCCATAAAAAAGAATGAAATTATGGCATTTGCTGGTAAATGGATGAAACCGAAGAACATCAGCTAAGTTAAATAAGCCAGACTCAGAAAGCAAAGAATCAGGTTGAATATTTTTTCTCAATATGCAGAAGCTAGAGCAAAATAAGGAAAAAAGCCAGGGGGTGGGAGCCTCATGAAAATAGAAGGGAGATCAGTGGAATAGAGGAAGGGGATAGAAGGGGAGAGAGGAGGGATGGGAAAAAGCAGGAACTGATGAATGAAATTGACTACATTATTTTATGTACATATATAAAAAACAGCATAGTGAATTCCATCTTTATGTATATCTATAATGCACAAATAAAAAACAATAAATAGAAGAAGGACCCATAGAGTAGAAGAAGGGAACAGGGAGAGGGAGGAGGGAAAGGAAAGAGGAAGTACTAGGGACTGAAATGGAGCAAATTATATTCCATGAATATATGATTATGTCACAATGAAACCCTACAATTACATATAACCATAATACACTAATTTTAAAACAATTTTAAAAAAATCTTCCATATGGATTCATGTTGCCAATGTGCATTATACTTGATTTTCTAAATAATTTTTAAAAGCAAAAAAGTCTACTAATTGAAAAACAAACAACAAAAAATAGGCGGCCAGGCTTTTCATTTGACATTCTATTCTAGACAGATACTCCTTAAATAAAAGGATTTGCCCAACTCTGATATGGTATTATTACTAAAGTAGAATAACTGAATGCTTATAAATATAAAGAAAAAGAAAATGCAGTGATATTTTCTGATTCCATCTAGTAATAAAACCAAGTTTCCCCAAATCTTGCCAAGTTCTGATCAATTTCCCAAAAGCTTAATGGGAGGAAAACATCCAGACATCAATGATTCAGTAAGTCTGTTATCTCCCCTTCAAAAGCACACAAAACACAGTCAAGTCCTGCAAAGGCTTTGAAGTCAAGGCTACAATTTCAGATGCCTCAAAAATGCCCTAGAGACTGATACACCAGGTAATATGGAAACCCAGCCCTATTAGACCTTAAAGGTCCAAATGGCCAGTTCTTTGTTTAAATGTAAATACTAATCATGATATCATTAGCCAAATTAGATATCTTTACCCTAAGCAAAATTATTCTGTTCCATTTTAATTCTGAATAGTTGGCTCTGTCTCCAAACAGGTTCGTCTAATTTTTGGCAATGCCTCACAGTTGAAAAATTTCACTGCTTACAGAAAATGTGTGTTGGGTACACAGGTAAAGGTATAAAATAAATACGCTCAGAAACAGAACAAGATTGTGTTTCCTTTTCCTAATACAATCTTTTAAAAAACTTTTTCATCTTCTCAAGGAACAAAATCACTCTTCTTCCCAGAGGTAATTGGGCTTCAAGGAGAAAAATGACATTTAAAAAAATGGAGACTTTGGAAAGAGCAGTCATTTGGAACCAAAGTCAACTTTTCAGTGGGTATTAGAATCTTCCTTACTTTCAAAAGGGAAACAGAAGGTAGCTGGACCCTTATACTTCAAGAATATAGAGCAGGGGACCTGACTGCTGCCTTCTAATAGCTAAAGGCACTGAGGTTCACAGAGCCAGTGTGAACAGGGTGGTTAAACAACCTGCTTTCCAGTGATTTTTATCTGGGAGATGTTATATTAAACATGGGGAAATTATGGAAGTTTAAGCTTATATAACAACTAAATGAAAATGACATGATGTTTAATGGCCTCTATATGGAGTAATTGCCATTTATGGAGTGTCCACTCTGTCTGTGCAGAACAAATGGAGCTGAGGAAGCTGAGAGAGGTTACAAAGAGGTGAGCACCCTCCCTCTGGAAAGAGATGATTTCGGATGAAATAAAAGGAGACAGGAGCAAATAGCTTTAATTTAAGTGATGCTGTGCAGAAGTAACTAGGAAATAAAACAAGTGGGAAGTAAATCTGTATGGGGGGATAAAAGTATAAAAGTGGTTAATGAGAGAACCAGAAGTGGATAAAATGAGGCTGAAAGATGAAAAGCAAGTCCAAATGAAAATGTGAATCATTTCCTACCAAGTCATTCAACATACAAAAGGTTCTATCTTTAATTTATGCCACAAAAATCCAAGTTCTCTTTGTTTTGTTAAAAAACAAAACAAAAACAAAAAAACCTCCAGGGCCTCAGGTGTTCTAGACAAGTGCCCTACCACTATGCTACTACACACCTCCCACCCTTTATTTTTTATTTAGAGACAGTGTCTTGCTAAATTGCTGAGGCTGGTAGGGAGCTTAGGATCCTCCTGCCTCAGGCTCTGGAGTTGATGGGATTACAGGTGTGCCTCACCGCACTCAGGCTCCTTATATCACTAAGAGAACCCTCTCCAGCTGTCCTGGGGATTCAACCCAGGGCCTCGCACAGGCTAGGCAAGTGCTCTGCCACTGAGCTATATTCCATATTCCCAGTCAACAGTACATTTAATTCATAGCAGTGACTTAAGGGAAAGACAAAACTCAAATTTATACAAATGTAAAAAGGAACCACCATAACATTAACTGCTATTTGAAGACAATGAATTGGTCCAAAAAGCTAGAGAGGTTTACAGAAGAAATAATGGAACAGGATTTGCAAAAGTGATATGAAAAATAAAAACAATAACTGCTTATTCTGAACATTAAAGTGTGATAATTCTATTGTTCTTCATAATAAATTAACATATATCATCTGAACCCACACTGTCCAATAGAAATAAAATGTGAGCCACATATAATATTTTAAATTTCGTAGTAGGTTGGGCTGGGGATGTGGCTCAAGCGGTAGCGCGCTCGCCTGGCATGCGTGCGGCCCGGGTACGATCCTCAGCACCACATACAAACAAAGATGTTGTGTCCGCCAAAAACTAAAAAATAAATATTAAAAAATTCTCTCTCTCTCTCTCTCTCTCTCTCTCTCTTTAAAAAAAATTTCTTAGTAGGCCACATTAACATAAAGGAAATAGATGAAATGTTTGTACTTTATTTACATGTTAAATAACATATTCAAAATAGTTCCACTTGCAATCAACATAAAATATGTTGAGATATTTTACCATTTTTAAATTAATTATTTGATATCCAGTGTATATTTTACACTTACAACATTTCCATTTGGAAAGCTAAATTTCTATTAGAAATAACTGATATATATAATTAGCTTCCATAAAACTTAACAACTGATAAAGTAGATTCACATATAAAAGTTGTTCTAAACACTTAAAACTTAACTGAATTAATTATCAATTTTTTTTCAGTGCTAAGGATGGAACCCAGGGCCTCTTGCATGCTAGACAAGTGCTACACCATTTAGCTATATCCCCAGCCCAAATACCAGTTTTAAATTTAACTTAAACCAATTCAGTTTCTCAGCTACCCTAGCCACATTTCAAGTACTCAAGAGGCTCATGGCTGGCAAGTTGTGACTATACCCAACAAAGAAAGTCCAAAGAAATGAAGTAATAATAAATAAAGCTAATAAATAATAAAGCTAACTGCTGGAGACAAAAATTCAAATCTATTTGTTAATAATGGTATATTATGATGTATATCATTATATATATATTATATTATATCATTACATATTATTATATATGATATATAAATCTATTTGTAAATATGATAAAACAAAGACAATATAACATGGAGAAAAATAAGATATTAAAAAGAGGGCTGGGTTGTGGCTCAGAGTAAGAGTGCTCGCCTAGCATGTGTGAGGGTTTGATCCTCAGCACCACATAAAAATAAAATAAAGATATTGTGTCCACCTATAACTAAAAAATAATTTTTAAAAAAAAATTTAAATAAAGATTTTAAAAACAAAAGGTAGGGGCTGGGGTAGAGTGCTTGCCTCACATGTGTGAGTCACTGGGTTCCATTCTCAGTACCACATATAAATAAATGAATAAAGGTCCATCATCAACTAAAAAATTTTTTTACAAAAAACAAGGTAACTACAGATGCTTATCATTATAGATGGCAAACATGTCATATCATTAAGTATACATGCATTAAACTTACCACATAAAAGAATTGACTCACAAATCTAAACCCAACTTTATAATACATTTATAAACATATTTAAACCAAAATAATTAAAACAGATTGAAAATAAAAGGATAGCAAAGCTGTACCAGGAAATAAACAAAATAAAGGGAACTAGATCTCAACATCAAATAAGGTAGATCCAGGCCCAAAAAGCATTCAATTAGTAAAAGGGCAGCACTCTCTAATGCATCTCACAATGAGGACATGGCAGTCGATAAGCATCAAACACAATATTAATGGTCATAAAACAAAAACTATAAGAAATACATGGAGAGGGCTGGGGTTGTGGTTCAGTGGTAGAGTGTTTGCCTCGAATGTGTGAGGCACTGGGTTCGATCTTCAACATCACATAAAAATAAATAAATAAAATAAAGATATCGTGTCCATCTACAACTAAAATATATTTTTTAGAAAAGAAAGAAATACATGGAGAAATGAAATCATATTGTTAGGAGACTTTGACTTCTCTTATGTTTGACACATGACAAATCATAAAAAGTAAAGGTATATCCGATGAGGTGGTGCACACCTGTAATCCCAGAGACTCAGGAGGCTGAGGCAGAAGGATTGCTAGTTCAAAGCTAGCCTCAGCAAAAGCAAAGTGCTAAGCAACTCAGTGAGACCCCATCTCTAAATAAAATACAAAAAATAGGGCTTGTAATGTGGCTTAGTGGTTGAGTGTCCCTGAGTTCAATCCCCAGTACCCTCCCCCCAAAAAGTAAAGGTATATAAAACCTAAACAACATAATTAATATGGTAGATTTAATAAAATAAATACTATAATCTGAGAAGAGAACATTATATTTTTGCTGCCCAAAGAACATTCACAGGAAATGACCATATGCAGGACTACAAAGTGAACATCAATAATTCACCAATTGTTTTCTGATAACAATGCAACCAAATTAAACAATTAAAATACAGAATGCACATCCACTGGAAATTTTAACACTCAAACAACCCTTATAGTTGACATAATAGATATCTGAAGATGCAGAAGAGTTGGGGGAAAATCATCAAATGCACACATTAGCTGCTAAAGCAGTGATCAGAGGAATAACTGTAACTTTAAGTACTGAAGTAAACAGAAAAGAAACTATCCATTGTTTTTAAAAAAGAACAAAATAAACCTGAGGCAATCAGAGGGAAACAATAAAGGCAAAGAAGATATTAATGAACTAGAAAACAACAGTCATAATAAAGCTAAGAAATAAATTCAATCAAATAAACTATCAGAAGACATTCATGAACTAGAAAACAACAGTCATAATAAAGCTAAGAAATAAATTCAATCAAATAAACTATCAACTAACCTCATCAAGAAGTGGGTAGGGAGAATAAGTACAAAATTATGAAACAAAGAGGAAATGCCCACAGGAAAATTTAAGGCTGTTAAAAAAAAAACCTACTATCTCAGCTATCCACATTGACTTAGAACCTTCCATGACTATGATAATTTTCTAGAAGCAAAGTATCAAAACAGACTCTAGAAGGAACAAAAAACCTATACAGATCAATACCAGAGAATAGAGAAAGTTGTCAAAGAGCACACTGAGCTTAAAAGGTTTCATACAGATACTCTACCAAATCTTTAAAGAATATATTATTCAAATAAAAAAAACATAACTCATAAATTGGTGTTAGTATAGAAAAAGAAAAAAATATTTTTCTGAACTGAGTGTAGCTTTGATAAGGAAACCTAAAAGCCTGCACTTAAACACAATATCTACAGACAATGGATATCAATATAATGAACACAGGATGAATAGTTCATCAAACCACTCTACTTCTGTAAATGTTTACAACTTTATATAATAAAAAGGTAAAATACAGAAACACTTAAGGAGAAAAAATTTCTAAAAAGAAAATGCCAGATACCATTTTTCACCTATCAAAAGTTTAACAACAATGTAATAAAAGTATTTAAAAAATAGGCACTCTCAGAAACTTCTAGTGAGAGGGTAAATGGACAACCTTTATGGAAAGCAAGTGGACAGTGTTTATCAAAATTATAAATGAACATCCCCATGTTTAAGTATTTGTCCTATATAAAACCCAGACATGCATGAAATTCCAATGTACATGATAATTCATTGTAGCACTGGTTGTCATAGCAAAGACTGGAAACAATCTACTAGCCATCAATAGGGAGTTGGCTAATTATACTACACCCATATATATAAGCAAGATCTCAGAAGCCATAAAAAAGAAAAAGGAAATTCTATTGGTGCATATGTGGAAATTTCTCTAATGTATTAAGTTTAAAATACAAGATTCAAAGGTATAAGCTGCCAAGCGTGGTGGCGCACACCTGTAATCCTAGTGGATTAGGAGGTGAGGCAGGAAGATTTCAGGTTTGAAGCCAGCCTTACTCAGCAACTTGGCAAGGCTGTAAGCAACCTAGTGAGACCCTGTCTCAAAACAAAAAATAAAAAGAGTTGGTGATGTGGCTCAGTGAGTAAGCACTTTGGTATTAAAAAAAAAAAGTATAAGCTACCATTTATGCAGAAAAAAAGGTGGTTAGTGAACAGAAGTAGGAAGCAGGATTTTCTGCTTATGCCCTTTTACATTTTTTGAAATAGGAACCATGACTGAAATCACAGGTCAAAAAGAAGATTTCATTTGTAAAAATCCAATCCTTCAGAATATACTACTGTATTATCTTTTTAAACTAATTATCCATCTAAAACAATTGCTATTCTTGCTACACTTGCTGGGTGGCAGGCCGTATTTCCAAAAATGATTTTTGAGTTAAAGAAACTTTTATTATTTTAAAGGGCTTAGAAAAATACTGCACAAAGATGAAAGGGGGACAGTAGATTAGCAAGAAGAGCATCTAGTTAGTACTTTTTAAAGCTTTAGAATGACCTGAGGATTTTCTAAAAACACAATGCCTTGTACCCCACTCCCAGACCACTGACATCAGAAATTCCTGGTGTGAGGCCCTGCTCTAAAAACAAACAAACAACAACAACCAAAAAAAAAAAAAAACACTGATCTCAATGTTTTAAAACACTGCATCTCAACAAAGAACTACCCAGGCGACTCTTAGGTAGGTCTCCTAGCGGATATTTAGTAATGATGTGATGCATGTTTTGTTGTCAAAACTTGGGGTGGGAGGCATCTAGTAGGTAGAGGTGAGGAATGTGGCTAAACCTCTCACAATGCACAGGACAGTCCCCCACAACAATGAGTTTGCCTAGAACATCAAGAGTACTCAGGTTGTGAACCTCAGCTTTAAAATAAAATCACTCTAATTTACATGAATATCACTGAAATATGCACAGAACAGCATAATAAATGGAATAGAAGGATGCATACCAAATTACTAGTAGTGCTGTCTCTGGCAGGATATTAGTGGGGTTGATTAAAGGGGCCTTTGGCTTTACTCACAACTTTTATGACTTAAAAAAAGACTAATATACAATAAATCTTAAAAGTTAGTTATACAAAAAATTTAAATGACATAAAATCACTGCTTCTGAAGTAAACACCATTTTTCAGTCCACACTCTTAAACATAGGAAATAATCTCCTTATTTACTAATGTGCAATACATTAAAATAAGAAAGCTCTTTCAGTGGCCATAGAAACTACAATTTATTTGTTGATATGATTATAACAAATACTGTAAACAAAAATTCTGTGCACATCCTTTCTATGGTCCCTGTCTAGTTACTCTAGCCAAAGCTTATGCCCCATTTATCTATAAACTACTCAAGGAAAACGACATAAAATTCACAAACTAGAAACCTATGGACCAGTGCAATCCATCCACTTTGTTTACATCAAAGGTCTTTTAAAATATAAACCAAATGGGTGCCAATCAGCTGCCCTTTTTGGAGCCAGCCATAAACCAGGAGTTTGCCACAGTCCCCACCTGGCTGGTTTAATTCATTCACCTGTTGCTCCCCATCTGGTCCTATAAGCATTTGAGTTGGCCCTCTCCTGCAGTTTTCTTCAATCACACAGGGGGAGAAGACCTCTCATTACTCCTCTCCCTATCCTGACATCCATTCTGAATGCTTAATCTCCCCCAATCCCTTGTCAAAACAGAACTTCTATCAAGAGACAAAACTAAGAGAAAAGTAGAAGTAGAGATGGACTTTTTAATGACAACTCCCTTCTTTTAGTTGTCATGTCATTAAAGCTCAATGCCACCTGATTTGTCTCTGGGTGTTACAAACAAGGTTTGTAGTTTCTAGAAAATTTCACTACAATTATATATAGCACTTCTGTGAGTGTCCTTATATGGTAAAGACTTAAATTATTTTGCTTCTCTCAAGATCCTAGATGAGTGAATCCCTCTACCCCTTCAAAATAGGTCAGAAGACTTTAACAGGTAAATCAAAAGATTTTTGCAATTTTCTCTTAAAAAGCTCACCCCTTTTTCTTGAAATTTCAATCACATGGTTTTGGAGCTGAGCTTTAGAGATTATCTGATACAATCTACATGTTTTATTAATGAGGAAAATGGACCCCAGTGAGATTCAGTCACTTAGCTAAGGCCATACTCTGAGTTAGTGGCAGAGCCAGAATTAAAATATTCATTCCCAGGGCTGGGGATATAGCTCAGTTGATAGAGTGCCTGCCTCACATGCACAAGGCCCTGGGTTCAATCCTCAGCACCACAAAAAAAAAAAAAAAAAAAA
>NW_026000249.1:13424090-13488095 GCF_001458135.2 Marmota marmota marmota | reverse complement strand
AAAAAAAAAAAAAAAAAAAATCATTTCCAGATACTGGCCCTATAGGTTTTCCACTATAACAGTATCCCCCATTGTGGTTTACCTACTCAAATAACATTCTTGCCAAAACACCTATTAACAGGGGTATATAGTAACTGCCACAGAAAATTCAGCCACACTTTTAAAGCTAGCACAAACTCTGAGGGTGGGAGGAATTGGGATTTAATTCCAGGTTCCTTTTATTGTGAACTAACATGTCCCAGTTTACCCAACCAAAAGGTTGATACCTTCAGAATAATCTTCTCTAAACCATAAATTAGAGATGGAAAGCATGCCTATTTATTAGCAACAGCAACTCTGAAGTCGGGACCTGCCTCCAATCTCTAAAATTCTACAAGTAACCTCAGATGGTAAAGTCTGACTATTGAAAAGCTTTGGGGAGTGAAGTTAAGATGCAAAGATCAACATCTCACTGAATTTTGACTTTCATCATGGGTCTGTGGCAAATAGGTTTCTAAAAATTTAATTTGTTCTCAAATTCAAACTATTCCTCCCTTCCTATCCCATCTTGTTTAAGTATAGACACCACATTTGGCACATTCCAGATGTTTCTGGAATGTTCTACCTACTCTGTACTTTAGTTTTTATGCCCTACACAATCCCTTGACATTTACATAAAATTCATTAAATGAACAGACACCCCATTATTTTCCCTTGTGTGCTTAGAACATCTTTGCTGCTTGATTTTATTTTCCTTTAGAGATGTCAAGCTCCATTCTGTTACCTGGCTGCACACTTTTGTTTTACTTTCAGGTGTTGCACAACTGCTTTTAGCTGCGGTTGGAATGGCACCCTCTGGGGAAACATGATCCAGTTAACAGAAGGTGGTGGAATCTATTTCCTTCTCAGCTAGGCCTAAGGCAGGATGGGGACCCGGTCGTCTTTGCTCCCCCTTAATCCATGGAAGGCGCAAACCAGCGCAGTTGATGGGGGAAGGTGGATGAAACTACAAGGGAAAGGAGCTATGAAAGGTGCTGAAACCAAGGCCAGAGTTGTCATAGATCATGCTTTGACACTAGGAACCCACAAGTCGGCTCTTTCCCAGCATCAAGGAATTTACAGTCCAGGCCTTTGACTGCTCTAATATAACATGATGGAGACTACAGTTTGAGTCCTCCCGCTCTGGCTACACAGCAACTCCTCAGAGCAGAAAAAGAACAAAATGCCACTGCATAATTTATTCAACCTCAAGGTGTTTCTAAACAGCTCTTACCTACAACAAAATCTAAAATTAAAAACATTTAAAAGTCGCACACATTTCGTTCTGAAGTTTTATGAGCGGTAAGGTTTGTGTCACATAGATTTAAAGCTAATGGTGGCAGGTTTGGGGAGCCCCCCCGCCCTTGGAATGAGAGTCCTTGGACGCGGTTTCTGTGTCTCCGGGTTGGCCCTCGCTGGTGTGAGGGTGCCAGGCCCTACCCTTCCATGCCCCGAAATCCGAGCCTGGAGGAGAGCTCATGGGCATCCCCTAGCCCCGCCCGCGGTTCCCACGGACTTTGCCCAAAGGCTGCGGAGACCCGGGAGGCTGGCCGGGATGGTGGCGCCCTCACATCCCGGGACCGTGGGGGCCTGTGGCCCCGCACTCACCAAAGTCCAGGAACTGTTTGATGGAGAGCGGCGATGGCGAGAAGCGCGAGTAGCGCTCGATCTGCTTCGGCACCGGCTGCTTCAACAGCCACTGGAACAGCCGCATCCTCACCAGAGCAGCGCACAGACCAGCTGGGACTTCCTAACCGCCGCAAGGACGGGTACAGCTGAGCCGCGCAGATCCGGCAGGTTCGCCAGGGGCACACCTCGGCCTCTCAGCCTCGGAAGCCCGGGTTGCAGCCGCCGCCGCAGCAGCAGCAGCAGCTCACGGGCCGCAGACGGGCGCCCGCGGCTTCTCTAGGTCCCGCCCTCCTGGGCGGAGCCGGGCGCCGCACGTACACGACGCGCGAGGGTGCGGGGGCGCGAGGGGCACGCGGCCGCACGCGCGCTCCCCTGATTGGCCGCCGCTACCGAACAAGCTCTTAAAAGCCTGAATGAGGCACCCAAACCTCTTTCTCTAGCAGGTGGGATTCAACCTGGTCTGGCAAATGTCTCCGTTTCTGTCCCTGCCCCTGGCCAAGTCCTCCGAGGCCGAACTGTAGCCAAGGTGCTAGGGGACAAGGAGGACTTAGGGAGCTCACGCCCTAAACACGACTCAAGGCCTTTCTCAGCCCAAGGTGCCTCTTCCGGGAGGCCTTCCCAGGATGGAATGACTGTTGCACTTTACAGTACTTGTTGCATCTTTATATTTTGGTTTTCATGTTCTGTTTATCACTTAATTATAATGGCTGTTTCATGCCCTCCCGCACTATTATTACCTTTGAACAGAATTAAATGTAAGCTCACAGTTTCTGGTTCACGTCTTCGCCCCACCATTGGTCAGAATTAATCGTAATGTCACTGACTCCCTTGTTTCATGGTCTCTGACGCCCCACCCCCACCCCAACACCTTGGGACAGGATTGTTAGGTCACTGACTCTTTCGTGGCCCTGCACCCCTCATTCCCACCTGGGCCAACATCTTTAGATGACATTGTTAGGTCACTGCTTCTGTTTCATGCCCCCCCACTACCATCATTAGATGTAATGCATTGTAAGGTCACTAACAGTTTCATGCCTTCCTGCCCCCCACTCCCAACCCCACTGGACAGAATTAATTGTAGTCACTGGTTCTGTTTCATGCCCCCTGCCACCACTAGTACTGTTGGAAAACACCAAATGTAAGGTCACTTACACTTTCTTTCATACCCTCTTACCACCTTAGGACACTGACTTGTTTTTGTTTCATCACCACCATATACTACCATTTTTGGACAGGAGCTTATGCTTACACCGTGTTGGATATTGCTTTGATAAGAGTGAACTTGAGTGGCTGGGGTTATGGCTCAGTGGTAAAGCGCTCGACTAGCACGTGTGAGGCACTGGGTTTGATCCTCAGCACCACATAAAAATAAATTAAAAAAATAAAGGCATTGTGTTCATCTACAACTAAAAAAAATTTTAGGAAAAAAGAGTGAACTTGAACTCACAGCTCTGTATATGAAATCATTATTTGCTAATATGAATGCATGAAATATTGCTTGCTTAAACCATTTCCACCAAAACTTAGTTTAATTTTTGGTAATGTGAAGCATCAACTAAAGTGAAAGGTAGAATGTTCATTAAAGAAAGATAAAATGCAACTAGAAACCACTCCTTTGGTCTGATTGGGCTGGTTTTCTCACAGAGTAAGATTTTCAGAGCTGGGGTTGTGGCTCAGTGGTAGAGCATTTGCCTAGCACATGTGAGACCCTGGGTTCAATTCTCAGCATCACATAAAAAAATAAATGAATAAAACTATGAAAAAAGTTACCTCATTTAAAAAGGAAGATTATTAGTGTATAGCTATTTAGCTTTTGTGACTTCATTGGGTGTTTATGCACCTAATTCTTTGCTTCATAATATAATTGCATCTTACTCCCTTTAAGAAAAGTTACACACTGAAAGACATCCAAGGGTCTTCCCACATTTCTAGATTCTCATGTACAACTTGGTCATCTTGGTGGTGGTATGTGTACTACTACTCTGTCTCTTCCATTCACAACAAAGCCTAAAAAACATACTAACAATCTTTTCACCTGGCAATTTTATCAGCACAGGTAAGCACTCCAGTCGGTGTGCATGGGCAGACAAAAAGACGACCATGGCCTGTGGTTCTTCTAGTGATTGTCTCAGGTGCTACCTGCAGGTGGAATGTAATTGGTAGTAGTTATGGTAGTCAGTAAGCAGGGAGAAGTTGGATATTGATGGATAAGAAGGTTTCCCCAGGGCTGGGGTTGTGGGTCAGTGGTAGAGCGCTTGCCTAGCACATGGGAGGCCCTGGGTTCAATCCTCATACTACATAAAAATAAATAAGTAAATAAACAAAACAAAAATATTGTGTCCAACTAAAACTAGAGATAAAGTATCTAAAAAAAAAAAGTCTCCCAAACCTAAGACGTTGCTTGCAAATAAATCACTTGTTTTATGTCTTCCTTTTCCATTGCACAATGCTTCTTTAAATCTATTCTGTTGATTCAGTTATCTGAACCTTCATGTGCCTAACTGTATTTTTGCTTTTCCAGAAGGTGGCGAAGTCCTACAAGTTGGAAACAATATAAAGAACCTGGTAGAATGGAAACTTTGGGGCCAGGGCTCAAATGGCCCAGTCTGAAGCTTAGTTCTATAGCTGTGTGATCTTAGACAAGTCACTTAGCCATTCTGTGTCCCAGTTCTTTTTAAATTTTTTTTAGTTTTAGATGGACACAGTACCTTTATTTTATTTATTTATTTTTATGTTGTACTGAGGAATGAACCTCGTGCCTCACACATGCTAGGCAAGCACTTTACCACTGAGCTACAACCTCAACCCCTGTGTCCCACTTCTTTTAATGTAAGATACAGATATCTCATTTTTCTCCCTGGCATTCAAATGAAATAAATCACATCTAATGTAAACATAAGGTGTACTACCACTTTTGTACAGAAATACATTTTTACCTAATAGTTTCATGATAACTGGCAAAGTCCAGAAGCTAAAGAAGTGGTTTGATTTCAGTGTTGATTGTAGTTATAAAAAAAAAAGGTCTCTTGAGAGAAATACATCTTGAACTTTTCCCATTTCCTTGGTATGCACTAAGGTCTCCACTCCCAGTGGCTCCTGAAGTGAAATTCCTAGACCAGCAAATGGCAGCATCACCTGGGAACTTTTTATAAGTGCAAACTCTTGAACTCCACCGCAGCACTACTGAATCAGACACTCTGGAGTGGGGCACAGAAATCTGTGTTTTAAGCAAGTTTGATGGTCTTAAGAAATGAGCACAAATTCTTTAATACTCCTCCCCTTAAATGATGGAGCTTAATTCACTTCCCTTGAGGGTGGGCTAGACTCACTTCTAACATATAGAATATGGCCAGAAGTGATGGCTTCTCACTTCAGATGTTAAGTTATAAAACAACTGGAGTCCCACAAAATACCTGACTAGTACTCTACAAAACTCTCAAAATCATTAAAAATAAGGAAAGTCCAAGACACTGTCACACCAAGAGGACTCTAATGAGATATAACTAAATATAATGTGTTATCTGGAATGGGATTCTGGAACAGAAAAGGGGATATTGGGTTAAAACTAAGGCACTCTGAATAAAGTATAGACTTTGGACTAAATTTGCTTAATAATTATGTATTGATATTGGTTCATAAGCCAGCTGCAGTAGGGTACATCTGTGATCCTTGCCACTCAGGACACTGAGGCAGGAGGATCTCAAGTTCCAAGTCAGCCTCAGAAATTTAGAGATCTATCTCAAAAATTAAAGGGCTGGTAGACTTAGAAAGTCAAGCATTGAATGATTTTTCTCATATGCAGAAGCTAGAGAGAAAAAAGGGAATAAAAAATTGAATCATGAAAATGGAAGGGAGATCAATAAAGTAGAAGGAGGAGATGAAGAGGGAGGGTTAAGGGGAGAGAAAGAGGAAGAATTGAGGAATGAAGTTGACCAATTTATGCTGTGTGCATGTATGAATATATCACAATTCATTCCAATTTTATATATAACTATAATGTACCGAATAAAAAATGTATGAGTAAATAGGAAAGCCAATAGAGTAGAGGAAGGGGATGGGGGAGGGAGGAAGGGAAGGGGGAAGTACTGGGGATTGAAATAAAAAAAACTGTGTTATATGCATTTATGTAAATATCAAAATGAACCCCACTATTATGTATAACTTTAATCCACTAATAAAAAAAAACTTAAAAATTAAGATAAGAAGGACTTAGAATATAGCTTAATGGTAGAGTGCTTATTTACTATGCACAAAGCCCTGGGTTCAATCCCTAGAACATATATATATATATATATATTTTTTTTTTTTTTAAATTTATATATATCATACTAATGCTCCTTGCCTTCTCTCCTGCCCACCCCAGCCCCTTCTCTCTCTTGTCCTGTTATTAGAAGCTTGGAAGCTACCTGCAGCTATCTGTCATGCTATGGGGCAAACCTGTGGAAAGCTTGGAAACAGATCCTTCCCCTGTGGAGCCTTGAGATGATATGGCTCTGGCCAGCACCTTGGTTAATACCTAATTTGAACCTCAGGAGAGATCTTGAGTCAGAACCACTTAACTAAGGAAGTCCTGGACTTTTGACCTCCCAGAAATCCTCACGGTTTGTTTAATACATGTTTATTACTTTTCGCTGCCAAGTTTGGAGATAATTTGTTATGCCACAATAGTTAACTAATATACAAGACCTCCAGGTGATTCTGATGCATACTCAGGTGTGAGAACTACTTTCCTACCCTGTGCAGATCTCTGTTCCTTCTAGCAAATATCTCAGTTCTCAGCATAATCACTTAAACATTAAAGGAGGTTATCCCTGAATGGAAAGGTCTACTCATTCCCCCTGCTATCTGGTTTTCTAATTTTCTGTATCTGGTACTCTGATTCTCTGACTCTTCCTACCATATCCCTCCAAATTCCTTTTTACAATTTGATTAATTCCTATATTCCCCACTAGACTTAACCAGTGTCCAGCATAAGTGCCAGTTGCCATGTGGGTTCACACCAAATATTTATGAAACAGAAAAAAAAATACAAAACCTACCCCAAACCACATTCTTTCTCTACTGCTCTATGTGAGGAAATGAAGGCAATGGTAGTTTTCTGAGCAAACAAGCAATAATGATCACTGTGTTAAATCATAATTAGTACAGACAAAACCCAAAGTTTAGAATGGAACCAATGAGAAAAAACAACCCATGATTATTTCATCATTAATCAGTAATTGGTGGATCTTGTTACAAAAAACTTCCATCATCACTTGTCAGGGCTATGAGAGACTTTTTGCCATGTCTTTTCCTCCTTTTTCCCTTGTCACATTCATCTAACATTTTTGAGCAACTGTTGTGTACTCTGTGAATATACTGATTTTTGCCTCTTCACAGTAAATATGAGAGATAAATATTATCCTCAATTTACAGGTGAGTGAAATAAGACATAGAAGTCTTAAAATAATTTAAACTTGTCCAGTTTGTAAATGAAAGCCTAAATTTGAATTCAGGTCTCCTCACAATTCTATGGTCTTTTATAATCAGCCTGACATTAAAAAAAAAAAAACAGACCTTATTTTTAAAGGCACATTTAAGTTCACTTCAAATCGAATGGAAAGTATAAGGAGTTCTTACATACTCCCTCCCCACACATAGTCTCCCACATCATCAGTGTTGTACATTTATTACAATTAATGAACCTTCATTAATTGTGACAAATTGTTATCAAAATCCATAGTTTACATTTGGGTTCACTCTTGGTTTTGTACATTCTGTAGATATTGTATGGCATACAAGGTACAAAATGACTTGTATCCACCATTACAGTATCCTACAGAATAGTTTCACTTCCCTAAATATCCTCTGTGCTCTGACTATTCCAATACCCCTGCCCCACTGACCCTTGGCAACCACTGATCTTTTTACTGTCTCTGTACTTTTGCCTTTTATAGAATGTCATATAGCTGGAATCATATGGTATATAGCCTTTTCAGATTGGTTTCTTTCACTTAGAAATATTCATTAAAGTTTTCTCCATGTCTTTCCATGGCTTGCATGTTAGTTAGCTTTTTGTCACTGTCACCAAAATACCTGACCAGAACAACTTAGAGGGGGGAAAGTTTATTTGAGGTTCACAGTTTCAGAGGTTCAGTCCATGGTCAGCTGACTCTACTGCTGTGGGCTTGAAGTGAAGCAGAACATCATATCATGGTGGACATGCACAGGAAAGTAGCTCAGGCCATGATAACCAGGAAGGACGTGAGTGGAGCAGGAGGAAAAGCAGGAAGAGCCAGGAACAAAATATAATCTCCCAGGGCACACCCCCATTGACCTCTTTCCTCTAGCCAGGTCCCACCTGCCTACAGTTACCACCCAGTAGTCCATTCAAATTATTAATTCATCAAATGGATTCATCCAATGATGAAGTTATAGCTTTCATTATCCAATTCAATGTTTTTACCTCTAAACATTCCTGCACTGTCACATGAGCTTTTCAGGGGAACATCTCATATCCAAACCATAAAATTCTATCACTGGCCCCCAAAACCTCATGTCCATCTCACAGTGCAAAATACATTGCTCAAAAGTTCAAGTCTAAAGATTCCTCTGAGTTTTAAGGCAAACTCTTAACCATGAGCCCTGGTTTAAAAAAAAAAAAATCAGGTTAAATGTTTCCAGTATGCAATGGCACAGAGTAAACATTCCCATTCCAAAAGGGAGGAATAGGGGCCTAGTCAGAAAGGATGGGACCAAAACAAGATTGAAATTCAGGGGCAAAAAGTCCTATAGCTCCACGTCTGGAATTCATGTCACATGGTGGCAAAATGTGATCTCCGAAGGGTTTGGGCAGACCCACCCCTCCAGTCTTGTCAGTTGCAGCCCACATGGCCTTTCTCTTAGGTTGGCTCTGCTCACTTTCTGCAGCTTTCTTCAGCAGATAGTCCATATTCCTGGCATCTCTTAATTCCAGGAGTCTCTACTACAGGTTCATCTTTGTTATCACAGCTTCACGCATCTCTCTCAGGGCTATCCACAGGCTGCCTGACCCTGCTACACTCTGCCTGGCCTCCCAGGCCTTCTTTTGAAATCTTGGTGGAAGCCTCCATTACCCCTTAACTCCGACATCGTGCACTCCTGCAAAACCAGTACCACATAGATAGGCCAAGATCTGCCACCAGGACCCTCTTGGACCATGACTGTAGTGGCCTCTGAGTGCCTGGGTAACTGAGTGTGGTGAATAGAATACTGGAGAAGTAGCTTTCTCAGCTGCCTGGTGCTGGTGTTTTATTGTGAAGCAATGTCTTTACACCCTTAAGCCTGACATGGGTGAGGTCTTGCTGATTCCTGAGATGCCCTCAAAGTATCTTTTCTATTGTCTCTGTGAAAAGTACTTAGCATCTCTTTTACCAGTAATCTCTTCAGCAACCACATCTTCCTTGGCCTTAATTTTACATGTGCTTTTCTGGTCAAACTGCAATTTTAAAAATCTTTCTTCTTTGCTTTCACCTCCTGATTATCAAAGTAAGCCTGGGCAAAAGCTGCCAGCAATATCCATGCCACTGCCTGAGTGTTATGATGCCTTGACATTTCCTCCACCAGGTTAATTAGTACATCACCTTTAAATTCAGCTAACACAAAGTCTCAGGACATGGGCAACATGTAGACAAGTTCTTTGCCAAAATATAACACATGTGACCTCTGGTCCAATTTCCAATAGAGTGCTCATTCATATCTAAAATCTCATGAGCACAGTTTTTACTGTCACTGTCCACATTCCTCTTGGCATTCTGGTCTTCTGAGCCCCCACCAGAATTACCCACTAAGTTCTGCTTACAACCTTCTAAGCTTTCTCCAACTGGCATCTCCAAACTTTTGATTACTTCCTGCAAACCAGTTCCATCAAATGGATTGACCACTGATGAGGTTACAGCTTTCATAATCCGTTCTTTTCATCACTGAACATTTCTGCATTGTCTAACACATGAGCTCTTTGGGGGACATTTTAAAATCCAAATCATAATGGCTTGAAACCTCATTTCTTTTTAGGGTCAAATGATATTTCATAGTGTGCATGTACCACAGTTTATTTATCTGTTAACCTACACAGACATCTTGATTGCTTCCAAGTTCCACCAGCCTCCCTATTGATTTTAAGAAGAGGAAGTGAGATTATGAAAATGAGTGAACTAGGGAAGCAAGGATACCTAATAAAATTTTACTAGTGAAGCTAGTTAACTAGTAAACATCTTTGATCAAATGTGTGTATGATCTAAAGCAGTAACTCCTTTCTTCTAAGTGTTCAGCTTCTGTTTTTTTTTTTTCCAACAAACTATTTCAGGTGGCCCAAACCCTCCTGAAGTCCATTTATCCAGGTCCTTTTGCTTCTAATAGGAAGAATTTTCACCCTTAGTGGTCTTCCTCTTTTCTTTAAAGAGATCAGAAAAGACTTTAAGTATAGGGATGATGTGACAGGATACTCTGAGAAATAAAATATGTATTTGTTTTTGCTATCCTTGGATGTGCAAAAGAAAGAAGTAGCTTATCTTCAGCAACCTAAAAGACAGCAGAAACTTTGGTTCTGAGCTTTGGGCTCCTCTGACTTGCAGTTTTGTTAGCTGTTTTTGTATGGCAGGGTTTTTTGGCTTCAAGGCTGAAAACAGAATTTGGAAGATACAGGAGATCTATTGGTAATCTCTACAAAATTTATTGTCCTCATTTTTGTAACTGATCCCACTTTTATTCACTTCTCCATAGAGTGTATTTGTGCTTTTCAGGGTGGGAGGAATAGCCCACTTTGATTGCAGTAATGATATATATAGATATAGATATATCAACCTAAAATTGAATGAGCTTAATTCTGATTTCTGACCATGGATCTTGGTCCAAGGATGGACACATGATCCAATTTAGCCCAAGGGGAAGGGACTTTCCTTGGGACTTTTGTGAAAGAATCTTTCTTGGTATTCTAAGAAAACCTCTGAAAGTGCCTTTCTCAATCTCTCTTCTTCTTTCTCTTAACCTCCTCCTCATTTCTGAGTGCATACAAAGAAGCATGTAGTACCAGTTGGTATCTATTTTGTGACCAGGGTAAAGCTGACTTTGTAGGAAGTAGAGCAGAAATGAAAAGAAAACGGGCCCTTAATGACATTGTCAGACTACTAAATCAAACCAACCCTGAAGCCTTCTCTAAATTTCCAGTTATATAGACCAGCATATCTCCTTTATGGTTTGGCCAGCTTGAGTATACTTATATTATTTAAAGTAAAAAACATCCAAACTTTCACACCAAGCATTCTCCAGATATCTTGTACAGGGCCAAGCCCCCCAGTAATGCCTGCTATTGGGTATCTTTGCCAGCCATGCACATGTGAATTCAAATCCAGATTTAATTTGATTTTAAAAAGTAAACTAATGCTTCTTGTGCTCAAGTGTTATGAAACAAAATCGTGTCCTATAGTATCCAGAAGGAAGAAAATAGTAATGGAATTGGTTAAGTAAACCATGGCACATACACTCAGTGAACCATTATACTGTGACTAAAGATTCATTGTATGGAGTCCATATGAGAACATGGAAATGAAAACATTTTAAGTGGGGAGAAAGCAAGATACTAAATTATGTATTAAATTTTAGCTCACTATGAAGAGATCAGAAAACATTTTTAAGAAAAAAGTGTGGAGCAAAATACCAACAACATAAGAATCACTAAAGAATGCTTTGAGTGATATCATGGTTAGAGTTGACATTGAGGAAGTCCTAGAGTCCTTAGGTTGGAATGTGTTCTAAAAGTATGGCCACCAATGACCTTATTCAGTTCTTCTTGACTCAAAAAGATGAAGGTTAATTATTCAAAGACTATCAGAATCCACTGCTCTCTTGTTTTTATCCAAAACTTAATCTTATCAGGTTCTATAATATTTGCTTAGCACCATAATTAACTGAACAGGAACCATTATTTACAGTGAACCTAAAATGCCACCGATTTTCTAGAAAATTTGGCTTTTATCACATCTGCAAGTCTGGTAAAGTCTTCATCCATCCAAGCTGTTTTCTAAGGTGCGGCCTCTCTCCCCATCCCCAACCATCCTGACCACTGACATTGAAATCAGCATGGATCAATTTCCATCTTAATATAATTTCCATCAGAGAAGGTTGTGTGGCTACCAATAGGGCCTTATCCCCAGGCCACTAAAGTTTTGTTGTCAGTCCCAACTCTTCATTCTACCCAGCCCTCCATTTACCCTAATTTTATGTTGGTTCGAAAGCTTTAAGGAAAAAAATAACTATTCCTCACAAGGAATTTGGGAGTTTCTGCTCTAGCATAACCCATCCCTTGTGTTACCTGATGCATGGAACAACCATAAATTAGTGATATTAAAGGAACAAGACTGGAACTGAATACCACCCACAGTTTGTAATGTGCCATAAAATAGAATAAAATAGAAAAGACTGGATTTCAAAATCTAAAGAGATTCAACCTCATTATAAGTGCTAGAACTGCACTACCCAATTTAGTACCACTAGCCACATGTTGCTATTGAGTCCTTTAAACACGGCTGGTCCTAATGGAGATGTGTTATACATGTAAAATTCACACTAATTTCAAAGATTTCACATGAAAAACAATGTAAACTATGTTAATAATTTTATATTGACTACATGTTGAAATGATAACCTTTTGTATATGTTAGTTTAATAAAGTAGGTTTTAAAAGTTGATTTCATTTGCTTCTTTTACCCTTTTTTAAGTGTGGCTTCTAGAAAATGTAAAATCATATCTGTGGATTGCATTTTGGGATCATATTAGAAATCTACTTGACATTGCTGTAGTAGATATTCTATAGAGTGTCCCTTATTCTTCTTTTATATGGGAAAATAGCTAACACTTGGGCTTCTTTGTGCCAGGGCTATGTTAGCTACAATTACATTTTTTAATCCTCATATTAATCCTATCAGTAAATTCAACACTGGATGATTGTTCAGTGTGTTATTCAGTTGCCAAGCCTTTTCTCTCTGCTATGATTTAAAGACATACACATGCAGAAGAGGTGATGCCAAACAAAAAATAAATCAGAGGAGATATGCTCTCTAAAATTAAAATTGCTTTGCACAGAAGAGCCTCATTGAAAAAATATAACTACACCTTCCTAGTCTTTGATGCTAAGTTAACAAACATGATTGGGGATGAGTGATGGAGTACTGCTTTCATTTTTATCTAATCATAACTTAGAGCTTTTGAGTGGTGCTGTTGGATATCTGGACTCTCCCCACTCAAGAAAGAAAGATTCCTTTAAGTATTTGTCTATAGTTTTAGATGTGACAAGAGGAAGACTTTTGCTAGTCTTCTACTTTCATTTTTTTCTCAAAGAGAACCTTGATAAGTTTAGATATACAAGTTTGGGATTGGAGATGTGGAAAGAAGAATTTGAAGCCCCCAGGGTGCTCATGGAAGTGGGAGAGGAGAAGCAGAGACTGAAGGAATAATTAGGGTGGGGTAGGGAGCTTTAAGAAGGGCTTAGTAGCAGCCATGTGAAACAAAGAGCAGGCAGCAGAGGAGTTTAAGAGGACATAATACTGAGAACTGTGATGGGCTTTGGGATTTGAAGGGAAGACTAGAAAGGGCAGAAGAGTAAATGGGAGCAGCATGGGGTACTTTTACCTCAGTTTCTCAGGGCATGAGGAACCTCCAGCTAACACTGGATGATATATAATACTGAATTATTAGTGAAAGTAACTAGGTGAGCTCCTATTTAAAATGCTTGAAAGTGGCTGTTCCATTAATATTTCTAGAGTTCCATGTGTCACACTGAAGATATCACCATTAGGATCTTAGATATGAGATTAGTTTGGTTTTTCCCCAAAGCAGACTACTGTAGTGTGGATATAGATATCCTCCAGAGGCCCATGTGTCAAAGGCTTAGTCCCCAGCTTGTGGCATTATAGGGAAGTGATAGAACCTCTAGAAAGTGGGGCCTAGTGGGAAGAAGTAATTGAGGTCATTCCCTTGAAGGAACCCTGGTCTCTTACTTTCTCTTTCATTTCCAGGCATGGGGTAAGGTCTCCCACCATCAAGCATTCCTGCCATGGTACTGCCTCACTGCAGGCCCAAAATCAATAGACCAACTGGCCATGGACAGAATCCTCCAAAATCGTGAAACAAAATAAACCTTTCCTGGGTTTAGGGTATAGCTCAGTAGTAGAGTACGTACTCAACATGCACAAGGACCTTGGTTCAATCTCCATACCTCCATCAACTTTTACCATTTATTTATTTAGTGGTGCTTGGGATTGCACCAAAGGCCTTATGGATGCTAGGTAAGCACTCTACCACTGAGCTACCTTACCAGCCCTCTTCTCTTCTTTAAAAAATTGATTATCTCAGGTATTAAGCTAACACAGATTATGTGCTATTTGTTTATTTAAGAGAGGATGCCAAAACACCTCTAGAAGAGTAGGGAAGCAGGTCAATTAAGGACTTGTGATCACACAAGTTGCCACAGGTAGCTGGAGTTTTACTCTGTCAGGGAGCTCCTTGAAACAGTACAAAAGCACATCTCAGAGTTATCCTATCCAAGAAGCAAGAAAACCAGAATATTTGTACACCTTAGTGGTCAGTGTTGCTCCTGGGAAGGAGAGTCAATTCCCTAGCACTTCTGGCCTGCTGTATACACTGCCCTGAATTTTATCCTTCTCTGGATTTTATGAAATATAATTTTATCACACACATATATATGCTTATATTATTTCATTTCAGTTACTTAGAACTTAAAAAGAGAGTATTGTGCTATCAGAAGACTTTTGGAACTAGCTTTGCACTCAGTATTATATTACAAATATTCATTTTATGTTACTTGTATAGATATAGGAGCATTTAGGTTGTTTCTAGTCCCCCCCTTCTTTCTTTCCCTTTCTCTCTCTCTCTCTCTCTCTCTCTCTCTCTCTCTCTCCTCCTTCCTTTATCTATTCATCTATTTTTTTTTGCTACTACAAATAGTAAACACTGCTGCTGTGAACATTACACTTGAATAGGTGTATGGACCTAAAAAATTGAATGGTTATATAAAAATATATGGGAATATTTAACTTTATAAATTGACAAAACCTACTTCTACTCTGATGGATAAATAAGAATTTATTTTTCCATATCCTCTCTTCAAAACTTGGTATTGTCAGATCACTTTATCAAATGCTCTAGTTTTTGGTTTGGATGTTGAATTCATGGGTATTCATATTTATTTATGTATTTATGTATTAAAAAGAGGGTCAAACCAGGTGTGGTGGCACATGCCTATAATCCCATCATATCAAGAGGCTGAGACAATAGGGTCACAAATTTGGGGCCAGCCTCAGCAACTTGGAGAGGCTCAAAGCAAATTAGTGAGACCCTGTCTCAAAAACAAAACAAAACAAAAGTAAAAGGAGGGCTGGGGTTGTGGCTCAGTGGTAGAGTGCTTGCCTAGCATGTGTGAGGCACTGGGTTTGATCCTAAGTGCCACATAAAAATAAAATATTGTGTCCACCTAAAACTAAAATAAATAAATAAATATTTTTTAAGTAAAAGGGCTGAGGATGTAGCTCAGTGACAAAGTACCTCTGGGTTCAATCCCCAGTACCAAAAGAAGAAGAAAGAGGAGGAGGAGCGGGGGGTGGGGGGGAGGAAGAAGGCCGCACCAAGTATGGACCTGTATATCCCAAGCCCAGGATTATTACTGATTTAGTTCTATGCAACTATGAACTCACTTCCCAAATTGTACAAGTTCTATAAATGTATACTATCAAGTTCCATAAATACCACAGACCAATTAGGGGCTCAAAGATCCAGACTCATTCTAGAGGCAGTTCTGAGCTGGGCAGTGTCTGTTTCCACTTTTGCACTTCTTTCTCCAGAGACCATTTCTCTTCACACTGCCTCCACCTTACCAGTATCATCCTACTGGGCCTGAAGAGTTTCCCTTGCTTCTGATTGTAGTCCTTCCCAGTGCTCATAAAAACATAACTCTTCAGTGTCCCATTCCCAAAAGACTTTGCTCTTTTCTAGCAGTGATTCCAAGTACAACAGCTACAGCCATTTCAGTTGGGTGGACCTTTGGGCATTCCATAAGCCACCGGGCAGCTATCACCAGATCAGCCTTAGATACCCATAATCCTTTCTTGATCATCCCTCAAGATTAAGTAGTTCTTCCACCAACTGACTGACTGGTTTCAGGTGAGTTATCCAACACTCTGAGGTTTGGTTTTCTCATCTAAAAGATAGGATATTGGAGTTAATGAAGCCCCCTTTATAGGTTAGTTATGAGGACTAGAAATAGTACCCTCCAAGCCTCAGTCAGATTTCACTTACAGAAGCCATTGCTATTTCAATACATTCAAGCATGACAATATAATGTAGACAGACACCTAACCTTGAAATTCCAGGCCTAAATCTGCCACTCACTAGCTCTGCAAATTTGGGAAAAATTGCTTCATATTTCCACAGCCTGTTCCTCATGTGTAAAGTGAGAGGGCTGGACCTCAGCTGATCTCTGCAAAGGAGATCATGAGTCTATGAGAGGAGCCCTAGCTACAATAATAAATTATTCATTCATGCCAATGTAGTCACCCATGGCTATTGTTCCTCAAGTAGTAACTTATTCAATAGATCCTAAGGGAAGAGTTAGAACAAGTAGTTTCCCAGGGAACAAGAGGAAATAATTTTATTTTACTTGAGAGAACAATTTCCAAATCTGAAGGGCAAAGGAAATAGTAAAAAGAGGATAAAATGCTCTTTTTAGGTCTTTAGGGAATAGACCGAGAAGGGGAATAGCTGGGTCAAATGGTGGTTCCATTCCCAGCTTTCCAAGAAATCTCCATACTGCTTTCCAAATTGGCTCCACCAATTTGCAGTCCCACCAGCAATGTACAAGTGTACCCTTTTCCCCACATCCTCGCCAGCACTTGTTGTTGTTTGACTTCCTAATGGCTGCCAATCTTACTGGAGTGAGATGGTATCTTAGGGTGGTTTTGATTTGCATTTCTCTGACTGCTAGAGATGGTGAGCAATTTTTCATGTACTTGTTGATTGATTGTCCTCCTCTGAGAAGTGTCTGTTCAGGTCCTTGGCCCATTTGTTGATTGGGTTATTTGTTATTTTATTGTCTAATTTTTTGAGTTCTTTGTATACTCTGGATATTAGGGCTCTATCTGAAGTGTGAGGAGTAAAGATTTGTTCCCAGGATGTAGGCTCCCTATTTACCTCTCTTATTGTTTCTTTTGCTGAGAAAAAACTTTTTAGTTTGAGTAAGTCCCATTTGTTGATTCTAGTTATTAGCTTTTGTGCTATGNGTAAATCAATGGATGTGTAACTGATATGATTCTGCAATCTGTATAGGGGTAAAAATGGGAGCTCATAACCCACTTGAACCAAAGTGTGAAATATGATATATCAAGAACTATGTAATGTTTTGAACAACCAACAATAAAAATTAAAAAAAATTAAAAAGAAAAACATGGCAAAATAAAAAATTGTTTCATTAAAAAAAAACCACAAGATTAAAGTATTTTCCTCCAAAAAAAAAGGATAAAATAATACTCTAAAATTTACAAACAAAAGCTGTGTTTGTGTTCAAAACATTATTCAAGACTGAGTTCAGAACTCTGATATTACTTGTCAATCACTCCAATTATTTTTTCACTACCTAACAAAGAAAGCTTATTACACGAGTCAGGACTGTATTCTGTTTCTCCTTGTATGACTTGTTATATAACCCTTTTCTTATTTTATTCCTGTCCCTCAGAATGGCTTCATTCTTTCACTGCAATTTTTTTCTTCTCAGCATTCCTGTTGTGGTTTCAGTGAGCAAGTCACTTAGGTAAGTTTTATTTGGTAACATAACCCAAGAAATACTATTTCCATTCTTATACTGTTGTTTCACAGGGTAGAAAAACTTCTGTTCCTACATATACCTCATAAAAATTCCATCTGAATTAAGCATAAGCAAAATTTAGCAGTGAATGAAAAAGCAGAAGGACATTATCTTCTTGTTTATTTATTTTGCAGTGCTGGAGATCAAACCTAGGGCTTCACACATGGTAGGTGAGCACCCAGCCTGCTGAGCTACATTCCCCAGCCCTCGTCTCTTAATTTAAATCTTCAACCCAGGGCAACTCTTGTCTTTCCCAATAACCTTCCTGGCTTCTCACAGGGAGGAGGTTTACCTGAAACCTTTTCTTATAATTCTATATGAATTCACCTGTCTAATTAATATCCTATTGTATTCCATCTTCTCACAGGACTGGCTGTATCCATGATGAGGAATCACTTCATATTCATTGGATGAAAAGCAATTGCAATGAAACTTTGATTAACTCAGATTCTCTGGAGATACAAATCTCTCTAACAACACTAGGATAATAAAAGGAAGAAAGCAAAAGAAAGGTGATTCGAGCCAAAATAACCAAGACCTGAGTCAGAGATGCTCAAGCAAGGACTAGAGAATTTTAAAAAGTGAGAGATGAAAGGACTCTAGCTAAGGGTGACAAGTGTACATGGAGTTGTGCTGTTATGCTCTGAACGTTTGTGTCCTTCCCCTACCTCACTCACCATAAAAAATTAATATGTTGAAGTCCTCACCCTCAGTGTGATGGTGGGGGCCTTTGGGAGGTAAGTCTCAAGGTTGGGATTAGTGCTCTTTATAAAAGAAACCCCAAAGAGCTACTGCATCCCTTTCATCATATGAAGACACAGGAAAAAGGTGCCATCTATGAGAAGGTGATCCCTTACCAAATACCAGATATGCTGGCACCTTGACCTTGAACTTCCAGCCTCCAGAGCTATGAGAAATGAATTTACTATTGTTTGTAAGCTATCCAGGCAGTTAGTGGTACTCTCTTATAATAATCTAAACAGACTAAGACAGGAGGTTAAGGCCCAGAGGGCCAGGAGTGAGATCTATGATCTACATTTGTCTTTCTGGAATGGGTGTGTGTGTGTGTGTGTGTGTGTGTGTGAGAGAGAGAGAGAGAGAGAGAGAGAGAGAGAATATGTGTGCTATTGGTGGGGGGCATGTATTTCATCCCTTCCTAACCACAAACCTTTTCCTAAAAACCCCATTCTTCCTAACATCTGCCAGAAACACTCCAACATGACAATTCCCCAATACACCAAATTCCTCCTTAAATCTTCAATGATCTTCATGTCCTAGGGATACTTTTCAGTCAGTCCTATTACTATTGACCTCATGGTCGCTATCTCTATGTGGGAAAAAAAAACTCTTTGAGTTTAAGAAATCCATAGCCTCCATTTTACACTCCTGACTTCTGGTCACTGCTGTATCTCTTTCTGACTTCTACTTCTTCTTAAATCTCCTTAAACCTCTGTCCTCAGCCCTTTTCTTACTTGTCTCTTCTCATCTTCATTAACCCCCTGGCTTCATTTTACTATTTCAATTCTGGATCCCCTATATATACAAATGCCTTCCAGCCATTTTCACTTGAATTGAATGTCTCAGTGATCCTTTCAAGCTATACATGTCCAAAATTATTCTATTATTTTTCTGCCAAAGTCCTTTTATTCCAGCATTGCTTCTTTTCTTGGGAAATAGATGTTTTGCTGACCAGGTTGCTTAAAATGAGAATCTACAAATCACCCCAGGTACCTCATTTGCTGTCACTGCTTACATTCCATCAGTCATTAAGTGTTTTGATTCTTAGTCATCTCTGTTGAATCCTCTGTTTCCCTCCATCCCAACTGCCACTATCCTGGCCAAGACTATCATTACTTCTCATCTGGCTATTGCAATATCATTATAACAGGTCTCCCTCTATCTTCCTTGTCTTACTCTATTCTTTCATCCACTGCAGCCTATGTGATCTTAAAAAATGTAAACATGGTCATGTCACTCTCCTTCAATGGCTTCTAAGGTAATACTTGGTCTTCTCTTAGGCACCCCATTCTCTCCTGTATAAATCTAGATTTTATTTTGTCTAAACCAGTAATACTGGATTTAATTCCTTTAAATGTAATGTTTTGCATGCCCATGGCTTTTGTCTGTGCTCTTCCTTCTGTCTGAAATACTTTTTCCACTCCTATTGATCTGAAATAGCTAATCCCTATTTACCTTCAGAGTTGGCCTTAAATATCACATCCTCAGGAAATCCTTCCCTGGATGGGACTAGGTCTCCTTTAAATCACTCTCATAGCACCAAGCAGTCCTCCTTTATAGCACATTGTGTACTTGAAGTTGATCAATAGCAATTTTTGGTTTAATGCCAGTATTCCTCTCATGGCTATAAATTCCAATATTGGAAGAGCCCATGCCTGTTTGTCCACCACTGAGGTCTCAGTTCCTAGCATAGTTTCCAGTTGATAGCAGAAAAATCTGTACAGTGACTGGTTCTCTGAACATTCCCCCAATCGTTATCCCCAATGCTTTCATCAGGCCTTGCTTGCTCAGTTGAAAAACACTCTGTTGAGTCCTCTTGTTTTTGTTTCCTGTTGCTGCTATAACAAATTACCACAAATGTAGTGGCTTAAAGCAGCACAGATTTATTATCTTATAGTTTTGGAGGTCAGAAGAACTAAAATCAAGGCGTAGTTGTGGGGGTTGGAAAGAAAAGGAGAAACATTGGTCAATAGGTGTAAAATATAGATAATAATAGCATAGATTTCAAAAGAGCTGAAAGAGAAGATTTTAAAAGTTCTCACCACAAAGCAGAGATAAATATTTAAGGTGATGCATATATTAACTCACCTGGTTTGATCATTCCACTCTGTGTGTTTGTGTGTGTGTATGTATGTATGTATCGCACAATACACCTCATCAATATATACAACTATTATGTTAATTAAAAATAAAATAAAGCTTTAAAAAATAAAATCAAGCAGTAGGCAAGGCTGTCTTTCTTCTGGAAGCTCTAGGAAAGAATCCTTTTTTCACCTTTTCTGGCTTCTGGAGACTGCCTGCACTCCTCATAGCCTTGAATCATTCCAACCTCTGTTTCCATTGTCAAACCTTCTTCTCTCATTCTTGCCCTCCTGCCTCCTTCTTTATGATTACATTGTGCCTACACAGTTAATCCAGGAGAATCTTCCCTTCTCGAGATATTTCATCATATCTGCAAAGTCCCTTTTGTCATGTTAAGGTAATACATTCACAGGTTTGGGGCATTAGGAGGTAAAAATCTTCATGGGTGCTATGGTATGAATGTGTCTCCAAAAATTCATGTGTTAAAAACTTAATTCTCAATGTAATAGTTTTGGGAGGTGTGGCCTTTGGGGAGATTTTTCTGCACTTAAGGGAGCCAACATGAAGGGATCAATGCCATTATAAAAAGGGAAGTGGGTTTGCTCTCTTCTGCTCTTCTATCTCACCAGGACACAGTGTTCATCTCTTTTTTGCTCATCTACTTTCTGCCACGTGAGAAGGCAGCAAGAAGGCCTTCACCAGACACCACATGCTGATACCTTGATCTTTGACTTCCCAGCCTCCAGAACTATAAACAAAAAATTCTGTTCTTCATAAATTATTAAGTCCTAGATATTTTTTATAGCAGCACAAAATGGACTGAGATGAGGGGAAGGATGTTTTTCAGCCTATCACACCTCCCATGCCTCCGATGGTACGTTTTTTGCAAACTTTTCTGGAACAAACCCTGAATTTCACTACCATTCATACTTCATATGTATCATGGTATGAACCACATCATAACTTTCATATATTCTTTTGTAAACCTTTCCATTTCCATTAGGCTTTCCTTTAATGTGTACATATTCTCCATTGTATCCACATATACTCAGTCTCCAGGTGTACTTGGCATATTCTTTCAATTTCCTGTCCCCTTGGTAAGGAAGTGCTATGGCTTGGATGTTGTTTGTCCCCTCTAAAACTTATGTTGAAATTTGGTTCCCAATGTGACAGAACTGAGATTGGTGAAACCTTTAAGAGGTGGAGGGGACTTCACTTTCATATAGGGATTAATGCTACTCTCTCGGTTAATTCTCATGGAAGTGAAATCATTCTTGAGGAGCTGGATTAGTTACCTAGAGAGTAGGTCATTATAAATCAAGGTCATCTCTCATGTTTCACCTCTTCCACAAACATACATGTCCACTTGCCTTTTCACCTTCCACCATGGCATAACACAGCACACCAGATACGGCCTCCAGAACAGTGAGCCAATTAAACTTTTATTCTTTATAAATTACCTGGTTGCAGGTATCTATTATAGCAACAACAAATGAACTAAGGAAGGCAAAGCCACAGGAAGGGAATGAGGCCCAGCCAAGCAGCTGAATTAACCCTCCTGTCCACCCTCCCAACTCTAAGTCTCCTGTCCAGGTTGTCCCTTTCTTAAGAAATTGGCTGAGGAGATGGTCACAAGGCATCTCAGATGAAGAGTTTTAGCAAGAAGATGTGGTTAAACATTTTGAGATGCTTTTATAATTTGCAGGACAAAATTCAAAAAGTGTACAGCTACTTTTTTGGAAAAAAAAGGGGGTTCATGTTGTAAATAATTTGCATTTTAAATACTTTAGTTGGCTTGAATATATTGAGCTGCCCCAATCTTCAAAGTGCTACCTATAGAACACAATGGTCATTCACATCAGAGTTAGGATGAGTAAAAACATTCAGCCCTAGGAATAGTCTCATCTCATATTTCAGCTGCCACGACACACTTTTCTGACAGCTATGGGAATCAAACAGAAGACATCACTTTTGGCATCACTGAATGTACTAACTGGGATTGAATATCTTGTTCCCATCAGGCACATTCTGGATATTTGTGGAAGCAAAGATAGATATGTTTGGTTTTTTTTCTCATGGAATCTACTCTCCTTATAGTAACCAATTCTCAATTCTTTATCCCTTGCTCTCATCTAGAGGTTATCACTTTATAGATATTCTGGGTTTTGCCCAAATTTTCGATTATTTTACCCATGGAAGATTTCCAAGGGTGCAAGAAAGAATAGAAAACATTTCTCTACACTCTTCTTACCTTTATTTATTAAAATAAAAATATCACTTTCAGGGAAAGCTTTAGGTAGGTTGTTCTGAGTCTCCTCTGACCCTGAGAAATGGACACATCTATGATGTAACCTAGTTGAGATATTTTAGAGCATGGAGGGAACTTAGAAATGAGTTGATCCTACTCTGATTTTGTAGATGAGTAAGCAGAAGCCTACATAGTTGAGTGAATTTTCTAACACACAGGTCAAGGCTGTCGACAGTTTCATAAATCAATCAAAAGTCTGCATATCCAGGACTGGGGTTGTGGCTCAGCAGTAGAGTGCTCGTCTGGCACCTGTGAGGCCCTGGGTTCGATCCTCAGCACCACATAAAAATAAATAAATAAAATAAAGGAATTGTGTCCAATTACAACTAAAACAAATATTTTTTTTAAAGTTTGCATATCCAGCCAATAACAGTTTCACACACGCCTTCTATACAAGAAATTTGGTCTTCATTGTTTTAAGGTTTTGTCATGATTTGAACTGAGCTAGACGAAAGTTTACTTGAAACCCCTATGAAAGAAAAGTTTATTAAACAATTAATGGGTATAAAAAAATATCATATATAATTTACCTATTTCTAGGAGCAACTTGTTTAAAGGACTTTTGCCTTTAACTATATTTAACTATTTTTCTGATTTAAAAATAAACCATTAAAATAGGACTCAATTTAGAATCATTTTATTAATTATTTAATCCTCACTATATGCTTTCAATTAAAATTTTGTTTTAAACTAAGGGCTTCACATCAAAAGACTACCAACCAAGAAAAGCCCCGGACCAGATGGGTATACAGCGGAGTTTTACAAAACCTTCAAAGAAGAATTAATACCAATATTTTTCAAGCTATTTCAAGAAATAGAAAAAGAAGGAGCTCTTCCAAATTCATTCTATGAGGCCAACATCACCCTGATCCCGAAACCAGACAAAGACACTTCAAAGAAAGAAAAGTACAGACCAATATCTCTAATGAACATAGATGCAAAAATTCTCAATAAAATCCTGGCGAATCGAATACAAAAGCATATCAAAAAAATTGTGCACCATGATCAAGTAGGATTCATCCCTGGGATGCAAGGCTGGTTCAATATACGGAAATCAATAAATGTTATTCACCACATCAATAGACTTAAAGATAAGAACCATATGATCATCTCGATAGATGCAGAAAAAGCATTCGACAAAGTACAGCATCCCTTTATGTTCAAAACACTAGAAAAACTAGGGATAACAGGAACTTACCTCAACATTGTAAAAGCTATATATGCTAAGCCTCAGGCTAGCATCATTCTAAATGGAGAAAAACTGAAGGCATTCCCTCTAAAATCTGGAACAAGACAGGGATGCCCTCTCTCACCACTTCTATTCAATTTAGTTCTTGAAATACTAGCCAGAGCAATTAGACAGACAAAAGAAATTAAAGGCATAAAAATAGGAAAAGAAGAACTTAAATTATCACTATTTGCAGATGACATGATTCTATACCTAGCAGACCCAAAAGGGTCTACAAAGAAACTATTAGAGCTAATAAATGAATTCAGCAAAGTGGCAGGATATAAAATCAACACGCATAAATCAAAGGCATTCCTGTATATCAGCGACAAATCCTCTGAAATGGAAATGAGGACAACCACTCCATTCACAATATCTTCAAAAAAAATAAAATACTTGGGAATCAACCTAACAAAAGAGGTGAAAGACTTATACAATGAAAACTACAGAACCCTAAAGAGAGAAATAGAAGAAGATCTTAGAAGATGGAAAAATATACCCTGTTCATGGATAGGCAGAACTAACATCATCAAAATGGCGATATTACCAAAAGTTCTCTATAGGTTTAATGCAATGCCAATCAAAATCCCAACGGCATTTCTTGTAGAAATAGAGAAAGCAATCATGAAATTCATATGGAAAAATAAAAGACCCAGAATAGCAAAAACAATGCTAAGCAGGAAGTGTGAATCAGGCGGTATAGCGATACCAGACTTCAAACTATACTACAGAGCAATAGTAACAAAAACAGCATGGTACTGGTACCAAAACAGGCGGGTGGACCAATGGTACAGAATAGAGGACACAGAAACCAATCCACAAAACTACAACTATCTTATATTTGATAAAGGGGCTAAAAGCATGCAATGGAGGAAGGATAGCATCTTCAACAAATGGTGCTGGGAAAACTGGAAATCCATATGCAACAAAATGAAACTGAATCCCTTTCTCTCGCCATGCACAAAAGTTAATTCAAAATGGATCAAGGAGCTTGATATCAAATCAGAGACACGCCGTCTGATAGAAGAAAAAGTTGGCTACGATCTACATACTGTGGGGTCGGGCTCCAAATTCCTCAATAGGACACCCATAGCACAAAAGTTAATAACTAGAATCAACAAATGGGACTTACTCAAACTAAAAAGTTTTTTCTCAGCAAAAGAAACAATAAGAGAGGTAAATAGGGAGCCTACACCCTGGGAACAAATCTTTACTCCTCACACTTCAGATAGAGCCCTAATATCCAGAGTATACAAAGAACTCAAAAAATTAGACAATAAGAGAACAAACAACCCAATCAACAAATGGGCCAAGGACCTGAACAGACACTTCTCAGAGGAGGACATACAGTCAATCAACAAGTACATGAAAAAATGCTCACCATCTCTAGCTGTCAGAGAAATGCAAATCAAAACCACCCTAAGATACCATCTCACTCCAGTAAGATTGGCAGCCATTATGAAGTCAAACAACAACAAGTGCTGGCGAGGATGTGGGGAAAAGGGTACACTTGTACATTGCTGGTGGGACTGCAAATTGGTGCAGCCAATTTGGAAAGCAGTATGGAGATTTCTTGGAAAGCTGGGAATGGAGCCACCATTTGACCCAGCTATTCCCCTTCTTGGTCTATTCCCTAAAGACCTAAAAAGAGCATGCTACAGGGACACTGCTACATCGATGTTCATAGCAGCACAATTCACAATAGCAAGACTGTGGAACCAACCTAGATGCCCTTCAATAGACGAATGGATAAAAAAAATGTGGCATTTATACACAATGGAGTATTACTCTGCATTAAAAAATGACAAAATCATAGAATTTGCAGGGAAATGGATGGCATTAGAGCAGATTATGCTAAGTGAAGCTAGCCAATCCTTAAAAACAAATGCCAAATGTCTTCTTTGATATAAAGAGAGCAACTAAGAACAGAACAGGGAGGAAGAGCATGAGGAAAAGATTAACATTAAACAGAGACAAGTGGGGGGAGAGAGAAGGGAAATCATATGGAAATGGTAGGAGACCCTCAAGTTACACAAAATTACATATAAGAGGTTGTGAGGGGAAATGGGGGGGAAACAAGGGAGAGAACTGAACAACAGCAGATGAGGTAGAGAGAGAAGATGGGAGGGGAGGGGAGGGGGGATAGTAGGGGATAGGAAAGGTAGCAGAATACAACAGTCACTAATATGCCATTATGTAAAAATGTGAGTGTGTAACCGATGTGATTCTGCAATTTGTATTTGGGGTAAAAATGGGAGTTCATAACCCACTTGAGTCAAATGCATGAAAGATGATATATCATGAGCTTTGTAATGTTTTGAACAACCAATAATAATAAAATAAATAAATAAATAAACTAAGGGCTTCAGACTTTAACTGATTTGGCCTCTGTATATCTTCTACTGATTCAGAACTAGAATGAACTGTAGGACTTCAAAAGACAATCAGAACATCTCTGATGGGGCTAACTCTGCCAGAGCAACTGCTCCAATTCACCTTGAATGAATCTTGGGCACATTTGCACAGATGAATGGGAAGGATGGAGTGTTTAGGAATGTGTTTTCCTTCACCAGTGCTAATGTTGTACTTTTAATGGCAACCCCTATTTACGTACATCAAGGATTTCTTCAGAAGAAAACTGACATTAGGAAAAGTTACTACTAGGCCTTTCAGAAGTCCTTTGCCCTTCCTTCCTGCAGCCTACACACCATTATTCTTGGCAGTTTCTGTTACCCAGCTCTCTGGGAAACAGTGTATGTGACAGAGTTTGGATTAAACTCCGAGCTCCTAGCAAGATATGCATAAATAGTCTCTTAATTTTTCTGTCAATTATAAAATGAAATTGATTTCTAATTGGTATAGTTTGGATATGTCCCTTAAGGGTTCATGTGCTGGAAGCTTGGTCCTCAGTGTGGTAGTGTTCAGGTGGTGTAACCTTTAATAGGTGGGGCCCAATGGTAGGTAATTAGGTCACTGGGGATACTGCCCTCTAAAGTGAATAATGCTGACCTCTCAGAACTGTGTGAGTTAGTTCTCATGAGAGTGGATTGCTATAAAGGGAGGCTATCCCACCTGCTTGGCCCCTTCAGTACACAACCATTTCCCTTTCTACTTTGCTACCATGTTGTGTTGAAGCCATGGGAGCTCTTGTCAACAGCTGAATAGAAGGGTATAAATTTTCAGTTTTTTATTATGGAAAAATTAAGACTTGTTTTACTACAATTTGAATATACTTAACACTGCAGAACTGTGCACTCAGAAAGGGCTAGGATGGTAAACTTTATGTTATGTATTTTTTTGCCACAATAAAAAAAAAGAAATACAACATTACCAGCCCTCATGTCCCTTCCCAGTCACTCCCTCTTATACAAGATAATCAATATCCCAACCTATAAAAATAGCTCATCTGCTACAAAAAGATTCTGGTTACTAAGGGAAGAAATGTATTAGACCCCTTTCCTTCAGACAGGAATACAGTTTTAAATACAAAAATAATTTAATAGTGCCTATCATGGTGTCTGGCATACAGAAGCAGCTCAAAAATGCTTGCTAATTCCATGCTGACTGAAGGTCTTTGGCTTGCAGTTGTGAGATTAGCTAAGGGAAGAAAGGGCCACCAAAGAAAGAAGATGGAAGCGGTGGAAATAAATACCAACAACTTTGCAATTTTGCCTAAAGTCAGCACTGAATATTGATTATAGGTTTATTCACTGATGATGCATTTTTCCTTCAATGTGTTGACAACATGATCTGTAGGTTCATATTTGAATCCAACTCAACGTATATATTTATTTTTGTCACTGTATGCCTAACACTAACTGCTTATTTCCTACCAGGGTATTTATTGTCAATGTATATGGAATAAGACTAAATAGATGTGCTTGTTAATGCTTGCTTCCAAATTTCTCAGGGGAAAATTCTAATCTCAAGGAAATTTAGGTTCACTTCATTTTAAAACTGCCCTAAAGATTTGATTCACTGAACTTTTTTGATTATGTGATTTTCCAAGAGGGCACCAAATATTCCAAAGAATAAATGACAAACTGTAAGCATTGTGATCAAGGAAATGGATAAAATTGTTATCATAGACCACAAATAGTAGTGACTAGGGCAGAAATGAACAATCTTTTTATAGTCTTGAAACCAAGAGAATATGATATACTACTCTGATGTCAGATGACAGGAAGATAAACTAGGAGCTTTAGAAACATATTGTCATATGTTAAAGATTGGTTATTTAGATTAATAACCGCCAAAACATATAGTTTGAAAACATAGTTAGTAAATCCCTATACTAGCTGAAAATAAAATTCATAGATGATACTACATACATCTGTGTGGAATTGTAAAAAAAAAAAAAAAAACAGGATGCCCTAGTTAAAAGGAAACCAATATATAATGACATATAAATACCTCAAAATGCAAACTATAGGTATAGTGACACTAGAAGACATAATAAACTAGTTAGATGCTTATACTAATCATGGAATCACTGTGAATGACAGCTCAAGATGCAGGCTGACACAGGTGTGCTTGGCTGGCAATTTCAATCACAAAGCTGGACATGGTGAACAATTCCTGGAAAATTCTAAGCAACACTAAATGCAAGCATCCTTTCATCCTTTGTACAGCACCTGTGTTCTTGGGAAATTGGGTGCTTATTTTCACCTGCATGAATGTTCAGCAGTACATTTGAAGGTCATTCAGAACACAGGACAATTTCTGTATTCTTCTTGGGGGGTGTACCAGGGATTGAACTCAGGGGCACTCAACCGCTGAGCTACACCCCCAGTCCTATTTTGTATTTTATTTAGAGACAGAGTCTCACTGATTTGCTTAGTGCCTCGCCATTGCTGCGGCTGGCTTTGAACTCCCGATCTTCCTGCTTTAGTCTCCCTAGCTGTAAGGATTACAGGCATGAGCCACCATGCCCAACCACAATTTCTAATTCTAGAATTGCTGAGCCCCACACTTCAAATGTCAATAGTGCCCCCAGTCACTGTGACAACCAAAAACCATGCCACCATGGATTTCTAAAATGTCTTCCACCTCAGATGAGGCTACCTTCCCTTTAGAATCTCTGATGTAGAGTAAAAAACCATTTGCAGGTCATTTTTTTTAAATCTTAAAACATACATGAATAAAAGAATCCATACTGAGCCCCCCATTTGTTGTTTGCAGTTTTTTAAAAAATTGATCTTTGATTTTTACAATCCTACCAAAGAGAAATTTCACAACATCTGAGTAAGATGCTGGGGTCAATAAACAAAATTACATGGTTATATTTTTCTTGGAAATACATTCTAAGTATTTTAGTCATTAATATAATAGGTTGACAAAAGGAAGAAAGGAGAGCAAAACCTTTAAGGTTCTTATCAAGAAAAGCAATTTAATGAGAAGAAGATATCATACAGATCTAGGACAGCAATAAATACTGTAATTATTGTTTTGTTCCATTTTTGCATTTATTCTGTTTAGTCATTTTTTTTAAAAAATCCCATATTTGTGAAAATTTCTTATTAGCAACATAAATATAAATCAAATACCCTACAAATCTCAGTTCCAGCCAATGGAACTGAGTTCTCAGGTGGGGGTCTCACATGTCTTGGAGCCAGTGGTACTCTGGAGCTGCTTGGTACTTGCTCGAAAGAGATGACTAACTCTAACTGAATTTCTTCCCTGTGTTCAATGAGGTCAAATTGGTAGCCTGAAATCAGCAGTAATGGGAGTACTTGCAACATGGAAATTGGCAAATGCAAGACATCGGCTCCACCCCTGCTTTTGGAGAACCTATTGTTATTATTTATCAGATGCAACTGTATGGAGTGGCTTGTAAGAAAGAGCAACCTGTTATAAAAGTACAGAAGACGACAGTATTACAAACTTTTCAGAAAAGTTGAGTCCAAATTTGGCCCTCTAGTTTTTTATCAACTTCTAGTTAAAATACTAAAGGATGGCTCTTAAATGACCAGGGAACTGAAACCAAACAGAAAATATTAATTTATTAGTATTCAAATATTTATTTAGTACCAAATGTGCAATATATAATCTCATTAAAGCTTTTCTGGAACAAGGAAAGATATGAAGTAAATAAGTACGTAATGTGCAATGGACTAATGTATATACTGCCAGTTTAAAAGAGATAATTAAACACTAAATGCTAATATTTTTTACCTCTATGAAAAGAAATACAAACATAATAAACATTATGCCAGGTATTAAGCAAATTTTATCTTGTTTCATCCTCACAATCACCTGTAAGGGTTATTATTAGCTTGAACCATACAAAATTGCCAATATTTGACCTTTTTTACTCCTACAACTGGTAATTCTATACGGTTCCATTTAATATTTTCTCTATTTTGAGCTGACATCCCACCCCCACCATAGTGTTGGATAAAACTTGTCAACTACATTAGCCAGAACAGAAGTTTCTGTGCCACAAAAGGCCACAGAGAGTGGCCAAGGTTGTAGACAGCATGAGGTGCTTGGATAGCAGCACTAGGATATCACAGCAGAAGGGATCAGATGCCTGGAAATCACAGCCACAGGTAGGCCAACCAACTCTCTTTCCCAGTCAGATATATCATCCTGAGTAGAGGTTTCGGTGCCACAGATGGCCCACAGAGAGACTGCACTCATGGGCTCCTGGTTGCCAGCAGCCACTGAGTGCTTAGATAGCACTGCTCCAGGGAAGACAAGTGGAAGAGAGCAAGCACCAGCCATTTACAACTACAGTGGGAACTCAGATACGACAGGCCAACTGACTCTATATCCCAGTCATAGGGACATGCCTGAGCAATGTACATCAGTCAGAGGGTAGATCACCCACAATCACAGATCCCACATTTGCAGACAGACACCAGGCTCCATGACACTTTTTAAAAAGATCCTGTAGAGAACAAGTGCATAGCATTTCATATTGGTCAATGGGACAGCTCTGAGACCTTCATCCAGTGTACCTGCACCCAATAGAAACAGCCAAGAGACACAACACAGCACCCTCCAAGCATGCAGCCTCAGACCCATGGGCTGATGAACAAGAACTGGCTGTTGAGAAATCCATAGCAACCAGAGAAAGTAATTCCTGTGCCCAGCACCTCTAGGAGGATTGAAAGCTAAAAAGTGATGGGCATCTTTTAAAGGTCCCAAATCCTGATGACATACAACCCAGGAAGACTCAAGAAGAATTTTCTTCACCTTGATGTGGTTTACTATAAAAAGATCTAATGTCAGTTTTGATCTTATATGTATTACTCTTCATGTTGATTCCATAGTTGTTCCCTAGCATTCAATATTGTGTCCTCAACCCATCTGATTATATATCTTCTTATGTTTTAAAGCATTAACTGGAACCATTCTTCTTGTTTTCCTAGCCCAGATTTACACTTGCTCCTCTTAGTCCCTCTTTCCTCTCTTATATTACCAGCTACTGCCTGGATACACTCCATCCATCTTTTTCTTCTTTTTACCTTGGTTTGTATTATTCTTTTCTTTTCTTTATTTTTTTTTTTTGCCCATTTTTTCTTTCCTCCTCTTTTCTGCACTAATATAATGGAATAGTGATTTTACTATATTTAACAACTAATTTTTGAACCTATTCCAGAACATTACTACAATTGTGGTACTGGGTATAGAACCCAGGGGCATTTTACCACTGAGCCACATCCCCAGGACATTTTTATGTTTTATTTTTGTCAGGGTCTCACTAAATTGCCAACAGCCTCACTAAGTTGCTAAGGCTGTCCTTGAATTTGTGATCCTCCTGTCTCAGCCTCCCAAGTTGCTGGGATTACAGGTGTGTGTCACCATGCCTGACTACAATTTTATATCTTGATTAAGGGAATTGTGGAGAACATTACAAACAAGCTTTCAGTTTTTCCTAAGATTGATTAGTACATGGCTTTTCTCTGAAGTGATTGCAGTAAATAGATTTCAGTGTCTTCTCTCAAAATGGTGCTGATACTGAGAACAGCAGAGAACACATGTTGAGTAAAAATATCAATACTTGGATATTCACCCTGCCTGGAGCATTTAAGAGAAAAAAAGCTTAGGAAAGAGTCCCTTGCATTAAAATATAAGTGATAACTATCCCAGCAAATGAGTAGACATGCAAGCACTATGAACAAACAAGGGAACAAACCACTCCAAACAGCTCACAACATTTCTACAACTGATCCCATGGATACCACAGTGGAGGAAATGCTGGAGAATTTAGAAATTTCATAGTTAAAATGTTCAATGAGCTAAAAGAAGATATAATGAATGGACATAAGTATAAAATATAGGAAGTGAAAGATCACTTCAATAAAGAGAGATCCTGAAAAATAGCCAACAGAAATGTTGGAAATGAGCCCCAATAAATTAAAAATTCAATGGAAAATATCACTAATAGAGCACTTTGAAGACAGATTTTTGGGCCTTAAAGACAAAGTATATAACCTTGAAAATAAAGTTAAAAATAAAGAAAACATGTTAAGAAACCATGATCAGAATATTCAAGAAATCTGGGATAATATTATGAGACCAAATCTAAGAATCACTGGTGTGGTTGAAGGCTCTGAAATACAAAGTATTTTCAATGAAATAATATCAAAAAAATTTCCAAACTTTAGGAATGAAATGGAAATCCAAATACAGTATGCATATAGAGCCCCAAATAGGCAAAATAAAAAAATCCTCTCCAAGACACGTTAAAATGAAAATGCCTAATATACAGAATAAGGATAGAATTTTAAAATCCACAGGTCACATCTAGAGCTAAAACAATTTGGATTTTACCTGATCTTTCAACTTAAACCCTAAAAGCCAGGAGGGCGTAGAATAATATACACCAAGCCTGAAAGAAAACAGTGACAACAAAGATTACTATATCCACCAAAACTATCCTTCAAATTTGATAAGCAGAAACTAAAAAAATTCATAACCACTAAGCCTGCACTATAAAACATACTCAATGAAATATTTCATGCAGAACAAATGAAAAATAAAAATGAAAACCAGTTTAGGAATGAATCATATCAGAAAAAAGTCGATTAAAGGAGAATAAATTCTGAATTAAGCATTAGAAATAAACTAAAATGGCAAGAAATTAAAATCATCTCTCTATAATAATACCAGATTAAAATGATCTAAACACATATTGGCAGATTGGATTTGAAAATAAGACTCAACAATATGTTGTTTACAAGAGACTCACATTAGAGGCAAAGACATCCACAGACTAAAGGTGAATGGAGGAAAAGATATATTGAAAGCAAACAGGGTTAGCTATTCTCATATCAGACAAAGCAGACTTCAAGCCAAAATTAATTGGAAGAGACAAAAAGGTCACTTTATATTGTTTAAGGGAAACATTCAACAACAAGATAAAATGATTATAAATGATGCCCCAAACAGTGGTGTACCTATGTATATAAAACAAATCCTTCTCAATATAAAGAATCAAATAGACCACAATATAATAATAATGGCCAATTTCAACACACCTCTCTCACCATTGATATGTCAACTAGACATAAACTAAGTAAAGACACTTCAAAACTAAAAAATACTGTTAATAATACAGACCTTGCAAAATCAATGGAATATTTGACCCATCAACAACTGAATTCATTTTCTTCTCAGAGGCACATGGAACTTTCTCTAAAATAGATCATATTTTAAGGCACAAAGCAAATATTGTCAAATACAAAAAAATGGAGATAATTCCTTGCACCTTATAAGATTATAATGGAATGGAATTAGAAATCAGTGACAAGATTTAAAAAACAGAAACCATTTTAACACCTTGAGATTAAATAATATACTTTTGAATGAGGAATGGATCACAAAAGAAATCAGTGAGAAATTTAAAAATCTTGTAAACAAGTAAGAATAAAGATACAATATACCAAAATATGTAAGCAGTATGAAGGCAATTTGAGGAGAAAGGTTTACAGCTTTGAATTCCCACATTTAAAAATTAGAAAGATCTTAAATAAATAATCTATTGTTATAACTCAAGGCCTTAGAGAAAGAAGAATGAGCCAATTCCAAAATCAGTAGAAGACAGGAGATAAGATCAGAGCCAAAATTAATGAAATTGAGAATAAAAACAATACTAAAGAACAATGCAACAGAGTTAGTTTTTTGAAAGGATAAAGATTGATAAGCCCCTAGCCAAACTAACCAAAAGAGAGAGAAGACCAAATCAACAAAATTAGAGATGACAAAGGAGATATCACCACAGATACTTCTGAAATCCAGAAGATCATTAGAAACTGCTTTGAAAATTTATACTCTAATAAATTAGAAAACCTGGAAAACATTGACAAATTTCTACACACATATGACCTACCCAAATTGAACCAGGAGGATACAGAAAACTTAAATAGACCAATATCAAGAAATGAAATTGAAGAAGTAATTAAAAGCCTTAAAACAAAGAAAAGCCCAGGACCAGAAAGATTTTCAGCTGAGTTCTACCAGACCTTTAAAGAAGAACAAATGACATTCCTCCTCAAAGTATTCCATGAAACAGAAAGGTAGGCAACACTGCCATATTCATTCTATGAAGCCACTATCACCCTGAAACCAAAACTAGACAAAGAAACATCAAGGAAAGAAAACTTCAGACAAATATCTTTGATGAACATAGGTGCAAAAATCCATAATAAAATAATTTTAAGTCACAATTATGCATATAAATGATTATACCACAGTGCATTTTACCTTTATGTATATCTATACCTCTAGTATACCTTTATGTATATCTTATGTATATACACTAATTAAAAAACTATAAATAAATAGAAGAAATATCAGTAGAATAGAGGAAAATGAACAGGGCAAGGGAGGAGGGGAAAAAAATGGGAAGTACTAGGGACTGAACTGGAGCAAATTCCATGCTTGTATAATTATGTCAAAATGAACCCTAATATTATGTATAACTATAATGCACTAACAAAATAACTTTAAAAATAAGAAAAAAAACCCACATTAAGAATATAGTATGTTGGGGCTGGGGCTGTAGTTCAGTGGTAGTGTGCTTGCCTAGAAAGTGTGAGGCACTGGGATCAATCCTCAGCACCACATAAAAATAAACAAATAAAATAAAGGTATGCTGTCCATCTACAACTTCAAAAAAATAATAATATAGTATGCCACGATCAAGTGGGTTTTATCACAGGGATGCAAGTTTGGTTCAACATATCAAATCAACAAATGTAATTCATCACATAACTAGAGTGAAGGACAAGAATCACATGATCATCTCAATAGATGCAGAGAAAACATTCAACAAAGCCTAGCACTCATTCATGTTTAAAATACTGGAGAAACTAGGGATACAAGGAACTTACCTCAACATTGTAAAAGCTATATATGACAAGCCCAAGGCCAACATGATACTGAATGAAGAAAAACTGAAAGCATTTCCATTCTAAACAGGAGCAAGACAAGAATTTCCAATCTCACCTCTCCTGTTCAATGTAGTTCTTGAAATTCTAGCCAGAGCAATCATGCAAGTGAAGCAAATTAAAGGAATACAAATAGGAAAATAAGTCAAATTATATGTTTTCTGATGACATGATTCTATATTTAGAACACCCAAAATTCCACTAGAAGACTCCTAGAGCTGATAAACAAATTCAGCAAAGCAGCAGGATACAAGATCAACATACATAATTCAACTGTTTCCCTACATTCCAATAACAATTAGAGTATGAAGAGAGAGCCTACATAATGGGAGAAGATCTTTGCGACCTGCTCCTCAGACAGGGGATGAATATCCAGAATACATAAAGAACTAATTCCCCCCTCCTCAAAAAAACCAAATAACCCAATTAAGACGTGGGCAAATGAACTAAACAGGGATATTTCAAGAGAATACATGTAAATGGATGACACATATATGAAAAAATGTTCAAAATACTTAGCAACAAGGAAAATGATAATCAGAATTACAATGGAATTCATTTCACTCTAGGATGTGAAGAAAAAGGTACACTCATATATTGCTGGTGAGACTGCAAATTAGTACAACCACTCTGGAAAGCAGTATGGAGATTCCTCAATGAACAAGGAATGGAATCACCATATGACTCAGCTATGTCAGTCTTTGGTATTTACCCAAAAGAACTAAAATCAGCATACTATAGCAATACAGGCACATCAGTGTTTATAGAAACACAATTCACAACAGCCAAGTTATGGAACCAGCCCAGAAACCTGCCAACAGAAGAATAGATAAAGAAAATGTGGTAATATATACACAATGGTGTGCTCAGCCATAAAAATAATGAAATTATGGCATTTGCTGTTAGATGGACACAGCTAGAGAACATCATGATAAGTGAAATAAGCCAGACTCAGAAAATCAAGGGTCCACTGTTTTTTCTCATATGCAGAAGCAAGACTAAAATAAGGGGGGAGCTGAATGAGAAATAGAAGAGAGCTCTGTGGAGCATAAGAAGGGGACTGAGGGGGAGAGAGGAGGGATGGGAAAAGGGAGGAACAGTAGAATGAATCTTACCAAAGTGACGTATGTACATATATGAATATACCACAGCAAATTTCACCTTTATGTATATCTATAAAACACTAGTTTAAAAAACCATAAACAAATAAAAAGAAAACCAACAGAGTAGAGGAAAGAGAATAGGGGGAAAGAGGAAGAGAGGGAAAGGGGAAGTACTGGGGATTGAACTGGAACAAATTGTATTCCATGCTTTATGATTATGTCAAAATGAACTCCACTATTATGTATAACTATAACACACTAATAAAAAATATTTTTCATTTTATAGACCAAGAATCTGTGGTCCCAATATACTAATATGCCAAATGTCAAACAGCTAGCTAGTAGGCAATAGAGCCAGGATTTCTGGCAGACCTGACTGGCTGCAGATTCTCCATGCTTCCCCACCACGTGCTTGCCAAATAAGAGAATTATTAAGTGCATTTGATGTGCTACACATCCCAGAAGAAATCTTATAATTGAACTGTTTTGAATTAATTTATAGTAGAAGAATTTAGACATGCATTTTGCCATATAACTAAAGATGAACTTCCTAGTGTTTTTGTCCATAAATTATTAGAAATAATCATAGTTGTTGAAATATTCTGGAGTCTAAAAAACATTTTAATGTAGACTGCAACCATTGTTCATTTGTTAAGAATTTAAATTAACATGTATTTATACTTAAGAAATTCAATTAATGTTTAATTTATACTTGAGAAATTTTCACTTCAGTGACTTTTTAAAAAAGCTATGAGGTGATGGGTATGTTAACTAGTTTGTATGTTTCTATAATGTATACTGTACATAGATGAAAACATCATAATGTACTCTATAAGTATATACAATTATTATTTGTCAATTAAAATATACTTTATAAAATACTATACTATTTACTATTATAAATTATCAAAAGTCTTATATTTATAATCTGTGATTTTTTTTTTTTTTTTTTTGGTACTAGGGATTGAACCCAGGGGTACTTAACCAGTGAGCTACATACCCAGCCCGTTTTTATTTTTTGCTAAGTTTCTTAGGGCCTTGCTAAGTTGCTGAGGTTGGCCTTGAATTTGTTATCCTCCTGCCTCAGCCTCTCTAGTTGCTGGATTATGGGCATACACCACCCTGCCTGGCTTTGATTCTCAATCCAATAGAATGATCTATGCTTCAGAAAAAAATTACAGTCATAAATGTTTGAACCAGAGGGTACAGTACAGGAGTTTCTCTTAATTTTTTAGAAAAACCAACAGTAAAATCAAGACATAATACACATATATGTATTTTATTCTTACTATGTGTAATATGCTCAGAAGTATTCTATTTCATTGGGAAAAAAAAAACACTGGCTACACTCTATCCCTAATTTACTTTCAGCAACCACTAATCTAACTTCTGTCTCTATAGATTTGCCTATTCTGGACATTTCATATAAGCAGAATCATATATCTTATAATATGTAGTCTTTTGTGACTTGTCATTCACATAGCATGTTTTCAAGAGTCATCTGTGTGGTAGCATTAAACGGATATATCATATTTTGCTTATCCATTCATCAGCTGATTAACATTTGGGGTATTTCCACTATGGGGTATTGAGTAAAGCTGCTGTGGACATCTGTATACAAGTTTTGGTGTGGACATATGCTTTCATTTCTCTTGAGCATTGTACACAGGGGTGAAATTCCTGAATCATATTAGTACCTCTCTGTTTAATATTTTTGAAGAACTGCCAAACTATTTTCCAAAGCAGCAACACCACTATACATTCTTCCCAGAGTGCAAGAGGGTTCCGATTTATCCATATTCTGGTTAGTACTTATTTGTCTTTTGATTACAGCCATTCTACTGGATGTGAGGTAGTATCTCATTGTTGTTGTTTGTTTGGTTTTTGGTACTGGGGATTAAACCCAGGGGTGCTTTACCATTGAGCTACATCCCCAAACCTTTTTATTTTGAGACAGGGTCTCACTAAGTTGCTTAGGGCCTTACAAAGCAAGATGCTGAGGCTGGCCTCAAACTTGCAATCTTCCTGTCTCAGCCTCCTGTCTCAGTCTCTTCAATTGCTGGGATTACAGGCTTGCACCACCATGCCTGGCCTCATTGTTGTTTTGATTTGCATTTCTTTGATAGCCAGTGCTGCTGGGCATCTTTACATGGGCTCACTGGCTATTTGTTTATCTTCTTTTAAGAAATGTCTGTTCAGATTCTTTGCCAATTATAATTAGGTTATTTATATTCTTTTTAAAAATACTTTTTAGATGTTGATGGACCTTTATTTATTTATATGTGGTGCTGAGAATTGAACCCAGTGCCTCACTCAGGCTAGGCAAGTGCTCTACTACTGAGCCACAACCCTAGCCCAGGTTATTTATATTCTTATTATTGAGCTGTAACTGTTCTTTATATATTCTGGATACAAGTTCCTTATCAGATAAATATTTTGCAAATATTTTTTCTAATTCTGTGAATTGTATTCTCCCTTTCTTGATGATGGCCTTTGAAGCATAAAAGATTTTAATTTGATGAAGTCCTAATACCTTTTCTTATACCACCCATCCCTCATTTCCCTTTAACTATCACCTTAATTTCACTTAAATAATGGACCTGAACATCACCCAAAGCTACTGAAACTCTGCTTTCCTAAACCCCAGTGTTCTGCTCTCAGAACCCTTCATTCTTATAGATTTCCTTCTACCTTGTTTCTATTACATCTGCTTTGCAAATCCTCTAAGACCTCCAAACTTCCAATCCCATTTTCTATTTGTCACACCTACTTCTTCCCACATCTCAACTTCTACTCTTTTCTTATCCAGCTTAGAGCTTAGAGTATAAACTCTCCACCCCCAGTATATTCTATTCATTTGCTTTATTGTATTTTTGCTACACTTCTTCCACAACCTCCAACCATATATCAATCCAACCATCCTCCTTATCTACAACAATGCTACTAAGCAGTCTTAAAAGTCATATAACTTTATATATTGATGCCACTCATGCTTCATGGTCCTTAACATCACCTGAACTCTCAATCTTGCCTTTGGTCCTTTCATTTGATCCCCCCCCCTTTATTTTCTTCCTCCATTCCCTGATGTCAAGTCTACTCTTCACCATTTCACTTATGTCATTTCCACCATACTCTTCCTTGAATAAGCCAAGATCCCATATGTTTCCTTGGTGCTTGGTGATCCTCTCCTTTGAATGCTCTTCCACTAGCTCTTTGAATGGCTGAAAACTTCTTGTCATTCAGATCACAGTTCAAATGTCATCTCTCCAGAGAGAATTTCCTTATCCTTGCTATCTTCGCTTGTGGTTTTTCTCCTAGTACTGTCACATTACCCTGACTTCTTATTTCCTTTATCTGTGTTTTATGTCTGAAAAATTCTTTCTTGTGTTTCCCAAACTTCTTTCTAGCTAGAGTTAGAAATTTACTTCTCTTTCATAACATCCCATGTAGAGCTCTGCTGGTAGGCTACTATTGCTTGTATATTACAATTTTGCATTCCCCTTCCAGATTCCAAACTCTTTACAGATAGGCACCATATTTATTCATCTTCAGCTTCCTCAAGATGCCCAACACAGAGCAGCACTCAAGATGCAAAGAGGGTTAGGAACCCATTTCCTATGAAACACGGGTTCTATATACCATGAATGAGAATGAAAAATTATTGGGAAATAATAATGGGGAAACACAATATGACATGAGCTAAATTTGCTAGGCATTATTTATAACAGCAAAAAAAAGGAGGAATTGTCTGAACATAAGGAACAAAGATAGGTAAAGTATGGTGTATCTACTCATTCGTGTTTCATGTTGCTATTAAGATAATGACATCCAACAAAATATAATAATATAGAATGTACTTATGTCATGATAATGAAAACACAAATAAGCTGTACATATTAAGAAGAATGGGAGGGCTGGGGTTGTGGCTCAGTGGTAGAGCACTCGCCTAGCACGTGTAAGGCCCTGGGTTCGATCTCAGCACTACATATAAATAAATAAATAAAGATCAATTGACAAAGAAAGAAAGAAAGACAACACAATTTTAAAAAAGAAGAATGGAAGAATATAAACTAAAATGTAATGCTAAGTTTCTCTTGCAGTAGATATATAGGTGCTTTTTTCTCTTTTACTTTTCTGAATTCTTCTACTTTTATCTGTGTATACATTGCTTTTTTTATGTACTGGGGATTTAACCCAGGGATGCTCAACCACTAAGCCACAGTCCTAGCTTTTTTTATTTTTAATGTTGACACAGGGTTTTACTAAATTGCTCACTAAGTTGCTGAGGCTAGCCTTTACCTTGTAATCCTCCTGTCTCAGCCTCCCAAGCTGCTGGGATTACAGGCATGTACCATTATGCCAGGCTACATAGCTTTTATATTGAAATAAGTTCTAATACTTTATTTCTAAGAAAGGAATATAGTCCATTCTTTCTTTGCTTCATATAACTTCAAATATTAATTTATTGTTCAATATGCTGGAGAAAAACTGAAGAATGCAGAGTCAGAGTGATCTATCCAGCCTCCCTCAACAAATTAATGACACAAAAAAGAAATATTGTTGTAGTCCTGAGGTGATGTTTGGAAACAAAAGTAATTTCCCATAGGCTGTATAACCATCAATATTTTACTTCAGATAGTTTTGTATAGATCCTTGGTAAAGGCTAACTGGCACTAGTAAAAATAGCATTTAAAAAGGGAAGAATTTACAGGTGACATTTTATTCAAATGTGAGATTTAACAAGGAAATATCAAGGTGGGTATAGTTCACTTTAAGAAAACAAAGTATGTGAAAATTCATAAATGTTGACTTGTTTTACAAAATGATTCACAGGAGAGTTCAAATTCTAAATTCCTCTAATCTATTTAAAATGTGACCCAACTGATAAAACTCATCAAAAATTACATTTACCAAGTGAAAGCCTGCCAAACCTGCTAAGACCCGGTTTTGATTCAGAGACCAGATCAAATACCTAATACAATAAATTCCAATCTATCAAAGAATTGGAAAAGTACTTTACAAACACAAAAGGATTTTTATAACTTGGATAATATGCCTTGTAGCAAACATGTTTGGATGACAAGAGGCCACCCTGACTTTGCATTGGCTTTCAAAATGAATGATTTCAAGGAAAACTAAACCTGTTCAACAAGGGAAGAGAGAATATTATTTATTTATTTATTTATTTATTTATTTATTTATTTTCATTTATTTATTAAGAGAGAATATTTTAATAAAATGGATACATGTTGAAGGATGAGATGGTTTGGGTTACACAAAAAATAAGAGCTGATGTAAGGATTCCAGTACAAATAGTTTATTTGGGAGATTCCAGGAAACATCATAGGAACAGTGGAAAAGTGAGACAAAGAAGATAATAGAAGGAAGCCACTTAAGGATGTGTTGTCAGACAAGTTAGCATCCTGGTCAAGCGCAGCTTAATGGTGTTGGGAAACTCCAGGTGACAAGATAGAGCCCCATGTGAGAAGCAAGTGCACTGCTTGAGGGCTACTCTGGTGTCCACAGACAGTCTCAAGGCAAAGAGTAGTAGTTGCTGACTGCTGGAGGGTGGGTAAGTACACACGAAAATGGTACCTGCTGAGGGCTGTGAGTGGGGCACCAAAGCATCTGCTACAGATGGCAGGAACAGGCCTAGGTATGGGTTTTAGTTTGCTTTAGTCTTTTTCTTTTTCTTTTTATTGTTAGTTGTTCAAAACAATGCAAAGCTCTTGACATATCATATTTCATACATTTGCTTTAGTCTTTTTCTTCTTGGGTAGTTTTGATGATTTACATTTATGTTCAAAATTCTTTAAAGCTGATTTTCTACCAACCATCTTCTCTTTCGTGTATGTTCATTGTTCTTACCCTGATACAGAGGCTGTGCCCATGCTGCCAATACAGGCTTCTTTGGTACACTCCCTTCCTGGAAGTTGTACCTAGGTTAACAGCAGGGTGGGAGCCTCAGTGTCCAAAGGACTTCATTGGGTCTGACTTGTTATTTGTTCTTCGTGGATGTGGTTGAGGACAGTAGAAAACACAGCCCGGGCTCCTGTTACAGCAGAAAGGCCTGGTGGCTTCAAAGCATTTCTATGAACCACCTGATCCAGTCTTATACTTGTTGGACACGTTCCCTGGACAAAGAACAAAAGACAAATGCAGTTAGTCACTCCAGAAGAGAAACTGGCGGTTTGTGTTCCCAGAGGACTTTGTCTCCTCCTGTTTTCCTCTCCACCCCTCATCTTCCCACATCCTCTCTTAGATGAAGTATTCTTTCCTAAGCAATTTTCAAAGTCCAAGGAATAATTGCATAGTTTGTTACGTGCAGTTTATGGCATGAAAACTCTTGGCAGAGGAAGCAATAACAGAGCCAATGCCATCTTGCTCATTCTGTGCGGTTTTGTAATAAAAGGTCAAACTGCTGTCTCATGCAGAGCTGGGGAGGGCTGGGCCAACAGCTCTGCACACATCTGTGCCTTTGGTAGTTTGAAGGGTGGGGGAAGGCACACCCTTCTGGGTGTCAGGAAGCTTTGAAACTGGCTGCTTTTGGGTCTTTCCTCTCTATCCAATCACCTGAAACTAAGCCTGTCCCTGCTTGTCCTTAGTGAGGACTTTTAAAAGTGCTCCTTCCTCCAGGAGTATGTAGTGCCGTGCTGGGATTCATAGCTTGGCAAGTGGGGCAAAGGCTGGATTTTAGCTCCTGCTGGGTTCCCTCTGCCAGGTATCCATATGCAAGACACAGTCCATACACTGCACATGGAAAATCTGTCTAGGACTGGAAGAAACTGTCCCCCACCCCTTACTGAGATAATTTTTGGTATGCTGAAAAAAATTATGGCTTCCATATATGCTTCAAACTCTCTGCCCAGGTCTAAAGGCTATTCCACCCCAGGCCAGTGCTGCAGTCTACTCTGTATCTCTCTTGTCTATAAGTGTTTGGTTCAGGATCCTGAAAAATTATTCTTTCTACTTCAGTCAACATCTCCTAACTCTTGTTTCCATCTGCTTCCTTCATAACTTCTCCATTTCAGTTAGTTTACCTAGATAATTTGTCCAGCTGTAGTAGCATCCCCACCAGAAAATTACACTGCTCCACCCCCTGAAAGTGGCACCACTTTGTGGCAAGGTGTCTGGGGAGGTAAATTGCCTTCAAGCTAAACAAACATAAAGCTTAAAGGCAGAGGAATGGTCAGATTTACACAGTGGGGAGAGGGTGGGGAAGGGGTATAAGAAAACCAGATGCCTTCTGGAACAAAAACAACTAAGACTCCAGCTGTGTGATTTAGTTTAGTGGTTCAGATGACTGCAATGGAGGGCTACAGGTGGGGTGGGGGTGGAGGTGACAAGGAAAGAGGGGCTGGCCCCTGCACTGCATTGCACTGTTGAAGGCAAGCCAGTAGGACTTGGGTCTAGAATACAGCAGACACCAGACATGTACTAACTAGGTTCTCCTGACAGCAAGCCATCACCCTCAGGAAAGAGTTATGTGGGCAAATCAGGAAGGTGTCCTCTCAGCAGTTGGCTCCAGTATTGCTGCCTCTGACATAATCTGGGGATCAGAAAGCTACCACTGGAACCACTGACTTCAGAGTCACCCCAGACCTACTGTAACCTACATCTGCAAAACAGAATCATCCCACCATTCCTCTTTCACCACTTAAGTAAATGGATTCTGAATGTCTCCAATGACTGCATCTGATTAGTGGACCTTAAATTACACAGCTGCAAGGGAGTCTGTATTAGTTTTTCTGTTCCTCTAGACTTCTATCCATAATGGCACACTGAAAAGAAATTGAAATAGGTGCAGAATAATTATTTCTATCATGGTTCCCCTTTTTGAAAACCTTTAGTGAATCTCCATCTATATAACATTGCTGAAGGGAAACAAGGCCTGGGCCCAAGATACAGCAGATATCAGCAATGATTTTTGCTACAATGTGCCTCTCAAATATTCTTGTGTTAGAAACTTGGTTCCCAAAGTGGTGGTGTTGAGAAGGTGGAAACTTTAAGAGGCGGTGCCTGCTGAAGGTACTTAGTTCCTTGAGAATACTACCCTTGGAAGGGATTAATGCTGCTGTCATGGAGTAAGGTAGTTCTGGGGAAAACAGATTGTTGTAAAAGACTAGCCTGGCCACTGAATCTCTATCAGCCTTCCTGTCTCACTTTGTGATCTCTCCCTCTCACATTCTCTCCCACCATGATGCTATCCACCACATTGTGATATAGTCAGGAGCTCCATAACTAGAACTGAGCAGAGGCTCTCACACCTTCAAAACGTATGAACTAAACAAATCTCCTTATTAAAAAAAATACCCAGTCTCAGGTATATTGATAATAGCAACAGAACACAGACTAATAAATTTACACACTGTGGTCTCTAGACCCTTGGGGAGACTTGCAGACATCATAAGATGTTTTTGAACCTCCTTACTGAGGTTATTTTTGGTATACTGAAAAAAATTGTGGCTTCCATATATGCTTCAAATATGCTGCAAATTTTTCAAACATGGAAACAATTGTGAGTCAAAAAATGCAAATCACTTAAAAACTTCTCTTCCACACATCTCACTTACAGACTCCTCTCCTCTACCTAGAAAGGAAATACTGGCTCTCTCCTCTCATATTAATTCTTATTGATCAGTTAAAACTCAGGCCAAGCCACTTCCCCTGGCCTGGGGAATTATATGTTTTATAAAGTCAGGTTGGAATAGAGAGTTCTCATCTATACTGGTGTAATATCCTGGGAAGTTATACTAATGATAATACTGTAACAAAAAAAGCCAGCTTTTCTTGTCTTACTTTGTGCCAGGTATGTATTATTTTAACCCATTTTACAGATGAGGGAACCAAGGCATAGAAAGGTTGCATAACCTTCCCAAAGTTACTTACTTACTAGTCAGTGGCAGTGGCTACTCAATCCCAAGCACACTCTGGCTTCAAAGCCCATGCTCTTAGCCAATACTCTTATTTCCTGTCATCCTATTATTGTACTGCTCACCATTCTACTTATCCATCCATCCATCCATCCATCCATCTATTTTTATCTGAATCTGTGCATCTGTCTCTTCCACAAATAACCAGTGTCTTTCTATGATGATAAAAAGTTTTTCCTCCCTACCAAATAATTGAGAATTCTGGGAATAGGGATCACATTGCTTGATCCTTCCTTTTCTCATCCTCCACTGTGTGTTAACACAGGGACTATTTTCTCCTTCAGCAGAGAATATCAGACTAAATTACAGAGCAGGCTACAAAATTGCTACCCTCAGCTCCCTTCTTTGCCTGTTTTCTCTAAAATAGGTTCTTTCTGTTGGTTGTATAAATATAAGACAGAACCCACCACTGCTTTGAAATCACGTGGGAAAATGTATCATCAACTCCAAGCTCTGTTGGAGCAGACCTCCTAGCCAATATCCACCAACACTCCTAAGGAAAAGATGGGGTTCCTGAGAATTCCAGCCCATGCATCAGCCTTCTCATGTGAATGTTTTGAATAGTGTCACTGAGGGGAGCCTGACACTTTCCAGGGAGTCAGGAGGTGTTGTCTTATCTGTGCCTCTGCCTTCATTGTTTGTTTTCCTGTCTAACACAGAAGACACTTGCCTGTGTTTCCTGTGCCTCAGTGCCTAGGAGGCTCTGCTTATACTTGCCAACAGCCCTACCAGGTAAGCTAGCTGGTCATTCTCTTTACTGGGCAATGGCTTCACACCATGGATACCCTGGAAATGCCAGTTTATCCCAGACTTTTCTCTCTTCTTTCTTCTGCTCAAACTCCTTTCTCTTCCTTTTCTAATTTAAGTGTCTGATTTCTGTTCAACCCATTTATTTGTCCTCAAAATCAGACATTTCCTTCTCCTTCTTGAAGGTAACTTGTAAAAGAAACCTTTAATCATCTTTCAACTCTGCTGTCTGGGCCCCAGTTTGAGAGACCACCCCCACCCCTGCTCTAGCAAAGGCTTGTATCCTCTGCAGGAAACAGCCAGGGAACAATTTGATGGGTCACACATGATGGCTTTGCAAATCTCTCATGTAATTTATACATCTGAAACTATCATTGCTTCCAGTAAGCACACTATTTTGTCAAGATACAGAGACTGCAAGAGAGATAGAAAAGCACAACAAATATGCTTAAGAACTAGTTTTTACAACTCGATATTGTTTGAAATCATCTTAATTCCCACTCAAGCTAAATGGCCCACTCTATCCACAATCATCTTAGAGATTGTCAACTTAATCTAAGGAGAGACTGGGATGTTGACAGAACAGTGTTGCAAAGGCCCTCTAAGGAAAGCCAAGAAAAAGTTGGCATGAGTTACACAAATATTATGGAGTCAATGAGACATGGCATTTAATCCTCAGCTAATGTTGACACTGAGCAGAACACCCACAAAAGCCAAGGAGAATCTGAATTGAAAGCAATGGTTCTCGCCTTGACTGCACAATGGAATCCCTTGGGTATTTAAAAAAATCTTATGTTTCATGCCATACCTCAGGCCAATTCAATCAGAATCTCTGGAGGTGAATCCCAGGCATCATTACAGTTCCGGTTCCCCACAGATTTCAATATGCCACCAAGTTTGGGATTCAAGAGTTTAGGACACCTGACTCTTGTTCCCAACTACTTAGGCAGGCCCTCCTTACCACCTTCCACCATGTGTGTGAGCAGGGATAGGGTACGACATACCTGGTCAGACCCTTACCCAGGGCAGCCCTCTTCTGCTACCTACTCAGTTACCAAAACTACTAGACAAATGGTAGAGTTGACACTCATGTAAAGGTTAAGGTTACCAGATATTAGAGCATTGAATATGGGAGAGCTGAAGCACAGAGAACAGAGAGACAGCAATACAAATTAAGTGGCACCTGTGAGGTCCTTATTGGCTGCTCCAAAATAGAGTGTTGGCTTTACCAATTTGATATATTGCCAGCTGATATTCAATTGAAAAAGAAAAAAAGACCTGGCAAGTGTGGGGGGGAGGGCACAAAGGGGGCTTCTGAAGTATCAGTCATGTTGTTTCTGGAGTTGAGTGCTGGTTACATGTGTGTGGTTTATGAAAATGTGTCCACTTACCATATGTGCACTCTGATATATGTACATTGTGCTTTAGTAAAAAGTATTTGGAATGAGAGACCCTACATTGATCACTGAAAAATGGCCTCAGGTGATGTTAAAACATTTAAAAAAAAATCACTAGCTTCTTTATAGCAGTGAGTTTGTTAATAGCCCCATGTTAGTCCATTCAGATAAAAAAAAAACTTGGTTAAATAAATTAATGTTCAGCCATGCAATGGAATATTAGGAAACTATTAAAATTTGTATGTTGTTAAGGACCATGCCATGACACAGAAAAGTGCTTACAATCCATTTTAAAGTTTAAAAAGCAGATTATAAAACATTGTTCTGTGATACATATTATATATTCCTATGTATTTTCCTCTACACACTTTTTTTGGGGGCAGAGTTTAATATATCATGTAGGGTGGTCTTGAACTCATGGGTTCAAATGATCCTCCCACCCTCAGTCACCCAAGTAGCTGGGGCACACTGATGTTTTGTTTGGTTTGGTTTGATACCAGGAATTAAATCCAGGGGTCCTTAACCACTGAGCATATCCCCAGCCCTTTTTATTTTTTTTATTTTGAGACAGGGTCTCACTAGGTTGCTTAGGGCCTCACTAAGTTGCTGAGGCTAGCCTCAAATTTGTGAACCTCCTTAGCCTCCTGAGTCACTGGACTGTTCTAAAATAAATAACAATATTAGGCATAGTTGAGATAAGAAAGTCAAACAGAAAGAGAGTGTGCAGATAGGACCTCAGCTATTTACTAATAATTGTTTGCCCTTGGACAAGAGGCTGAACTTTGTAAAAACAGCTTTATTGAGTTATAATTCACATATCATACAATTTACCTACTTTAAAGGTACAATTCAGTGTTTTTCAGAATAGTCACAGAGTTGCACAACCATCACCAAAATCCAACTTTAGGATATTATCATCACTCCAAAGAGAAACCTCATGCTCATTAGCAGTCACTCCCCTCACCTACTAAACTACTGTCTGTATGTCTTTATACAATAGCCTCTTTGGGACATTTTCTATAAATGGAATCATACAGTATGCTTTTGTGTGTCTGGAATCTTTTCCTCAGTATAATGTTTTCAAGGTCATTCACATTGTAGCAGGTATCATTTTTAGTGTCAAATAATATCCCATTGTATCAATGTACTCCAGTTTCCTTGTCCACTCATCAGTTGATAGACATTTGGGTTGTTTCCACTCTGGGGCTATTATGAATAATGTTGGTATAAACCTTCATGTACAAATTTTTGTGAGGATGTATGTTTTCATTTCTCCTAGGTATATACCTAGGAGTGAAATCACTGGATCATACAGTAACTATAGCCTTTTGAGGAACAGCCAGATTGCTTTTCAAAGCAGAGGTACCATTTTACATCTGGCCCACTGCAGTGTATGAAGTCTCCAATTTCTCCACATCCTCATTAATACTTGTCACTGTTTGTCCTTTCTTTTTATTATAGACATCCTAGTAGGTGCTGAGTGATGTCACTTTGTGGGTTTATTTAGAATCATACTTTTTCTTCTTTTTTATACATGCTTATTTTATTGTCTTATTTAAAGTCTACAACATGATATTTTAACATATGTGTATATAATGAAGTTATTAGTATAGTAAACCAAATTCACCATCACATAGTCATATTTACTTCTGTGTGTGTGTGTGTGTATGTGAAAAACACCTAAAATCTACTCTGTAATTTCTACAACCCAATAAACATTATTAACTGCAGTCCTCAAGTTCTCATGCTGTTTTGATTTGCATTTCCCTGATAACCAATGATATTGAGCATCTTTTCATATGCTTATTGGCTATTTCTGTATCTTCTTTGAAGAAATATTTATTCAGATTCTTTTCCCAATTTTTAGTTGGGTTATTTATCTTTTTATTATTGAGCTGTAAGCGTTCTTTATATATTCTGGATGCAAATGCCTTATATGATTTATAAATAGTTTTACCCATCTGTGGATTGTATTTTACACTTTCTAAAAATAGTTTTTTAGTTGTAGATGGACACAATATCTTTATTTATTTATTTATTTTTATGTGTTGCTGAGGATGGAACCCAGTGCCTTACTCATGCAAGGCAAGAGCTCTTCCATTGAGCTATAGCCCCAGCCCCTGTATTTTACATTTTTGATGGTATTTTTTGAAGCACAAAAAAATATATTTATTTATTTACTTCCAGTGCTGAAGCTACATCCCCAGCCCTTTCTACTTTGTTGTGCATGCTAGGCAAGCATTATACTACTGAGTTATAACCCCTGGCCCCAAAGTTTAAAAAAATTATACCAGGGTGTACCCAGTGGTGCTTTAGCACTAAGCTACCTACAAAGCCTTTTTATTTTTAACTTTGAGACAGGGTCTTGCTAAGTTTCCTAGTCTGGCCTTGAACTTGCAATGCCTCTACCTCCCAAACCATTGGGATTACAGGAGTGTACCTCTGTACCTGGCAAAATTTTTAATTTTGATGAAACCCAGTTTAATTTTTCTAGAGTTGCTTATGCTTTTGGTGTCACATCTAATGAGGATTATAGAACCACATCTTTTAAACTCTGTCCTTTTGAAGCCAATCTCAAAGCCTGGCATATAGCAGACACAAAGTAATTGAGAAATGAGATGTCATATCTTTCTTTATCTGACCTTGAAGATTAATTAGGCACTATATTAGTTCTCTATTGCCATGTAACAAATGGTCTCAATTTAGTGGCTTAAAACTGCAAACATTTTATTTTATTAATGATTTGGTGGGTAGTTTGGGCAGATCATCTAATCTGGGTTGGCTCATGCATCTTGTGTTCAGTTTGCAGGTTGGTAGGTGGTTGGATGATCTAAGATGACCTCATTCCCAAGTCTGGTGTTATTGGATGAAATGCCTTAGTCTTTTTCATGTAGCCTTTTGCCCTCTGGTAGGCTACCTCAGTCTTATTTACCTGGTGGTCCCAAATCCCAAGCCCAAACTTCAATATTCAAGCATTTTTAAAGTCTCTGTTTGGATCACATTTACTCATGTCCTATTGACCAAAGCAATTCACATAGCTGATCCCAAACTTAAGGAATAAAGTGGACTGTAGCTCTTACAAGAAGGGAAGAATTGTGGCCATTTTTGAAATCTAACAGAAACATCTTCTATATATCCAGCACTGTTAGGCTCTTATAGAAGACGTAAAAGGAGATCCTCTCCTCCTTTCAAGCAATCTACAAAATTACTATAGTCATCTATTCATTCAACAAATATTTATTGAATATTGTCTCAGTCTACTTTGTGCTGCTATAACAGAATTCCACAGACTAGGTAATTTATTATGAACAGAAATTTATTTCTCACAGTTCTGGAGACTCAGAAGTTCAAGATTAAAGGGCTAACATCTAGGGAGGGACTTCTTGTATCACCCTTTGCAGAAGGCAAGAAGGTGGCACGGGGGAAGAAGGCCAAACTTGTCCTTTCACAAGGAATCCACTCTCATGATAACAGCATAATCCATTCAAGAGGGCAGAATCCTTATGAACTAGTTACTTCTTAAAGCCCCACCTTTTAATATTGTTACAATAGCAATTAAATTTCAACATGAGTTTGGGAGAGGACAAAAAAACCCACAAATGAACAAATATCTACTATGTGTCAAGCACAGTTCTGGGATCTTAATATAGTTCAATAAGCAGAACAAAGATTCTAACTCCTGTGGAATTTACATTCTAATAAAAAATATAATATGAAAAATTGAGAATAGACTTCCAGCAAATTGTTCTGGTAGTAATAAAAAACTTCTTTGATCTCACCTACTTACAGTAAGATTCAATCCAGGCCAGGCGTAGTGGTATATGTCTGTAATCCCAGCAACTCGGGAGACTAATGCAGGAGGATTGTGAGTTCAAAGCCAGCCTCAGCAATTTAGCAAGGCCCTAAGAAACTCAGTGAGACTGTGTCTCTAAATAAAATATTTTAAAAGGACTGGGGATGTGGCTCAGTGGTTCAATGCCTGGTACCAAAAAATATTCAATCCAGTACTTAGTCCTTGGGATATGAAGGGAAATAGAAATACCCTAAGAACACATGGCAAAGAGAGAGATGGCTGCAAGAGCTCATAAGAAACAAAAACAGACTGCTATAGAAAATGGAATTTTGTTTTTATAATTTAAAAGTGGGTTTATATCAGTCAGGCTCAACCAAAGAAATATAGTTAGCAGAAGAAATAAAGATATTTGTTTCCAGGAATTATCTTATGCAATTGTGGAACTGGTGAGGCAAGTATGAAATCCATAGGGCAGGCTGTCAGAAAGGACAGGCTAGACCTCTTGAGCATGAGCTGAACCTGCAGTCTACACAAAGGATTTCTTCTTCTAGGAAACATCAGCTCTTAAACCCTTCCACCTGATTGGATCAGGCCCTCCCTGATAATCCAGGATAATCTCCTATACTTAAAGTCAATTGATTATGGACTTTGATCACTTCTACACAATACCTTCACAGCAACACCTAGATGAGTGTTGAATTTAATCACATGGGACTATAACCTAAGCATGTTGACATGTAAAACTGACTAATTCAGTGAATATACTAAGTGGGTGAATATACTCTTAATGGGTGAATTATATGATATGTGAGATATATCTTAATAAATGTGGGCTTCTTTGGGAAAAAAAAAGTCTTATTATGAATGTGTTGATTCAGCCTGGGAAGTCAGAACAGAAGTTGTAATGCATGAGAGACAGGGGCTAACTCACTCTGAGCCTGACACAGTTCTATTCTCTCAGCTAGAAATTGGAGTCATTTCTCCAAGGCTTCCTTACTGCCTCTGTGCTACAAACTAAGGTTTACATTCCCTAGCCTGTCACCAGAGGAAGCAGATCTGGGAGAGCTGAAAAGCTTTGTCTATGGTAAGAATTCAAGAGGCTCCTCAGGCCCATGGGCTGGTTTTGTGACACAGGACCTGGTGACACCTAATAAAAACCAGGTCACCTCCAATTATCTTTCTGTCTTCTCTGTGCTCAAGTAGCTCTGGCCTGTAGTCAGTTATTAGAGCTCAGCTACAGAGACAAGTAAGTAAGTGTGGTGAGGGCTAAGCGTGTTCCAAGGATTTAAAGCAGGGTGAGATCATTCTGGTCAGGAATAGCTTAAAGGAGGCTCTTGGGAAAGGAAGGATGAACAAAACATGAGTGAAAATGGGGCAGGAAGATACACATCAGAATTGGGAACAAATAAACAAAAGGCTAGAGGAGGAAGAGGCTGGGCTGACTGTAACAGAGTGTTCTGGAGAGGTTGGTCAGGTTCAGGAAGGTGGGAGCAGGGCAGGAAGACTCTTGAAGGAATGGTATTGCATGCAAGAAAATGCATATCTTAAGGGGTGGTCAAGATAGTCCCCTGGTGCGAGGGAAGAAAAGATGGTGACTTCTGTTGTATTTAATTAGTTCTAAGGAATCTCATTTAGTAGGTAATACTGAGATTGATGCTGTCCTCTTTCCCTATTTGTAGGCCAGACAGTCACAGACAAGAACAATACTGAAGTTATCTTGAAGACAGGAATTCCTCCACTGAGAAGAAAAGACTCATCATTTGCTTTTTTTCTTCTGCCTGGTTAAAGCGTGCTTACAGATTCTGGTATACAGTTACAATGAAACCAATCCTCACCAAAAGCAACAGTGACTTTGAACAATCCTACAAAGAAGTGTTGAAAAAGCAAGAATAAGCAAACAATCAAAAAATGTGAGTTTTTTCCTTTTGACAACACCAACAAATGTGGCATTTCTCCTCCTTCCAGAACATTCCTTGTCTACCACAGTTAAGTCAAAATAATGACAATCTGCCCTTCCACCACAGCAGCCATGGCTCCATGCTACCACATAACCATAAGCTTCAAAAAGAACCATAAAGTGACCAAGCACATGAGGAAGCCGCATTTGCTGCTGCCTCCCCAAGCACACCAAATTCACACAGAGCTTGATCTGAGAGGTTGTGGCTTTGCCTCATACAAGTAGTGCACCATGAAGCTGTGTAAGGTCTCCAAGGATAAATGGACTGTCACATTTATCAAGAAAAGGATGAGGACCCACATTCATACCAACAGGAAGCAAGAGTAGCTGAGCAAATGTCCTGGCCACCATCAGGCAAGTAGCTGGAAAGGACTGAGTACCTTCTAATAAAACCTTTACAGAATAAAAAAGCAAAGAACAAAAACAAATGACCATCTATTCATATATGGAAAAAAGTTTCTCAAAGAATTTTAAATCATTCATGTACCTGTTGGAAATATGGAAATATTTAGCTTACCCAAGGTATAACCTTAATATATTGGTTAACGATAGGATGTCTTTTATAAATAAATTATTCATATAATGAAAGGCATACACTAAAATGAAGGCACACACAAAAAATGGAGTTTGTTGCTTTGAGCAATAGGAAGACTTTTTTCAAAGACGATTACATTCTCTGATGGTCATTGTTCTCATATGGGCAATTCCCAGAGAAGCAGTCCTGGAGACAAAGATTTGAGGGCAAATAGTTTTAATTAAGAGTTGCACCCAGGAAGTACTGGCAGGGAAGTGGGAATATGAAACAGATAGGGAAGAAAATTAGTATAGAACATGTTAGTGATGAGGTTTTCACTGTGGGCAACTAGGGTAACTAAAAACTGGTGTAGATTACCTTAGAATTTTCTCACCCTTCAGAAAAGGAAAAGAGTCAGTCACATACCAGCTTCTGCCATCATAAACCAAGAACCACTCCTGAGGCATTTACTTCCCATTATTCCCTGTGCTTGGGCAAGCCCAAGAAAGTTCTCAGACTGGGAGTCAGGGGCTTAGAGGAGGGTATTATTGGCATTCATGGGAATGATGATGGCCAAGGTTTATGGATGGCATCCACAGTACCTGCCATCTGGGCTTATTGATGGTTTGAATTTTTACAATAAGCAGCATTTGTCATCTATCTTATTATTCTTTCATTTTGAACTTTTAACTTATACCAGTGAACTGATGCATGAGGGTCCTGAAGGCCTTGGAAATAGTATGTAATCAAAGTCAGAAAAACATCCCAGGTAGCCTCTTCTGTACTTTTTGGGACCATCCCATTGTGAAGGATCTCCTGTGCTATTGATAGACACAGAAAAGTGGTTTTTGTAAGATGTTGTTTGGGGCTCAACATCTAACATTGCAACAGAAAGGGGGACTAAGGGTTCTCAGAGTGGTTCTAAAAGGTTCAGAAAGTTCAATTTGCTTAGGAATTAAACTAAACACCCAGTTTATCCCTAGTTCAGAAGTCAAGTTAATTTAATACCAGGTGTGTCCTAAGGGATCAGTCTATTTGTGAGTTGCAGTAGGCCAACCCAGAGAGGTCTGAGCAGTAAAGAAGACAGTTTGAAAGTCTCCAGCATCTGGACTTTGCCCACAACCTGCTTATGCTAAAGCCATCTGTCTACCAAACAGGTCCTTGCATGTACTATGTTCTAATATTTGTGTTTGAAGAGATAAATAAGCCCCACTCAATTGGTCAACTGCGCTGGTGCAAGGAGTAGCACTTTGTACCCAGTATACAAGGGAGGGACTGTCATTTGGGAATGGAGTTCTTCAAAGGGAGTTCCAGAGCAGGGTGGAGAGGCAGCCAGAGTCACTGGGGCTGGTAGTCTCACCTGTCCACTCTCTAGCTACCCAGGGCAGGCCTGTTCTATGATTAAGAAAACTAGGCAGCTAGATACAGAGTAAAACACAAGGCTGCCCCAAATGACATATCCCCACTGACAATGGGTTTTTATTAGAGGCAGCAAAGAGACAGCTGAAGGCTATTTCTATTCCTTCCATCACTAAGGGGAGATGAACAGAAAAAGAGGCAGAAAGGGGAGTTAGGAGGGTGTTGAAGATAGGTCACCATTTCCAGATTTACTTTAGTTGCTTCATCATGAGAATGGCTTATGAGTCATTGCTCAGAGGATCCACATTAAAACAGTGCTGTCATTAGTGTATTAATTCAGGCAAATGGAACAATTGATACCTTGGTACTGAAGACAACAGCTACAAAAAATACTTCAAAACAGACAGAATGTCAGTGGGAAGGAGCAGGAGTGGGCAACATGGAGGCAAAAATCTGAGAACTAATAATAGTTTGTGTATGGTAGGGCACCAGACAGTTTTATGAACTTATTTACATTTCATCCTCACTGTAACCCTAAAGGTAGGTAATATTAGCTCCATTTAACAGATGAGGAAACTGAGTCATAGAAAGGTAAGATAACTAGCTGTGTTAATTCATGAGGTCCTCCATGAAGCACAGGCCAAGAAGGGATTAGATGTGTAAGAGATGTCCCTGAAGGGCTCAGAGGGAGGAGCAAGGGAAGGAAGGGTACACCTCCAGATGGTAATGCCATCTGATATCAGATGCCAGTCTGATCCTTGTGGAGAATAGAGGAAATAGGATTGGGAAGAAAGAGTCTTGGGCTGCAACCCAGCTCTAAGAAATCCTTGGTCTGGCCTCAAGCCAAAGTTGTCCACTGGAAGAATCCTGCATCTCTTAGCCCTGTTAGTACCCTGGCTGTGCTCAGACATCAGCTGGGAACAACCCATGAGCAGCATGGCCTGAGCAAACATGCACTGGTGGCCCCAGCCTGGGCCAGCCCTCAATCACACCCTGGAAACAGAAGTTTTGTGTGGCACACTTTCAAGACTGCCACATAAATCCTAAAATCACAGCCAGTAAATAAATAGTGGGACTAAGATTTGAACTGACACCTTTCTGACTCTAAATCCCACTGTTTTACCACTATACTATATCTATGATCTTGGGAAGACAAACTTTACAGACTTTCTAGTTGTGCTGAAGATTTCCTCCATGCCAAGGAGTGTAATGTTGATTTTTAAAAGAGGCAGGGACCACTGGGGATGTTTCTGAACTCTCTCAGATCAACTCCAGAACCCGGGAAGACTCCTGTAGCACAGATTTCTAAAATCAAAATCTAACTGGTTAACATACATTTTTTTATGAAGAGATCAGAAAGATGAAAAACTTTTCACCCATTCCTACTCTCACCCATTCCTCCCCATTCCCCACAAGGTCACACAAATCCACAAATATTTATTGAGCACTTTGACTCTGCATTAAGTATTGGGTCTATTATGTGGAGTTGATGATGTGGTGGGAGAGGTGGAAGGTAACAAATAATTGTGAAAAATTATGGATATGATTATTAGGGCAAGTTCAAGTTGCCTTGAGAGAGAAGGCAAGAGAGACTAGAGATGAGGGCATGGAGAATATCAAAATGTCTGCAGCAATAAATGCTCTAGGGAGGGATGACATCAGAATTAATAGACCAAGATCCAGCCTGAAGTACATGTTCTTGGCTCTTTGAGCCCTGAACTACTGGAAGCCAGGCTCCTGCACTTGACTTCTCTTCCATGGGCCTTGTTTGTATCTTCCAGTGGGCTTAGCATATCATTTTTAGAAGAGGGTACTACTTGAATGTGGTGTTTAGAGCATTTGAATTCTAAATCCCTTGCAATCCATTTGAAAACATATAAATAAAATAAACACACCACATGGTTCTAAGCTTATTTCTTCCTCAGGAATAAACTAGATTTAAGCTTCCTATCAGCTGGCTGTTCCAACTATCACAGCACAATGATTAAAACCCACCTATTTTATGCTGCCAGTTGGTAAGATAGCAGGGAGTACTCTCAGATTATATTGTTTAAAGGTTGTAAAGCTCCACTATCTCCTGGTTACAGAAATGTTTGCCTTCTGGTTGACTAACTGATTTTGAGACTCACTTGTTCTAGTGTTTATTCAGGTTGGAAATCATTTAAACAAAATGATAGCTCTTGGTTTAAGAGACTGCCATCTAAAAACAAAACGCTTCTTAGTATTGAGTGCTCATCAGTTTCTCACTCCAATTAAAAAATCATTCTTTTCCCATGTGGAATCCCACAAGACCAGACTTTTATTAAATAGATTCAAAACACTTACCAATCATTACCTTGTTAATCCTCACACTCTTCCCTGTTAAACAGGGACAAGTGTCATTATACCACACTGGGCCAAGACCAGAAAGAGTGCAGTTCAGTGGGCAATTATAGGTCTTCCAGGAACACACAGGGCACTCAATTCCCACTGAAGTATCAAGGTTGAATCACAGAATAATAGAATATTAAAGCTAGAATTTTCTGTAAAGATGGAAATGCAGGGCTTCAGAGCAAGTGCCCCAGAGTTAGCTAGTGCTTTTCCACTCAAATGAAAGTTCTGATTTTTACCCCCTTCGGTAAGGTTATAAACTACTTTAGGTCCAGTTTTCTCATCCATAAAATCAAGCTAATGAAAGTATCTTCCTCATAATATGGTTGTCAGATAGTACACATGAAGTGCTTAACAGCAGTTCCATAGCTGTGCATCCTACAAGTGATGGAATCTAGGACCCCATACTGCCAGGGTATCAACATCTGAGGATGCTCAAATTCCTTATAGAAATGACATAGCATTTGCATATAACCTATACACATCTTCCTGAATACTTTAAATCATCTCTAGATTACCTATAATACATAATATAATGTAAATTCTATGTAAATAGTTGTTATACTTTATTGTTTAGGGGATAATCACAAGAAAATAGTCTGTACATGTTTGCTACAGGTGCAATTTTTGTGGTACTGGGGATTAAAGTCAGGGGTGCTCTACCACTGAGCTACATTCCCAACCCTTTTTATTTATTTTGCATCTCGCTAAGTTGCCCAGGCTGACCTCAAACTTCAGATCCTCCTGCCTCAGCCTCCCAAATCACTGGGATTACAGACATACAGACACAATTTTTAAAACATATTTTCTTCCCACAGATGGTTGAATCCACCCACACAGAACCTGCAGATACAGAGGGTCAACAATAATGATAGTTTATTTGGTTCATGCTCAATCCCCTAAGAGTTTTATTTTTTTATTTTTTTATTTTTTATTTTTTTTTTAATTTTTTATTGTTGGTTGTTCAAAACATTACATAGTTCTTAACATATCATATTTCACACTTTGATTCAAGTGGGTTATGAACTCCCATTTTTACCCCATATACAGATTGCAGAATCACATCAGTTACACATCCATTGATTTACATATTGCCATACTAGTATCTGTTGTGTTCTGCTGCCTTTCCTATCCTCTACTATCCCCCCTCCCCTCCCCTCCCCTTCCCTCACAAATTATTTAGTCCCTATTTATTTATATCCCAATTGTACCAAAAGCAATGTATGGCAGATTTTTGAGAGTTTTTTGAATACATAAAGGTGAAGACTTTTATGTTAATAAGTACATTTAAAAGAAATAAAGGAAAAATTAAGAATAGAAGAGTTTGAAGGAGCCAGGAGTGAAGTAGGCATCTTAAAACACACACTTGCTGGTGATGAGCTGCAAATTTGGCTCCAAGCTCTCCAGCAGCCAGATATTCCTTAAATAGCTTGGGGCTGTCTTCACATAGAAGCCAAAAACTAGTCTGAATGACCTTGAGGCTACTCAGCCTTGCTTAGTAAGTATAAGAAGATTACAAGTAGATTGTCGTTTACGCAATAGGTTTGTTACTGAGAAACTGTGGACATAGAGATTTTGCATATGGAATCATGTTATAAATGCACTGATAGAGGAATCATAAATGGCTCCTTTTAAAGAAAACTTATAGGGGAGTCCTATAACATGGAACCAATAAACAACTTTTCTCTACATTTAGTATATTTACACTTTTAATAGTGTGCTTTTTAAAGAGCCACCAAATAATATTATAGAACCATCCTTTCATCCCAGTATTGTAGGGAAACAGCTTTCCCAACCATCAGCATGGCGCTCAAGGGCCTTCCTTTAACTGCTATCTTGACTGACCATTTTACCTTTTCTTTCTTTTTTAAATAAATAAATTAGAACGATAAACAATAAGTGAGAGTAAAAATCAGAGTTTTTTTTAATATATATTTTTTAGTTGTAGGTGGACACAATACCTTTATTTTATTTATTTATATGTGGTGCTGAGGATCAAACCCAGGGCCTCACATGTTTAGGCGAGCGCTCTACCACTGAGCCACAACCCCAGCCCCCACTAAGAGTTTTTAAAGTGAGCCTACTGAAGCCAGAAAGGCTGTATGATTTGTCCAATATTCCAGAGTTAGGGTCAGGTTAAGGCAGGGGAGAGAAGGTAAATATCATCTTTCCAATGACAAATTAGCAAAGGAAGTCCAGCATTATCTGTGCCCATCAACACCATCTTTTTATTTCAACCCTGCTTGGCAAATGGGTAGATCTTCTCCCTCCCCATCCTACTCCTCCATACTGAGCCAAGAGTTGGAAGATCATGAACCAATCATCTCATCTTGTTAGTTTTCTGTTCCTTCTCTTGAAAATAAGGATTTGGTTTGGCTAAAATGCAGCTTTCTAACCTGTAGTCCGTGGATGGTGCTCTGAACATGACTGAACTGAAATTTGAATGAAGAGGGTCCATGACTTTCATTATGGGCTCTGACTAAAGTAAAGAAAGTAAAAACTGCTAAATAAAAAAAAAGTTCTCAGCTCTCTCTGGTTGTATAATTCTGTGACTCTAAGTGTGGATAATGGCCCAGGTGGGCCATGTTTACTGACTGAACAATGACTTTTTTTCAGTGTGGTATCTTGCCAAAGAAGTATCCCATATTATTTCACATGAAAATCCAAGGTAAGTCATTGTGCTCCACTGTATACCACCTGAGATACAGAGAAAAGCAGCGAACCCAGACGTCTGCACTCTTTGAAATGGAAGGATAAAGGAATAGTGAGGTTTTAAAGAATAGAGAAAAATTCAGTTTTCTATCATGATGTGAGGAGATGAAAAAAGCAATATCAATAATTTTTTCCTAGAAACAGAGAAAATGGATAATGCAGATTTTTGTCAGTAGGGACCTTGAGGAAGTAGGGTATGAGACAGGAGTGCAAGAGATCTAGCTGGAGAGAGTGACATTTGTGAAAAATAAAACGGGAAGAATCTAGACCAGGCGGGGAAAATTTACAGACCATAAAGCCACTTCTTACACCTGTAAAAGGAAATGTGGCTGGAGCTGTGGAAAGCAGAATTTGTCAGGAAGAGCTTCAGACCTTGATACCACTCTGACAAAGTCTCAACCAATTCCAAGGGGAGCATTGGAGCAAGGACTGCCCATGACAGGAGCCCTTCATTAGGCAGAGATTTCAGGCCCTAGTCCCCCCACCATGCCCAGTCATTGAATGAAGAAGGTGGTGATATCTAACCACACTCTTTTTTTTTTAGTGCTGGTACCGGGGATTGAACCCAGAGACACTACATTCCTAGCATCCCCCCTTTTTTTGAGACAGGGTCTCACTAAGTTGCCCAAGCTAGCCTCAAACTTGCAATCCTCCTGCTTCAACCTCCCAAGTGGTTGGGATTACAGGCATGCACCACTGTACCCTGCTAGCTAACTGCACTAACAGCTGCATGGAAAGTTCTTTCTTAGAAGAAGAACTAGGCAATGTGCCTCCATAGTTTCATCTCAATCAATTCATTCTCTGTACTCTGGAAAAGCAGATGAAAGACAGTCATATCTGATCCCAGTAGAAATAAGTGCTGTTTGGTCACATGATAGCAGATTCCATCACTTACTGGAGTAGTGTGTTACGAGGTACCAGGTACTCCCCTACAAAGATATATTAATTGATTGACCAGCAAGTCTTTGATGAGGGAGAAATTTTGCAAACACCATAGATGTATAACTAAACTATTGTTAACCCAAACTTGATTTCCATGAACACATCATAGGGCACAAATGCATGACTTGGAAGTCTGAAATTTGTAGTCTACTTCTTTCCAAGGTGGTAAATGCTGTTAGATTTCATGTTTCCATAGTCAAATTAACAGATGAATGTGGTACTTGTGTTTTAAATTACAAAATTGATAATTTCTATAACTACTTGAATAAACACAGAGAAAATTAATAGCATGTGCAGCCATTTTTTTCTCTGGAAGGGATACCCTGATTTGTTTTTGGATCAGCTTTAAGGCAATTTTTAATTCTTCAACTTTTCTTTTGGCAGTTTTGGTTCTAGTCTTGAGCCTTTATTTCCTTCAGAGCAGCACATCAGGGCAGCTTCTACGTAGGTGTGGTCAAAACCAGCTTCAAACTCAAACCAGTTTAGGGATGCCTGGCACTAATCTATAAGGCAAACCTATGTTTATCTCATCAACTCTCAGCACAGTTCCTTTGAGGATATCCTTATCATTACTCTCTGCCTATAAAAATTCCAGGAGGTGGTGTTAGGGTATGGCTCAACTCTGGATCTTACCACATATACTCATAGGGGTAAGGATGCCTAACAATTAGGATAATTTGGGTTGCAAGTAAGAGAAGTCCTGCATTCAAAATGAATAAATCATTAAGGAAATTTATTGGCCCATTATATATCAAAGACTATTATGAAGTTTTCAAATCCAAATTCATTTATTTTAAAAAATAATAAATGGATTTAAGAGCTAGGGACTCAGAGCTGAGTAGTGTATCTAGGGCCGTAAGTACTCAGGCAGGGAGGTTCCTCAGGAACAGCATCGTAAAGAGGTTGGAAGATTTGCGTACCTCTCTAACTGTACTGTGCCTAGTTGGTGCAGCTTCCAAGTTTGGCTCTCTGGCACTCCCTGCGAACTTTCTAATATTTGGAATAAAACCTTTACCCTAGTGAGAGTGGATTCTGATATTGGCAACTGAAGAACTGTGATAAATTCAGAAGAGTTTGTTTAAAAGTAACTCAATAACGTTGCCACAATTCCCAAAAGATTGAGAATCAATATCTCAGAATATTATTTCAAAGTAAAAGTAATTCTCTCAAATTGTAGCAAGATAAAGAATGCCTTTTGTTATTTCACATGTGCATTTACCTCCTCAAATGCTAACAATTTCCAAGCTGAAGAATATTTCTAGGCAAAGAATCTGTTGAAACAGAGATTGTCACTTTGCAATGATATTTTGTGTGAATTTTGTAATTGTGAGACTGAAACACCATGTACAGTCTACTCACTGTAATCAGAATTCTCCAGAAGCCGCGATTTTATGGTTATCAAAAATAAGGGTAAGGGAATAGAAATGTCATTGAAAACAAAAATGTCACATACATGAATATTATAAAAGACTTAACTAACAAAATCTGCCCACTTCCTTCCATTATATAATGGACAATGGTAACTATTATACAATTGATACATTTTTTATCTCAAAGGGGAAAATAGATGATGCCATGAATCCTGAGGTTACTAGAATCTGGACAAACTTCTCCCTAGTGAAGTTTTAACTTACTTTCACAAGAGCTATTTAGAGATTCACTATTTTAATCATATATTGATGGTGTTTTTTTAAAAAAAATTGTACCCCAAACACTAACAATTACATATACCAAGAAAAAAAAGTCTCTTATAAGTAACAAATGAATTTAGCAAGTTTTCAGGGTTAAAAAAAAAACTAGTTGCATGTCTATACACTAACAATGAATGTTCTGAAAAAAAAAATACTTTGGAATAAACCTATCCAAGGAGGTTAAAGACTTGTACACTGAGAAATACAAAACACTGATGAACAAAACTAAAGAAGAGGGGTTTGGGATTGTGGCTCAGTGGAAGAGTGCTTGCCTCACACACTTGAGGCACTGGGTTCAATCTTCAGCACCACATAAAAATAAATAAAGGTATTGTGTCCATCTATAACTGAAAATATTTTTAAGAAAACTAAAGAAGACACAAATAATTGAAAAGATATGGATTGGAACACTTAATATTTTAAAACATCAATACTACAATACTACTCAAATCAATCTCCAGATTCAGTGCAATCCCTATCAAAACCTCAATGGTTTTTTAATAGAAAAAGAAAATAGAAATAGAAAAAATTCTAAAATCCTCAGGTAACTCCAAATAACCAAAAAATTTAAGAAATATGAGAAATTGGATGACTCACACTTTCTGATTTTGAAACATATTATCAAGCTAAAATAATCAAAACAGTGGTACTAGCATCTGTACAGACATACAGGAAAGTGAAATTGAATAGAGAGCCCCCAAATAAATTCATGCATATATAGTCAAATGATCTTTAACAAGGATGTCATGAGAATTCAATGGGGAAAGACTAGTGTCTTCAACACATGGTATCAGGAAGGCTTCATATCCACATGTAAAAGAATGAAGTTGGACCCTTATTTTACACTATATAAAAATGAACTCAATGGATTAAAGATCTAAACATATGACCCAAACTATAAAACTAGAAAACAATTGGAGAAATACTTCATGGAGTTGAATTTGACAATGATTTCTTGGATCTGACACCAAAAGTATAGGCAACAAAAGCAAAATAAACAAATGGGACTATATCACATTTTAAAACTCCTGCACTGGAGGATCACAAGTTCAAGACCAGCCTCAGCAACTTAGCAAGGCCCTAAGCAATATATCAAGATCCTATCTCAAAATAGGAAATAAAAAGTGCTAGGGGTGTAGCTTAGTGGTAAAAGACCCGTGGGTTCAATCCCTGGTACAAAAAAAAAAAAAAAAAAAAAA
>NW_026000249.1:13400296-13424071 GCF_001458135.2 Marmota marmota marmota | reverse complement strand
AAAAAAAAAAAAAAAAAAAAAAAAAAAAACTACTGCACATCAAGGGAATAATCAACAGGATGAAAAGGTAACCTACAGAATGGGAAAAAATATATATTTGTAAATCATATATCCAATAATGGATTGATATCCAAAACACATAAAGGACTTCTATAACTCAACAAAAAAGTAAAATATCCCAATTAAAAAGTGGATAAAGGACTTGCATTGACATTTATCCAAAGATGATATACAAATGGCCATCAAGCATATGCAAAGATGTTCAATATCATGAGTCATAGAGAAATCATACAAATCAAACTACAATGAGATATCATCTCATACCCATTAATATTGCTGCTATCTAAAAACAAAAACCAAATCAGAAAATGACATGTTGGCAGGATATAGACAAATAAGAACCCTTGTGCATCATTGATAGGATTGAGAAACAGTGCAACCACTGTGGAAAACAATATGAAAAAATTAAAAGTAGAACTACCATATTATCCAACAATTCTATTTGTAGCTATATATCCAAAAAAATGAAAAACAGAGATTCCAAGAGACATTTACAAGACAACTTGTTCATAGCTATGAACAATAGCCAAGAGGTAGAAGCAACCCAAATGTCCATTGATGAGCCAGTAGATAAAATGACATGTGATATATACATGATGCAATATTATTCAGTTTTTTTTAAAGAAGGAAATCCTGTCACATACTATAACATGAATAAACTTTTAGGACATTATGCTAATTGAAATAAGCCAGTCACAAAAAGACAAATGCTATATGATTCCTCTTATATGAAGTATCTAATGTAGTCAGATTCATAAAGATAGAAAGTAGAATGGCAATTGCCAGGGGCTGCAGGGAGAACAGAAAGGAGAGTTGTCTAATTGGTATAGAGTTCCACTTTGCAAGATGAAAACATTCTGGAGATCTATTTCACAACTATGTCAATAGACTTAACATGACTAAACTATATATTTGAAAACGGTTAAGATAGTAATTTTATATATGTTTCTTACCACAATAAAAATCTAAAACTCTGCACTTCAAAAAAATAAACATACACACCAAATCCAGAGACTTTAACTATAAAAGTCTACCCCATTAGCATTTCAGAATATAACAGACATTTCCATATTGAGTCTTATCTTTTCTCATATTACTATGTAACTGGCATGTCAGAATTTTAGTTCCAATTCAAGTGAGGGCTTACCCCAGTATTGTCCAGAATGCAATTGTTAGGTCCCTACCTGCCCAGACTTGTAGAAGTCCCTTTCCCCTCATAGCCTTTCATATGATAAGAATTACTTGGGATTTTTAGTGTCCCAATCTGAAAATTCCTACTTGTTTTAGAGGGAATCAGAACTCATAATACTCCCCTTGACATTGGAAGATACTACAATTGCCACCAGTTGTCTGCCAGACCACTAGGCCAAGGGAACATTGCAGGTAATGTGACCACTTATCCCCACTGTAGCTACCAAGGAAGAGATGGAGAATAAGAGGGCATGCAATGTGAGAAAGGGTAAATCTAATGGCCCAGTCACTTTGGATCCATCCACATGTCCACTTTATCAGACTAAATCTGTCCCCAGGTGGAATGCCTTGGAATAAATTAACTGGTGCTTCATAATCCAGACATAGGTATACCACTTGTAATCCAAAGCTGCACCCAACAGCTGCTCCAATCTCCTTACCCCCATGGGAACTGCATTACAGCATTGTTTGAGCCATTCCCTCTCATTGGTGTTTGCTCTCTGCCACCCAGGACCACTTCAACAGATTTCATTTCTGAATCTCAAGGAGAGGGCTTGGTATTGACAGTGCCTTTCCTTCCAGAAGGCTCTTGGCCTCATTATGCAAAATTTCCCATCCCCCTGCCAGCAACATTCAAATTATGCATATCATAAATTTGCTCAAGGAGGAGTGAGAAAGAAAATGTATTAAGTACCCAATTACTATCAATCAATCCTTCTCTCTCTCTCTCTCTCTCTCTCTCTCTCTCTCTCAGTGGAAGAGTGGGATGAAGGTAGAGAGTCAGGTCAAATATCAAGATGGGAAGTCACAAAATATTCTAAGCTAGTCTTTTACCCCCTACCAATGGGTTTACTATCTCCAAAAACCCAATGACCTTTGTTCATTGTTCCAATCTTCTTTCCCACCCCTATGATTCTCTTTGGATCTCCAATTCTGTCTATGAAGATTTGCTGTAAGTGTTCACTGACTAGAATTGTAGGTAAGGTAGAGATACAAGGGTTATTTCAAATAAGCACATTCCCTTGGCTTCAGATCAATTATCAATGTATTTTAATAAGACACAATTACTCCTAAAGGCAGTGGAAGGTGGGTTCAATCCAGGTTTGGCAGTGAGGATTTACTCTAAGCCGTAAAAGCCAATTCATTCTCATTTATTCATCCTCCCCCTCTTCTTTCTCCCTCCCCTTCTCCCTCTCTCTCAATTCATTGCCTGAGCCTTGGCAGAGAATATATTTCATTTTGGAGAATATATAGTCATCTATAGAAGATGGTGTGAGTGTGTGTGTGTGTGTGTATGTGTGTATGTGTGAGTGTTTCACATAACCTAGCTATGGGCAGAAAGAAAGATGCAGTGATTGAAAACCAGGTCAGAAATGTAATCACCCTTTGGTGGCCTCTGGGTACAGAGAAGCCAGTTCTAAGTTTCCCACACAAAGTTCAAGGCCATCTTGACACTGATTGGTATCTTATACCTTCCTGGTAAACAACGGGCATATCCTCAAAGCTAATTTACAGTGTAACACATCTCTACAAGTTTTAAAGTTACAGTCTGGCTCTTAAAATGCATCCAAGATAGGATTATATTTGGTAATGTTGTGTCCCAACCAAAAACTTTTTTCAAATATCATCTATGTATTTATTAGGCATTGTGTTAGATATTAGCAACCTTGATCATTTAAACTGTACAATACCCTATGATATATATAGAATCCATCCACATGTCCATTCACATCCACCCTGTGAATGTCCTCCTCAATATTCATGTATAGCTGGAAGCCTCAATGATATAGAGACAACTGTAATGGGCATAGAAAGAATTGGATATGGGATCAGACCAGTGATGCATTGTAGCAGACTTGCACCAGCTTGCAAGAGCTGACAAATTATCAGGAATTTTGCAAGCCAGCTAAACATAGTCATTATTAAAAATAAAATTACATAAACATATGCTAGACCTCACCCTGTAGCTCAACTCTGCCCTCAATTCTCAGGATCCATCCTGTAGGTGGCTAGTGCAACCACACAAACCAGTTGGAGGTTGACTAGCTCCCCTGACCCTAACACTCATCACAATTTCTAACCCTAATCTCTAACCTCTAACCCTAAAATGAACTTTAAATCTTAACTGTTAATCATAATCCAAACCTCTAACACTAACCATGAATCCTAACTCTAATGGTTACCCAAACTCTTAATCCTAATCCAAACACCAACTGCTATCCCCAATCCTCTAATTCCTAACACTATCGTATATGTTTAATCCCTACTCCCTAACAATACCCTCAAGCCCAACCCTAACATATAACTCTAACCCTTAACCTGAACTCTCAGCCCCAAAATGACCCCTAGCCCTCAATTCCCTTCTTCGGGACATTCTGCCAAGTGCCTCCTATAACTCCTTCCCCAGACTCCCTCCCAGGATTAGCTGCTTTTCTAGACAAAGCCTTCTCTATTCCCCTGAGCCCTTTAGGCCAGGCCAGGTCAACCAGGGGGAAACTCTTCAGTTTACAAATGGAGGTTCCCCAGAATGACTGAATCAGATGCAGACCTGATTCTCAAATCTAGCATCTCCCTGCCTGGCCCCACTCTGCTCTCTGGAATGACCTATTCCTTAGCCTAATCATCAGGCATAATGACAGTTACCTGGGAAATTAACTGAAGAGAAAAAATTCTTTTATTATATTCACTAAATTAAGCAATTTAAATTCTGGAACCAACCTGCCATTTAACTCCTGTGTAACCTTGGGCACATTGGTTAACTTTTCTGTGTCTTGATTTTTTTTCTTCTATAAATTAGATTTAATAATAATGTCTATCTCACATGATGCTTGTGAGAATTATGAGTTAATATACAAAAGCACTTAGAATAGTACCTGGCACCATAGTAACCACTAAGGAAGTGTTTGCTTTTGTTAACATTATTATGACTATTGCCAAAAAAGTATACATTTTCCTCTTCAGACTCCCACTTGCTTCTATAATGAGGGCAAAAACTAAACATGCTTATTTTAGAAATTTTACAAAGAACAGAAAAGTATGAAAAAGAGGGAAAAAATAACCCACATCCAGCCAGTTACTTACATTTCGAGGACAAAAGATAATTTGACACTACTAACAGTCTGCATTTTAGTAGAATTTGAATTGCTGCAGCCATGCGAAGCCAGGCAGAGCTGTACTTTGATTTTATTTTGCTCTTGGCACTCAACTATAATTCCAGGCATAACATGGGGTCTCTGTATGTTTGTCTTTTGCACTTCATTGGAAACTCCAAGAGGAGAGGAACAGTGTCGCTTTAATTTCTCCATCACCAGTACTGCCCAGCACAGAGCCAGGCCAGGAAAGATGCACTCCCTCAATGACTATGTGCCTTATTTGCTGCAGTCGTGGCTACTGTGGAATTCTGTTTTGTGGCCCTTTGCTTGGAAATGCAGGTTTCTAGCAGTACTGTCCTTAAAATAAATGTAAGGAGAAGAGAATTTCCCCATGGAATTTGGTGGAGTTCTTTATTACCTCTTCTCACAAATCTTTTAAAAGGCTGCTTTCCTCCATTGAATAATTTCAAATATTTTTACCCCAGGGTACATGGCTCATTAAAGTGGTGATTTTCCACTTGCAGGTACAAAAATGAAAAGAGGGCTGGCAGAGCCATGCCCCACAGAAACATGGCATCTGTTCAGAGCTTATTATTTTCGCTTAGCTGCCTGCCAAAGACCACAAACCAACGGAGGGTTCTTTCTCAACAAAGATAACAGTACTCTAATTGATGTTGTTCCCTCTCTTAAGGAAGCTTACTAAACGATGGCAAGTGCCACCCAAGCAAACAAACAAGAAAGAGAAGCAAAAAACATAAGGCAACATAACATATATATGGGTTTTTTCACACTTTTTTAAAGAAAATTTTGGAAGAAGAGAGAAGGTTGAAGAGACATGTCAATTTCAGTGGCTAATCCTGCTTTCCAGCCTGGTCCACTTCTGCCCTCCCCTCTCCCTTTGATCTTCTTTCCAGTTGGCCTGAGGTTTTCAGCAGAGAGCCCTGATCTAACCAAGCTTCTCCCTTTTCAGAAGGGCATTTTGCAATGTCTCCATGCAAACCCAATATTCTTACTGGAAATGAAGTAGGGGATAGAAGTGATATAGGAATAAATATGCAAGCTCACAATCCAAAAGAACAGGCTTCTCCCCCAAATTATGAGCAGCTTCTAAATCACACAGAGCATCAGCAAAGGCAGAAAATATATGTATGTGTATGAAAGATATGCTGACGCTATTATATAAATCTACGCGTCTGCCTCCAAAAGCTGATGATTAAGTAGAAGAAAGTAATCAAGGCTTGACTCTGTCTACCAAAGCACAGGAAAGTGCCAGGGCTGTTTTGTCATTGGTGTTTTTCCTCCCCCGTAATAGATTCTCTTCTCTCTTCCACACGCAGTTTTACAAGGCTATGTTTAGAATAGACGTCAGAGCTGGGAAACCAACTCCCAAAAGCAAGACTTTCCCAAGGGTGTCATCTTGTGGTGCTGATGTGTATTACAACATTTCTTAGACCTGATGCAGACAACTGGAAACCAGAGGCAAACAACTTGGAACAAGTCATTTTGTGATATACAAAGTTGAACTTCTGGGACTTGGCATTGGATTATGTGTGGCAAGTGCCAAATCCAGGTGTTGAGATGGTTAAAAATGTTTAAGTGCTCCCACAAGGTGGAAATCATAAATTGGGAAACAAAAGGACTTTGGTCAGCCCGAACACTCAGCCATGAAAGTATTTACAAAGGCTGCTTAGTAGAGAATCATAATGCAACATCTAGGAAAAGGACTTAGAATCTCTGCATTTTAGACACAGAAAAGTCTCTCTAGGTAGAGGTGGGCTTACCCTGGGCACCATGGTACTGCTTTAGGGAAATGAACTGCTTAACATTGAACATAAAAGCTACTTTTTTTATCAGATGCTGAAAGGATTTCATGACTTAACAAAGACTAAGAAATAATGTTTGAGATCCTAGCCTGACTTCATGCCCTGGAAGAAAATTCTACCTATAAAAGTCTTGACAGATTCAGAAACTCTCAGTTTGGACTTTATTGTGGTGAAGATGCCATTACTTTGAGGCAGTTATTCAAGGCTAATTGCTTTTAAGCATTCAGAAGTTTAATATTAAATTCAATATGAATATTGAACAGTGCTTCCCTGAAATGTCAATCTAATGGGCTTAGTCTTCCCAACCACAGCATAATCTAGTCCTTTTCCAAATGGCATCTCCTCAGGGAGTAAGGATGTAGCTCAGTTGTAGAGTGCTTGCCTAGCATGGGCAAGACCCTGGAGTTCAATCCCCAGTACTGAAAAAAAAAAAGATATCAAATGACATCTCCTCACATCATCCATGCCAGTTCAATGTCCTTCCTCCATGTCTCACCTTTGTCAGACTAAACCTACTGGCCCCTACAGCTTTCATATGCCATGATTTTCAGAGTCTTCATTTCAAGGAACCCTCTCCTTTTTTTTTTTTGATAGAAAGCTCCTTTGAAAACCTGACACACAAAACTGAACATACTACCCCTGTGACATCCCTTCCACCTACTGGTTTCCTAACTTAAACTTGTTCAAAACATCCAAACACTCTTTTATATTTCTGCCACTCTCCAGTCTAACTCAGAATCTTTTACCCTTTCCAGTTTAAAGAGTGCACCCCTTAGTCAAAAATAAGAAAATGGAGGAAGCAAACTAGGAGCTGTGTGGTTCTTTTTCCCTGTCCTGTATCACTTCATTCATCCTAAGCAGACCTATCCTTTCTTTATTTCATTTCTGGTTCAAATATAGCTTAAAAGTCTTCTTATTGCTAACATTAGATTTGCCTCAAATCTGAGATTTTTCTAGTCTTTTCATTTTCATTCTGATAAATTTATGACATGCTTTGTGTTTATCCTTTAATGATGTCAGGTTTCTGTTTTTACACAAATCACTTTAAAATCAAAACTACTGAACTGCAGCCTTGATGGTTTCTTTAGATCTGCACTCTTTATCTCTTGTTAGCTTCCTTTAGAAGCAATCATTTTCTCTTATCTCTCCTTTGGACTCTGTGAGAACATGAACACACACACACACACACACACACACACACATACTCATGGCACATTATACCTATTTGAAATTTTCTTCCTTAAACTCTGGAAATATTCCTGTGATCCTTTTTTAGGCTATGTCAAAGTATTCTTGTCATTTTCTCCTATTTTCTATCACTCCCACTGCCACCTCATTGGTGATAATTAGGATTGGTAAATTAGTTCTGCTCATGGCTTTACTGACACTGTAAGGTAATGAGAGGTAAACAAACAAGCCAGTGACAAAGGATTAAGGCCAAAGATGAAACTAGGAAGAAATGGATCAAAAGAGCAGTACTAAAAAGAATTCTCTGAGTGCTGACTGTGTCTCACAGTTTTTCTCGTGGACTCACCCTGGTGAAATAGTGGCCAGGGGTGGATTTTCAGAGACTAAGGTATAGCTCCAATAGGCAGTAATGGAGTGAACAGAAAATGTACAAGATCGGGGTGGGTGGAAGTATTTGCCTTGTTCTTACCTTGGATACACCAATTCCTGGGCCATCAGCAGCACAAGTCTTTTGGAATCTCATGAACTAGAGGACCTGGACTTCACAATCCCTCACCAAGCTTGTTCCAGAAATCTGGCCAGGTTGAGCACATGGACTGAAGGCATCAGAGCCTGTAGCTGAGGGACTAAGGATGGCTACAGCCAAGCAGACCTACCTAATATAAACTCTGTAGTCAGTAGGCAATTTAGTGCCAGACACTGCCCTTGTTGGCAAAATGAACAATTCCCTCTCACCCTGGCAGGCACTATAGGTGTCCTGCCCATATCCGCTCAACACTTACCAGCCCTGTAATGCTGACAGTTTTTGATTGCAAACATCTGCAGCTCTCCCTAGGGCTTGCCACATAACCAGCATAAACCCAAAATTTCAGGAAAGCAGCCCTCAGCCATTGATGAAAGGGATTTGATGGCAAAATGCCCTAGCTTCTCACCTCCAAGTAGGACAACTTGGAGCTATGTGCTAAGTAGTTTCCCAAACATACCCAGCAGGACTGAGCCCCTGCTGCTACAGTGGTTCACAGACAACAACAGCAGTCTATATTGATAGACTGCCTTCCCTTCCCTTCTCCACTTCTATGCTGGTAGGTTCACACCTCCTAGTAAACTGGACTCAGATCAGGGTGGGATGGGATGGTGAGGGGTATTCTCAGCTTAAGACACTTCATAATTGTAGTTCTTTAAATCCCATCCCTTTCTCCCCCTTCCCTCAGGGCTTACATAATGACTACTCCAGGAAAAATGTCTTTGTAGGCTTAGGCTTTAGCCCTGACTAACTTTCTCACTTTGTGCCTCCCCAGGAAGGAATTCATGAAACAGTTTCCAAGGTTTTCCACATCTGCTCATGAATGCCTTTCCATTCCCTTCCCTGTCTCCCCTAGGAGCATGTCCTTAATACACCACTTGCACATTGATCCTCATCTCACTAAACACTGTGGGAACCCTGCCTGTGAGCCAGCCTGACAACTGACCCACATGGACTTCTGCCAGCCTCTACCAGGCCCCTAAGTCAGTGAGTCTCAGGGCATGATCCAAAGTTCTCCCCATCCAAATTACCTGGGGTGCATATTGAAAATCAATTTTCTTTGGGCCTATCAACTGATTCAGAATATCTGGAGATGAAGCTCAGGAATCTAGATTTCAAACAATTCCAAAGGTGATCTTAAACAGTGTGACATTTGTGATCTATTGCTCAGAAGTCTGTGCAGTCAGCAATCAGCAGCACCAATTTCCTTCAGTCAGTTATCTGCCCAGACTTGTTCAGCAAAACCCATGGTACTCAGGATAGTCAGATAAATGGCCCTCCCTCGGTTTGGTATACTTTTCCTGCCCTCTCTAGCTGTTGACACTGTTTTGCTCAATTGTGCAGAGAGCAGGCATGCCTGGTGGTTTAGGTTCCCTAGGTGGAATTTAGCCAATGCCCTGTAGGTGTAGGCATCTGAAAACCAGCTGCGTTTCTTGGATTTGGGACACACTCTTGGAGTGTAACTTACCTGCAAAATCTCCCCTGTGGGATTGGACTGAGGCAGGGACTTTGTTTAAGATCATCCCTTTGCTTGCTTCCTCCCATTCTCTGTTATGCCCTTCCATTCCCTTCTCTGTCTCCCCTAGGAGCATGTCCTTAATACACCACTTGCACATTGATCCTCATCTCAAGGTCTGCTTCTGGGGACATTTACCTAAGAACTTATTTTACTTCTTTTTGTTTTTCCTGACTTTTGCTACATGAGTGAACTTCCAAGTAACTAATTACACCATAAATAATCATTCTATTCAGTATCAAATTGTTCACAAGGAATTTAAGTTATATTTAAAGAAAGTGCCTGGGTGGGTGTAGGTCACAAAAGCTCATGCTCTTTTTCCTACTCTACCATTTCCCCCTTCCCTTCAATAATAGCTGATATTTAATTAGCACACATTGTATTCAAAGCAATGTTTTGAGCACTTTCACATATTTATTTAATCTTCACAACAACCCTATGGTATTGGCACTTATATCATTGTATGATGAAGAAACTGATTACATAGATAGTAAGTGACTTGCCTGAGGTCATGCAACCAATAAGTAGAATAACTAGCAATCAATCCAGGCATTCTGGTTCTGGTATCTGTGGCTAACATAGATCTTTCCCTTCTCAGGGTTAGTTGGCATAACTTTGACATTACAACCTGTCTTGTTCACCATGCATTTTATGTGTACATATCTTGTTTTACCCCAAATATAGCCCTTTGAGTGTGGATCCAACTGTTCATATCATTTGTAACTTCTCCCTCGGACAAGACATGCCCTGTATGTACTTGTACATTGATTGATCATATTCTTCACTGCCGCAGTCTGGCTGGGCACAAATCAGGAGCCACTGAAGCAGGAACAAACTTTATTTTTAAACTGCAGGAAAACACTTCACACAGCTCCCGGGGAATCCTCCCTAACGCCACGAGGCTTGTCCAGGAACCCCCAGCCAGAAATATCTCTCCCGGAAATCCCTCCTCCTGCACTTCCCCAACCAATGGGAACTCTCCGGGAATCCCCGGAAATCCCCACGAGAACTCCAAAATAGTGCGAGAACTCAAAAGTTGCGGCAGAGGCGGATAGTAATGCCTTGCCTGTCAATCAATACTGTTGGCAAAATGCCAGGGGCCATACAGACTCGGCCGTGGCTCTCAGCACTTCACCAAGTTCCTCCTGCCTGGTCTTTGGTCCTCTTCTTCAGGCCCCAAATTTCTCCTTTTCCTCCTCATCTGTCATTATCATGTGTCATGCCCAGTAGGTTGTTTAAATTTTAGATGTTATACAACCAAATTGCATATGTCAGCCTAACTTCATGAATAATTTAAATCTATCTAAATCCCCTAGTCCTCTGCCCCAAATCAAGATATATTTTGCCTACTTTGCTATGTTATCCAGTTTGTTATCTACTGGTAATATGTAGCTATGTAAGTTTAAATTAATTAAATTTAAATTCATTTACTCAGTCCCACTGGCCACATTTAGAGTACTTAATAACTACATGTTGCCAGGTGCAGTGGCACATGCCTGTAATCCCAGAGACTCGGGAGGCTGAGGCAGGAGGATTGCAAGTTCAAAGCCAGCCTCAGCAAAAAGTGAGGTGCTAAGCAATTGAGTGAGACCCTGTCTCTAAATAAAATACAAAATAGGGCTGGGGATGTGGCTCAGTGGTTGAGTGCCCCTAAGTTCTATTCCCAATACCAAAATAAAAATAAATAACTACACATGGCAAATTGCTACCATAGAAAACAGCATAGATATAAAACATTTCCATCATCACAGAAAGATCTCTTAGCACTACTTTAGAGACCAACATAGCTGATTTTTCTCTGAAAACTAAATACAATTATTTCTTGCCAGCATCTATAGACTCCTGCACACTACAAGTAAAATCACATTTATGACCTCCCTAACATACAAGGATGCTAATATGTGACCTATGAAAGGGCTGAAAGATGTGGGTGAAGGTAATCTCTATCTCTTCTCTCACCTCACTGAGTCCTAGGGAATGTTGTAGGCACCTTGGAGTTCTTCTAGCTATGGCTCTGCTTCTTTATTTGAGGAAACTTTCTGTAGCATCAAACACACTCCCAGCACTTGTTTGCCAGCACTCATCTTCCCAGAGTCCCTGGTCCTCAAAGGACATGGGAATGTGAAGGGTTTTTAAACAAAACTAGATGACACATCGTTTTCCTCTCAATGCTGAGATCTGTGTTTAAAAGCAAAATGAGACAACTCGACAACAAAAAAATCAAATAACCTGATCAAAAAAATGGGCAAAGAACTTTAACATTTCTCTAAGGATGACATGTGAATGGCCAATAAGCATATGAAAAGCTGCTGAACATCATGAATCATCAAAGAAATACAAATCAAAATCTTACAATGAGGATGGCCATTGTGAAATACAAAATAAAACAGAGAATAAGTGTTAGCAGGATATGGAGAAATTGGAGCCCTTATGCACTGTTGGTTGAAATGCAAAATGAGACAACCACTATGGAAAACAATATGGTGGTTCCTTAGAAAACTAAAAACAGAACATAAGATCCAACAATCCCACTTCCGAGTATATATCCAATAGAGTTGAAAGCAGGGTCTCAGATAGATATTTGTATATCCATTTTTGGAACAGTACTGTCCATAGTAGCCAAGAAGTGAAAGCCACACAAAGTCCACTAGTAGATAAATGCATAAACAACATTTGGTTTAAGCATATAATGGAATATTATTTAATCTTTTTAATATTTTTTTTAGTTCTAGATAGACACAACAAATTTATTTTATGTGGTGCTGAGGATCAAACCCAGTGCCTCACACATGGAAGGCAAGTGCTCTACCACTGAGCTACAGCTACAGCCCCATTATTTAACCTTTTTTAAAAATAATTTTTAGTTGTAGATGGATACAATACTTTTATTTTATTTATTTATTTATTTTTATGTGGTGCTGAGGATTGAACCCAGTGCCTCATACTTGTGAGGCAAGTGCTCTGCCACTAAGTCACAATCCCAGCCCTATTTAATCTTAAAACAGAAGAAAATAGGGGCTGGGTTGTGGCTCAGTGGTAGAGTGCTCACCTAGCATGTATAAGGCATTAGGTTCAATCCTTAGTACCGCTAAATAAATAAATAAAATAAAGGTATTGTATCCATCTACAACTAAAAAAAAATCTTTAAAAAAATAAGAAAATCCTGTCACATGCCACAATGTAGATGAACTTTGAGGACAAGCAAAGTAAGCAAGTCACAAAAAGATAACTACTGTATGATTCCACTTACATAGAATATTAGTCAAATTCACAGAGACAAAAAGTAGTATGGTGGTTGCCAGAGGCTGGGAGATGGGAGAAATGGGGCATTCTTGTTTAATAGGTATAGTGTTTCAGTTCTGCAAGATGAACAGTTCTTAAGCTGTTTCACAACAGCTTACTGTAATTAACATTACTGAAATATACACTTAAAATGGTTAAGATGAGGCTGGGGTTGTGGCTCAGTGGTAGCGCGCTTGCCTAGCATATGTGAGGCACTGGGTTCAATTCTCAGCACCACATAAAAATAAATAAATAAAATAATGGTATTGTGTTCATCAACAACTAAAAAAATTAAAATGGTCAAGATGGTAGAAGTATGTAGAAGGGGGAATGTAGGAGGATCAGCATTGCCATGGTGAGGAGGATGAGGCAGTGCATTGGGCATGTTCCTGCAGGAAAGAGATGTCACACTCAAAAGTAGAATTGAGGGAGTTTAATAAAGAAATTATATACAAAATATGGTCAGGATTGAAGGAAATCAACAAGAGATGGTGAAACACCCCAGAGCAAGCAACAGGAGTAAGTCGCCCTCATACCTAGGCCTAAAGCTATGCCACTTCTTCACTAATTTCTCTGAAACTGGTAGGCATTATAGCTCTGGGAGAGGGCTGTCTGATGGGAGCTATGGCCTTCACTAGAGGAAAATGGCTGCCATCCATCCAAGCCTGGAATGGAGCAAGCTGGAGGAACAAATACCCTGACCTCCTCACTCTATTCCTGTCTCTAATTTCCTGTTGATCTCCCTCATTAGCCAGAATCAACAGGAAGCAACCACTTTCCAGACTGGATATGGAGGGACAAATGGGAAATATCCAGCTCAGGGTCTCAAGCTATTTTCATTTGGGCATTGAAGGCATCTGGAGAGTTTGAAGGCATCCGGTTACACATGTAGCCACTAGAGCCTTTGTCTGTGGTTTCACCTCTCTCCAGCACCTCAGTCCTCCTTTTTCTGGTAACAGAAGCTGCTTTATCATGTGAAACTATCTTTCTCCAGCTTTGTGTGTTCTCTATCCCCCCTGATGACCAGGGTGAAATGACATCAAGGCCTGGCCAATGATAACACCCTCTGTTCCCAACACTTGGGGAGATGATACTTAGTATGAGAAACAAGTGGGGTTTTTGTTCCTGGAACTTTTATCTCTTCTGTCCTTGCTTGTTTCCTTTCTATTATCTGTCCATCCATCCATCTATGGAGAAGAGAGAAACTGTCTTTTCTCCAGAGTCAACTAAGCTGAGATGACATGAAATGTGACCTCTTCCCCCACTCATGGAAGAATATCTAGGAGATTAAAAGACCAACACACAGGGCTGGGGTTACAGTTCAGTTGGTAGAGTGCCTTGCATGCTCAAGGCTCTAGGTTCAATCCCCAGCACTACAAAAAAAAAAAAAAAAACTGACCAACACATACAGAGAAACAGAGCTGTGAAAAGAGAGAGAGGCAGAGAGCCCTTATGATATCATTTGACATCTTAAAGTCCATGAAATAAGTTCTATCTCTGGATTCACCAGTTTTCTGAACCAATAAATCCCTTTTTCCTTGAGCTACCTTGAATTGTATTTCTATTACTTGTGCTAGCAAATGGTGCAGCATGAAAACCCTGGATAACAGAAACACATTCAGACAAACACTGACCTAAACCACCCTCTCCACTGCAGTCACCCCCACTCTCTTCCTGTCTCCACTCTTACAAACGGCATTCAAAGAAATCTGTAATTTCATCCACTCCCACAGAAATGCTAAATCACTGTGTTATTTCAATATAGTATGAGAGAAGGCAACTTTGTGTTTTAAAAATGAATTTAGATGAGTATATTATTAAAGATTGTATTATAATTTTCACTTTAATATATTCTTTAATAATATTCATAATATATCAGGACAAAGTTTGACTTTCCCAAATTTAACAAGTGATGCATGCTGCTTAATTTATTTCAAATTAAGTATGCAAGAAAGAGCATGGTTTATCTACAAATTCAAAATGACATTTTAATATTGTGTTTGGGGACCAAATGTGTATTAATATGTAGATTGAAATTTAACTATGTGTTGAAACCCTCCAAACTGCTTCCATGACCTGATATTTGGAATTCTTGAATTTTGCACTTTAAAAAAATCAATTACTTTATTATTATAATTTTCATGTTTTGTTTCTAAATGAGGAGACATGAGTACTTTCTGGCTGCTATTTGCAAGTACTCTCCAGAAATAACACACTGTGGGGTTGGATAATTTTATTTCCAATAAAGGAAAAGCCAAATTGGATAAGAAAATCTCCTTTTAACATTTGTTTTGAAGAACCAGAGATATCTTGATATACTAAGAAATGATCATATGAATCTACCTTATTGATATGAGGTCAAAATTCATAATTATTATTTTATGTCCCTCATCAGATCATTCTAATATTTTAACCCTCTTAACCACTTTAAGGGAATAATATAGTTGATAGTTATATTTTTAAATCAATGTTCTTCATTGTTGTTATTGTTGTGTTGTTATAGAGGGACATAATACCTTTATTTTATTTATTTCTTTTTATGTGGTGCTGAGGATTGAACCCAGTGCCTCACACGTGCTAGGCAAGTGCTCTACCACTGAGCTATCTACCAGCTCTAAATTCAATGTTCTTGATGCCACCTCACTTTACTCAATAATCCATTCAAGAATAAGACAATTGAATAAAAATAATTGAAAGCTGTGAAATGGTCCCAACCACTGCAGAGCCAGGTACCTATATAGTTCCAGCCACTCAGGAGAATAACAAGGAAGCATCACTTGAGCCAAGGAGTTCAGGACTGGTTTTGGCAACATATCATGACCCTGTCTCAAAAATCAAAAACAAAAACAAAATACCATAGCAGATGAAGTGATTAGCTGACCAAACCAAGCAGATCATGCAGGATCTTCATGAACTGCCCCAAACATCTAGTCAATACTTGGAGACTTTCATAGTTAAAATTTTAAAAACTATTATATTTCTAAAATCATGAACCTGGGAATACTTCCATAAACCCCTGAATATTCTTAGTACCCAAACTGAAGTTGGATATCTTCTATCCATATCCTACTTTGACCTCTCACAAGTTATTTCCTTTTTTCTGATGCTCGATGTGTGTGTGTGTGTGTGTATGTGTGTGTGTGTAGCCAGTGAGGTTGTCCAGCCCACAATCTGGGTATACCACCATCAGTTGCAAAGACAGGGAGAATGTCACCAAATGAGCGAGCAGATGCAGCTTGTCAGAAGAACTAACAGAATGAGGAGTCCAACACATCAAAGAAATAAAAAGCCCAAACTCATTTATTGTTGGGCTGGGACTGGGTTATGTTACAATAGCACTAATTTTGAAAGTGTGGTCCACACACAGGAATTTTTTGCCCTGGGTATTTATGGAAAATACAAATTCTTGAGCCCCAGCCAATCCAGGCGACTTTGGGGACTTTGGGGCTGGGGCCCAGCAATATGTGTTTTAATGAGGTAAAAAGCCATGGCATTTGCAAAGTATCCAAAAATCAGATTGATTCAGATTTCTCATCACTCAGTGCTGGAAGACACAGGGGCAATGTCTTCAAAGATGGAGGAGAGAAGTGTTAGAACCTAAAATTCTTTCCTTAACTGAGGCATTGATCAAGTGTAAAGGCAAAATAAAAAAATATTTTCAGACAGAGATATTAATTTTAAAAACCACAAGCCCTCCAGGGAATACTGACACACATTCAAGTGCAGACACCTGCACCATACCATGAAGCAATTCTTTTTAGAACCAGTTTCAGATTCTTGTTCTCCTTTTATTCATGGGCCTTCTCTCCACCCAGAGTTATTGTGAGGATAAAATTCTATGTGCACTCGGAAATGCTCTCTTATCTGCAAATCCATATGCAAACATAAAGGATTTGTTTCTCTCAGAAGAAAATGTTAGCAAATTTAACAACTAGTTCTGCACAATACTGGTCAACCAGACCTGATAATAGGTATGGGGTTTGGACTGTCCCAAAAGACAATGACTCAGAAATCTTTCCCTGTGATCTTTGGGGATCATGTGCATTTTCATATGTGAAGAAGGAATTCTAGGCTTGGAGCATGATGGTCCTAGGCACTAGGGAGGAACAAGGAGAAATGGTATATGTGGGGACATGCTACTGATTATAAGGAAAACCTTCCTTCCTTAATTGCTTAATCCCTTAATCACCTTGATGGCTGATTACCATATTAAAGTTATCATGGGAATTTAAAAAAAAAGACCCAGATTCTTTTGACTATACTTATGCTTTTGCTTTATTTCAAAAACAAAACTAGAAAAAGTATGGCAACTAAAATATTGCTAGTTCTCCAGGAGACTTAATAATAGTTTTCCAACAACCCTATAATTTCAAGATGTGATCAAATAGAGGTGCCTTTATCCCTCCATTCCTTATCATCCTCTCTCTTGGCCATATCTCTCTTTTTTTTTTTTTTTGCTATCAACAAGAAACCAGTTCTTGAGGCCTCCAAACTCATTCTTGATACATAAAGAAGGTATTATTTCACAGTTGCATATTAAGAAGATATCTGATAACATTTTTAACTAGAGGAAGGGATTTTGAAATTGGCACTCCTTCCCCAGGAATAGCAAAGAAATTCAACCATGGTATTTTTATGAAGTAAATAATGTTCCAGGAAGCAGGTTGGTCCTATAAAACCCAGACCCTCAGGCTGGGGATATACCTCAGTTGGTACAGTGCTTGCCTCGCATGCACAAGGCCCTGGGTTCAATCCCAAGCACCACATACGCACATACAAAATTGGCAAATCTTTCTGTATGTTAATTGTACCTCAATTAAAAAAAAAAAAAAANCTCACTAAGTTGCTGAGGGTGGCCTCCAACCTTTAATCTTCGTGCCTCAATCTCCTGAGAGGCTGGGACGACAGGTGTGTACCACTTCCATGCTTTTCTTTCTTTCTTCAGAAGCAGAAAACCGTTTTCGCTGGCATATTAAGTCTTTTTTTCCTCACAGAATAAAGCTATGGTTCTCAAAATTCAGCAGCAACATCTGTCCTCAGAGTAGCAGCAGCATTTCCTGGGAACTCGTTAGAAATGCATATTCTCAGCTCCACCTCAGACCTAATGTATGAGAAACTCAGAAAGTGGGACTCAGCAATCTGTGTTTCAGTAAGTCCCCCAGTGATTCTCATGTACTCTCAAGTTTCAGAAACAATGAGATGAGAGCATTCTCTGTTATTTGGCCTATCCTGAGATTCGGATTTGTTCTGAGATGCCAAACAGATATCATAGCCCTTGTCTTCAAAAATGTATTTAAAAACAGTAAAGGACACTCAGTATTATTCTTAAACACAAGTCTGCATTTTCCCATAGGATTTAGGGGAGATCCATGGATTTTAAAATGTAAGGGTGTGTGTGTGTGTGTGTGTGTGTGTGTGTGTTTAAAAATTAGGTTGGTAAAACATTTTGCCAAAATATGTATCTACTGGGGCATAAAAACTCATTTGTACAGTTCACCCATCATGGCTTATCATTCAGGAGAGATTTAAACTCCACTTTAACTTCAAAGGTTAATGCTAATTCAATTCTCTATGGATTTATATTATGTACAGGTCTAGTGGTATTACTTCAAGTATAAGTATGGTTTGATCCACAAGCTCTTCTTCTCCAATGCCTCCTGCACATTCCTGCCAGACAAACTGCCAGCTGCAATTTATAGCCTTCCCCAATTCCAGTGATGCCTCCCCAATACTTAACCAAATTAATTTTATATTTCTCATCTGGCTTTCAAGACTGAAACTGTAGATATTAGGTTGAATCATATGAAATTGTCTCTTTAATGGGGCAAAAATGGTCAAATGTCAGCAATTTTATATGGCTCAACCTAATATTATCTACCTATTTAATTCGTTAAACACCTCTAATAATATGGAAAAACTTTTTTCCACATTATAATATTTAAGCTTCTTGGAATTCTAATTCTTAACCCTGAACCTACCACCCCTACTTCTAGTTTAAAAAAATGTCAGAAAGATAAAAAGAAAATGTCCCCCTCTCCTCCTGCAGCTGCAGAGAAACAAACACTGTTGCGTGGCACAGAGACACTTCCACGTCACAAAATTAGAATTGGACACATTCACTTAAGTATCTATCCCACTCTCCTGGCCAGGGTGGAGGCTTGAGTGAAAGACTATGATCCTGTTCTGTTTGCTATTGCTTTAAATTTGTCTTTGGAAGTGTTATTTGTAAAGAATGTATTTCTTAAGACACCTGGATATTGGAGTCTGTTGCTATGCTCTGCAAAATGGAACCTATAACCCCTGAAGGTCTGAATATCTGATTGGTCATGTTGTTTAATAAAGTGTTGCTCTGGTAATAAATAATAATACTTACTTACATTGTCAATTCTGTTTTCTGTAAGGTAACAAATATTTCTGCTAGAGTTCTTTATTAAGTGAAAGAAGAGCTTTAGAATTTCTTTCCTTCTAGGCATGAAGGTGTTATAAATCCTGTGACAACTGTATTCCTTATTCAAACAGCAGTTTGTCCCACTTAAATTACCAAGAAGATCCATGCTTTGGAGCCAGCATGTCGTTTCTGCCTTCTTCACTTCCCCTTTGCACATACACCATGCTATAAATAGCTCCTCTTCTGCACTTATCATCCTCCTCTGTTCTTTCTTGTGTTGTTGCTCTACTTAGAACACTCTTTCCATGCCCTTCTCAGCCTACTGAAATCCAAGCCAAGATTTGCCTTTGTGAGGCCTTCCCCATTTCCATCTAGTAAAATTTATCTTTAACAGTATTTGCCAGAATCTCCTTGATTTATAGTTATTTGTATATTTCCCTTCTCTGTGAGTAGACTTTAATGCCACTGACAGAGAATGTGACTTACTCTTTCCCCAAGGCCTTGCATGTAAACAGGCTCCCTTTTTTGGTAGTGCCAGGCCTTGCACATGCTAGGCAAGTGTTCTACCATTGAGCTATAGTCCTAGCCCCTGTAAGAATACTCTAATAATTCAAAAAGTGACATCAAAGACATTTCTTACAGCCAATATTAAGGGTCATCTTGCTCTAAATGACCTCCCAAGCAAACCTCTCTTCTCCTGCATTGTGGGATGTCAATTCCCTACTTTACCTTGAAGATTCATTGTCACTCTAACACTAGGCAGGTAAGAATTATTTCCACGAATGGGCATTCCAATAGCCTGGGCCCTCAGGCCCTCACTTCCTTGACCTCCCCTTCTCCACATTTACCACATTGACTCTGGACCTTGTCATTTCCAATAACCACAAAGACCTCCATAGTCTCAACTTCAAACACCCCACTCTCCAAATACTGCCAAACAATAATTTCAAAATAAGTCTGGTTTCTTGGAGAATATGAAGAAGATGCATAGCTCCAAATAACACTTATTAAAACTACCCCCTTCCCTCCCTTCCTCTTACTTCCAGTGAAAGCTCCAACATTTCTACACAGGAGCCAGGTACAGCCCCAGAGCAATCCTACTTGGGACAGGGCAGGTCATTAGGAGATTTGATTTAAAGCTCTATTTACATAACCCTTTCCACATCTCCGAAAGAACATCACTTTTCTAATAGTTCCCCATAACGATTAGGGAGTGGAAGGCTAAAGCTTCCCCAGATGCCTCCCACCCTCCACTCTGACAGACTCAAGTCTTACTTACAATAAACTCTTAAGAGTTCATTAGATTCACCCCAAACAGACCTTTGAAAAACTATCCCACTAGCCTCTGGCCTCATCTCTTTTCCTTCCGGCCTTTCCCATTGGAATACAGGAGGGCAAAGCCATAGGCAAGGATGGGAGAAGACCAGGAGGCAGAGTGTGTGTGTGTGTGTGTGTGTGTATGTGTATGTGTGTTGTCTATGAATGTACATTCCTGTACACAATAGGACTTTTCCTGTTGTCCCAGAGTTGCTAAAACTGGAAACAAAAAGGCTGAAACCATCCAACAGACACATCCTCTCAGAGACTAAGAGATAACAGGACCTGCCCTGTTAAGACTCTGACCTTTCTCTTCAACCACCAACTACTACCTTTTTCCAGTCTCTGTTAATAGGAGATTACTGGGGAGGGAGAGGAATAGTGTTCCCAGTGAGAGGTTGCTTTCTTCTGGGACAGTGTGGCAAGGGGAGAGGAGAGGAGTGTGGGGCCCCCCCTGTTTACCAAGCCAGGAGCTGTGAGAAGGATAGCAGTAAGGGAGTCACTCCAGGAGAGAGGGAGTTCTGCACAAAGGGAAAGTTAGTGCCCAGTTTCCTTCTTGGACTTTTGTTGGGCTGCAGAGATCCACAGGCCCACCCTGGACCCTTGGAGATTATCAGTGAGAGAATTCTTGGGCAAGTTTGACAAATATTCTCTAAGTATGTGTTGTGTGTGAACCTGGAGTCTGGTGCCCCCTTGTGGTCTAGAAATATGCAAATATGAGAGATTCAAAAAAGTACTACTGAGGGAAAAGCATGGCTGAGAAGAAAATAGGAACATCATTCCCACCTTGATTCACTGACACCCACTGCCTTCAAAATGTGGAAAAGGGCCTCAGCCACCACTAAGATTCCATGTGGAGGAGCACAGGGCTGCTCTGCAGAAGGCCCCAGAGGAGAAAACCCAGATGAAGTTGACCGCTGTCACCTCAGAAAAACTGAACAGCTCCCTGCAGGAAGACCCCCATTCAGCAGATCACAGCATCAGACATGTAAAGAAACCATTTCCACAGGAAGACCTTTGTCTGTCTTCTCCCCTGCCTGCCTACCCCCACCCCCAGAACACAGGATATGATATTCAAATTATAATCAAATGATAATGAAATTATAACTGATATTGACATTGTAACTGTAATCAACTTTCACCAACCAAGAGAGCCCAAAGTTATGAGATCTGGCCAAAGAGTCGTTAAAGGTCAGGTAAAGGACTTGGTGGTATATATTCAAAAGCAGTGACTAGAAAGTATAAAATGGTTTCACATATACAGTCTCCCACTGGGTTGAGGTCCATTAACACATCAGTTACATGTACCAAGACACAAGGCATGCACTTCAGAAGTGGACAGAAAGGGAGCTAAAATATCATTGTGTCACTCAATGGCTTTATTGTCCTAAGAAGTCCTATTTGGACCTCAGTTTCTTCTTTGCAAATAAGAATAATACCTAGTGGATATTACTAACAAGTTAAGTAAAAGGATTAGAGACAGTGCTTGTAAATGAATAGAAGCTACTATTTACTTAGGTATGTGTTGGTGTTACAGGGCTGGGGCCTTCTGCGAAACTGAGGCAGCATGAAGGTTCCCCTTCAAACCCTGATTCTTGCAATCAAGTCAGAGAGATTTCAGACATTTCACTCAGGTATGAGTGTATTTAAGGAGATAGGAAAGGGGAAATGGGACACTCTCAAGGGAGACAGTGGATTCTCTCAAAGAGGAGAGGGAGAATGTGCCATTTTATTAAGCGTCTTAGAGAAGTTCCCACAGAATTCCACCCAGGTCTGCTTCTGGACTTTTAACTGACAGCAGGATGACTACCATGACAACTCTAGGTCACTTTGTCCCATGGGAACCAGTTTTAATTGGTTAGGGGGAATTATCCTTATCTCCCTGAGTTCCAGTACCTGGTCTATGAAAGGGTTGCAAAAATCCCCCTTTAGGGTAATTTGTATTCTTTTGACTGGCATTATTTTGGGCCTGCATTTCTCTTGCAGATAACAGGTAGTTTGCTGAGGAATGTAACATATCCTGACAATTAAGCTAGGGAGGGCTGCAAGTAAATTGCTTTTTAAAAGTGAAAGCTATGACGGTCAGCACAATAGGCCCATTTTATAGATTTATTCCCTAACCTTCATGTTCCCACCACTCATGTCTGTCTGTCCACTATCATTGACACTTGCAGAGAGAGGTATTTGTTCTCATTTTCCCTTGACAAAAGATTTGTAGTCTATGACAATAGAATTAATAAAACTGAAATTAAAAATATGGAGTAAAGAATGCTAAAGTGCTAACCACGAATGTAAATTAGCTGATTTGAGTTTCAAAATTTGGTTTTGAGTTTTCTGGCAGTTGAGGTACAAAGGGAAACCTGAGAACTTGTTCAACTCCAGTTATCAGAAAGGAAGAAGGACACTTCATCAGGGGAGACAAAGCTTTTCCTGGCTCCAAATTTCAAAAGCAACCCCTCAGGGCCTGGGGGTAGCTCAGTGGCAGAGCACTTGCCTGGTATGCACAAGGCCCTAAGTTCCAACCCCAGCACCTCACAGGGGGAACATTGGCTTATAAATTAAATGAAACTTTGACTATTCTTTGTCATGGGATTCCAACAGCTTTATAACTAATGATGTAGTAACTGGGGCAAATTCTGCAGCAATTACTGTTCATAATTTTTCAAATTCTTTCAGATGAGTTTCCCTAATATATTCATTGCGACATCACCCAAAGGACATTTAGACTCACCACTTCCACCTCCAAGGAAATATTTCTGTCACCCTTCAGACTGTGGAGATATTAAAGCAAAATTATAGGTGTATTTTTAGATGAAGTGGTTTGATTCAATATGCTGTTTTCTTTCGCAGGTCCAATTCTGGCCTATGAAGCCAATACTGCTCTCTCATCAAAGGCCAAAGTTACCTTTCAGGAGGATTAGCACATAAAGTAAACAGCCTTTCACAAAACAGTGCTACAGGTGAGCTTTCCCAATCGCAGAGGCACCTCAACTAATCTGCATATGCTAACACAGGTTTCCGGGGAAGATGCCAAAATAAGCTCCTGTCCTCCCTCACCTTTACTTTAATCCCCACATAGGTTTTGCTTTTACCATATGGTAATTATTTCCAACTCACAAGTGCAAACACTCACTCTGATTGGAAAATTAGCAGATTTCAAACTCAGGTAATTTGTCCCTAATGAGGAACTTGTTGAACTGAATTTAACAATTAACTCACACACCCTTTGCTGCCTGCAGTTATAGCAGAAAAGCAGGAAGAAGCAAGGGCAAGTCCAAGGCTGGGGTCTGGCAGGACTTCAGGTACAAGATGAATGCTGAGATGGAGAAAGGTGTGTTAATGAGCTGTGAACAACATCAGGAACTCAGCTGTTCAAAGGGATGGATATATATATA
>NW_026000249.1:13394634-13399668 GCF_001458135.2 Marmota marmota marmota | reverse complement strand
ATTTTAGTTGACTGCTGGGTGGTTAGGGTCCTCTTCAAATGCATTTGGCATGTGAGTGTGCAAAGCCTGGCGCAGGGCTCACCCCTGTCTACCAGTCTTTACCAACTTCTTCTCCATGGCAGGGGCCCCTACATTTCTACCTGAAGATCCCAGCCCAAGCAACTCCAGGGTATGAGGATTTCTGGAAGCTCACTCGAGCCCTTGGAATCGGCATCATCGCTCTCACTCTAACAGTATGCTCTGATGCCCAGCTCCTGGATCTCAAGAACTAGTACCCATTTCATGCCTGAGACTGTCTTAGTTATCTGCTTTTCTCCTCCCTCTCTCAGAAGGTTGTTGTCCAAAACAACATCCACTAGCTGTGCGTGGCTATTGAGCACTTGAAATGTGGCTAGTGAGGCTAAGGATCTCATTTTTAAAATATTACTTTTTTTCTTTTAAAAATATTACTTTTAATCCCCCCCCCTCTTTTTTTGGTACCAGGAATTGAACCTAGGGGTGCTTAACCATGGAGCAACTTCCTCAGCCTTTTTTATTTTGTATTTTGAGTCAGGGTCTCACTAGGTTGCTTATAGCCTCACTAAGTTGTAGAGGCTCGCTTTGAACCTGTAATCCTCCTGTCTCAGCCTCCCAAGCCACTGGAATTACAGGTGTGTGCCACCATGCCCAGCTTACTTTTAATCACTTTAAATTTATAAACTGGTACTTGATTCAATTATTGGAAAACTAAGTATGTTTGGACGGTGAATCTACATTTACAAGTGTAAATTTTATAAAAATCTAAATTCAGATTAGGTATTTTTGAAGAAAATTTCACATTCAAATTGAGACAGTGTCTGGAGTTTGAAAACAGTAAAAATAAAAGAAAGAAAATGTCTCATTAAAATTTTTAATATTGATAAAATGAGAATGATAATATTTTGCACTGGTTTAAAAAAACTTTTTTATTAAAGTAATTTCTCCTGGAGTTTTTTGTTGTTTGTTACTTTTTTAAAACATGGCTATGGGGGCTGGGGATGTGGCTCAAGCGGTAGCGTGCTCGCTTGGCATACATGCGGCCCGGGTTCGATCCTCAGCACCACATACAAACAAAGATGTTGTGTCCGCTTAAAACTAAAAAATAAATATTAAAAAATTCTCTCTCTCTTTCTCTCTCTCTCTTAAAAAAATTAAAAAATGAAACATGGCTATGAGAAAATTTTAAGTTACCTATGGAACTCAAGTTAGATTTCTATTGGACAGCGCTCTTCTAGAGCTAAGGTCAACCCTGCATTTGCAAGGATTCTGAAGGAATGAAATAATCTTGTTCCCAAACTCCTGCCCTGTGACAAAGTCCCATGTCCTGTTTTACTCAGCCTGCTGGAATTTTCATGGGTGCTCATCTGTGGGATCACTTTTCTCTGCAACCTATCAGAGAATTCTATCAATATCCTCTGGTAAAGCCCTGAAGATATAGCCTTCAGAAAGCTAATTTTGGACACTGAGTAAGGATTCATCTTGAAAGAGCCCCTAGGTTCTCATGATGCTAAAATAAATGAAAAATTTACTCACAAAATGTAGCCAGCTAATGCCCTCAAAAGGGACACTGTGTCAAAGTACCATCCAGGTGGGGATCATTAGAAGCAAATAAACAAAGACTAGCCAATAGTAACCTGAAACAAAGCTGAATTTATTTACCTGCCTGGAAAGGAAGGACCACATTACTCAAGCACAAAGTCAGCTGGTGTCTCCCTGTAGTTCTTGAAAGCACCAGCTATAGGGCAAAGGAAGGACAACAAATCTGGTGATATTCTGAGGTCAGGTCTCTGATGGGCACCCAAGGCCATGAATAAATTCTTCTTTGCTACTGCTCATTGCACTGGTTCAGTTCTTTAAAGTGCAGGCACCATTCCCAATGATGTCCAGGATGCTCTAACAGGCTCATTGTCACTCAGATGGCAAATTCAACGTATTTGCTTAAAATCAGCCTGTTTCATCACTATAATCCCTTTCAGAGTTGCCAGATCAATTTTCCTTTTTAGTTAAAAACAAAAGGCAGATAAACATACATGTGTATTTTAAAAAAAGAAATTTTATATAGGCAGATTGTCCTTCAAAATTATAACAGAACAAAATATAAAAAACACTAAAATAACTTATACACAAATGATGGTAGCAGTGCTTTCCACAAGAGTCAAAAGGTGGAAACAACCCAAAGGTTCAACAAAAGATGAATGGATAAACAGGAGGTGCTATGCACAAACAATGGAATATTATTCAGAAAAAAAAAAGAAAGAAGAAAGAAAGGGAAATGAAGGACTTGTAAATGTTAAACATCAATGAACCACAAAGACATTATGCCAGAGCCCAAATACCTCATATTGTATGATTCCATTTATAGGAAATATTGAGATGTTGAACATTTTTTCATATATTTGCTGATCATTTCAATTTGTTCTTCTATGAAGTGCCTATTCAATTCCTTTGGCCATTTGTTGATTGGGAAATACTGAGAAAATTTAAATCAATAGAGAAAGAAAGAAAATTGGTGATTGTTGGGGACTAGGAAGGAAGACAACAGAGAACTTAATGGGTACACAAATTTCTTTTAAGGCACTGAAAATGTTTGAGAAACAGAAGTGGTGCACTTCATTGTGAATATTGTGAATACATGAAATGTTCCCAAACGAACTTGTAAACAGTTAAATGTTTCTGAGGTGAATTACACCAAAATTATGTTCTTTTTTTTTTTTTTTTTTTGGTGCTGGGATTAAACATGATTCCTTGAACATGCTAAGCAGGAGCTCTGTCACTTGTACAACCTCAGGCCCAACACCTCAAATTTTAAAAAAGACAAAAAGTCAGGAATCCTCAAGTCCAACTGAGAAAAGAAAATGGAAAATCACAGATGGAGCAAGGAACACTGAACAATTGATGATGAGCAGATAAAAGAAAAAAGAAAAGGAAGGCCAAATTAACCATGTGAGAAAGCTTCAGGCATTTGAAAAGCAAACAAATAAAACAGATTTTCAAATGTTTATTTACCTCTTTGCAAGTAACCTAGTGTTCTAAAAATGTAAATAACCTTATAAAGACAGAGACAACAAGATGTCCCAGAAGTGCCTTTTCAAGACCACTGACAGGGCCTGTAGGAGGGGAGCTGGGCTTTGCAAGGCAGGGGGGCACTGAGTGCAAGGAGAGCCTTTGAAAGGGCTGGGGGCTACCACACAAGCAAATCTGCCACCAAGACAGTCAATGGCCTATAGGCCTCTGGTGGACTCAATCTCAGTGTGATAACATTGGTTTGTTGTAATTTCTTTTGACTTTATTTCTTCAACCTGGATTTGTAAAAATTACATCTCACACATTGTGCAAAACATTTTAAACAAATAAGTACCAACTACATTCTTCTGAGAAAAAATTCTCCTGTTTTACATCTTTTTTAAAAAATGATTTCTAGCTGTCGATGGACCCTTACTTTATTTATCCATTTATATATGGAGCTGAGAACTAAACCCAGTGCCTCACTCTTGCTAGACAAGCACTTTACCACTGGGCCACAGCCCCATCCCCTTATGTTACTTCTGTATGTATTATGTACAGAGAACTTTTTTAAAAAGCAAAGAGCTTCCTGTCACATGGGAGAACATGGATGAAACTAGAGGACATTATGATAGAGAATTAAGCCAGTCTCAAAATGATGAACATGGTATGATGTCTCTTACATGAGGTCCTCTCAGTACTCAAATTCTTAGAGACAGAACCACCTGGGGCTGGGGTGAGGAAATCAAGAGCTGGTGTTAGGTAGTGCAGAGTTTAATTTCTGCAAGATGAAGATCTTCTAGAGTTCTGTTGCACAACCACGTGAAATGTTCTTAATATCACAGTAAAAAGCACACTTAAAAATGTTAAGATAGTAAGCTGTGTTCTATTTTTTTCACACAAAAAAATGTAAAAACCAGCCATTTTCTAAAATGTTAACTCGAGGTATATTCTGACTGTAACTTTCTCATTCAGAGAGATTATAAGCTTCAAGAGTTTCAACTGCACCTAGTTTGGATTTGGGCACACATTAAAAATAGAATTAAATAATCATAAAAATAGAATAAAAATAATCATGTCAACAACAATTAAAAGAATAACTTAAGACAATCTCCTCTTAAATCCATCCCTGTTTCTATGCAAAAATCAAGGGATTGTGCTTTGCCCTAAAGCTTATACTCTAAAATGCCAAATACTGACACATTAAAAATACCACAGATGAAGTGAAAGCTTGGAATTGATTTGGCTCAATGCTGGTGTGTTTTTAAAAAGAGAGGAAAACCAAGGCAAGACTCAGAACTTTGGGGTGCCACTCTTCATTTTATCTTTTGCCTGGCCTGCTGTGTGCCCAAACCCACGTGGCTGAGCTGTCAGAGTGGGTGCTGTGGCCACATACACGGGGCACTGCACCAGTCTCAGCTGTAGACATTGTGGCAGTGGCTGGGGCTGGAGCTGCCCTTGAGGGGCAGGGGAGAGCTGGAATCTCTGTGGAGGAAGGCACTGCCTAGGTGTTTGCTGACCAGAGCCAAGCTGACACAACATAGCTGACTGGGGCTGCAGAACACTGTTGCCTTGAGCTAGGTTAATGACAACAGCTTGCGGGGCCAGCAAGGCCCACTGTTGACCACCTGAATCTGGCACAGAAGCCTGTGGCCCTGCCTGTGGAGGAGGAGCAGTTGTGGGTTGCTGAAGCTGTTGCTGTGGAACCAACTGGTAAAGTTGGGGCTGGGGCAGGGGCTGGGGCTGAGGCTGCAGCTGTAGTTGCAGCTGCAGCTGCTGGGGCTGCTGCTGCTGGGGGTTCAAAATGATGGAACCAGGTGGAAGCTGGAAGACAGTTACAGGACCCGAAGTATTATTTAAAATCAGTTGCACACCTGCTTGAGCAGGTGACTGTGTTGGACATGGCTGTGCATTGCACAGTTGACCTCTGGTGGGCAGAAGGCTTATAGGTACATAGGCACTGGTGGAATTGCTCAGCACAGGGTTGGAACCACTCACCAAAACCTGGGCTCC
>NW_026000249.1:13378881-13392911 GCF_001458135.2 Marmota marmota marmota | reverse complement strand
TTGAGCCCCAGCACCACCAAAGGTGAAGCAAAATGACTCTCATTCAGAATCAGACAAAAATGATTTCCTTTGGAAACACCAATCACCATTAAACAAATGGGCAGTTCTGGACTATCTCAAGGACCTTGAAAACAGTTTCTTTTCAGGTATGCATTCTTCCTTGTCTCTCTATCTCTCTCTTTAAAAATTTCCACATGTCTGAATTTAGGCAAAATATAAGAGCTACTTTTGTGGATAAGTTAGTCACAGTTTGCTAACCATTAATTTTGTTTTCTTGGAATCTCCCAGTTTCCTGTGCTTTGCAGTTCCATGGTGTGGTGTAAATGCTGCCCCTTAGCTCACATCTCAGGCTACATCTCCCTTACCAGAGAGGTCTATCTGGCCACCCAGCATGGGGTGGACCAGCTATTCAGTTGTTGCAGGAGGAGTCAGCCACCATTTTAGTCAGTTATTTTGCTACTATGACCAGAAGACCCAACAAGAACAATTGTAGAGGAGGAAAAGTTTATTTGGGGCTCACGGTTCACAGGTCTTAATCCATAGATGGCCAACTCCATTGCTCTGGGTTGGAGGTGAGGCAGAACATCCTGACAGAAGGGTGTGGCAGAGGAAAGTGGCTGAGGACATGGCACCAGGAAGCAGAGAGAGAGTTCCACTCACCTAAGGACAAAATATATACCCCAAAGGCACACTCCCAGGGACCTACCTCCTCCAGCCACAATCTACCTGCCTACAGTTACCACCCAGTTAATCCCTATTAGGGGATTAATGCACTGATTAGGTTAACACTCTCATAACCCAATCATTTCACCCCTAAACTCTCTTGCATTGTTTCACACATGAGTTTTTGGGGTACACTTAATATCTAAACCCATAATAGCCATTCATTTTTTATGATATAGACAATGTGCTATATAATGTATTTGGACAATTGGAGAAGTGAGATTGTATTGCATTCAAGTGAAGTGGGCAATAACAGAATTTTTTTTCCCAGCTATTAAAGGCAACAGGTCCCAAATGAAGGTTTTGGCCTATTCCTTGTTTCCCAGTAGGCATACCCCATGGCAGTGAGGTCCATGGGTATATTGCAGGAGACTCTGGATGTATGTGTGTGTTCCAGCATGCATTTTTTGGTTTGGCACTGTTTTCATGGCTCACCCATCCCTTTCTCTTGAGCTGACTAATTACCTGGTTTTTCCACCAAATCAAGTGTTTTAGTTTTTATTTTTAATCACTCTGTGTGCACACCATCCTTTGAAGCTTCCGAATATGAGCACACTGGGTGATTATAAGAATTCTAACTGCAGTCCTCATCTTTAACATCTCAGCAGAGATGTGCATGCTAAGGAGCCCTTTGCATGATTAGGCTACTATTTTCTAGAGGAATAAGAGAATTAATTCATTTAGTGGATGATAATTGACCTGATTTGAAATTAGTAAGCTGCTTTACTCCATACATTAAGGGTCAAGCATAAACATTAAATTTTAAAAGAAATTTTATATGTTCGCTGCATACAACATAGAGATCTATTTTATATCAAGGTGTAAAATATATTGTAAAGACAATATATTGTTTTCTTTAGAAATGCAAGAAGAGGAATTTTGGGGTGTAGCTCAGTGGAAGAGCACTTACCTAGCACATATGAAGCCCTGGGTTCCATTCTCAGCACCACCAAAAATAAATAAATAAAGTTATTTTGTCCATCTACAATCAAAATTTGTTTTAAAAAAAGAAATGCAAGTAGAGTGATTGTGATGTACTCTCACCACAAAATAATAAAAAATTTGAGGTAATAAACTTCTAAAAATTAAGTGTAATATATGTAAAATAAAATTTATCCTTTTGAGTATATATTACTATAAGTGTTGACAAATTCATTCAGTTGAGCCTACACCACTATAATCTAGTTATAGAACTTGTCCTCCATTCAAAAAATAAATCCACCGTGGATCTCTGATGTTAACTCCTTTTCCTACCCACAATCCCTGTCAATTTTTATCTGTACTGTATGTGTATAGATTTACCTTTTTCAGAAAGGCATATAAATTGAAGTCACATATATGGAATCATAAAGCATGTAGCCTTTGCAACTGGCTTCCTAAATATACCTACATTTGAAATTTATTCATGATGTATGTATTAGCAGTCTCTTCCTTTTCATTGCTGAATAACATTACACTATATGGATGAACCAGAGTTTGTTTACCCCTTTACCAGTTTAAAGACCTATAAATAAAGAAATCTGTTTTAGCATGTTAACTGTAGACATGGTGAGGACAGTGCGCTGGAGTGGGGTGAGACTGGTGATGGGATACAGGTTAGGAAGTGACTGTGATATCCCAGTACCAACTGGTGAGGTCAATGTCAGTAAATATGTTAAGAAAATTCTTGAATCATGTCTCAGATAGATTTAATGGTGCGTGATAATTGATTATAGACATTGAAAACATGAAAAGAGCCGATTTGAAGAAAAGTTGCTGGCTTAAGGGGATCAAATAACTTCTGGTGTTTATATCATGTATAATTCACATTTTTATGGGGATCAGGGGTCAAGATTGTGGGTGGTCAGGGAGTGGTTTCATTCTTCATACCTGCCATGAAAGAAGCAACTGCTACTTTTTCTCACTACTTTTTATCCAGGGAATAACACAATTTTATGTAACTAGAATTCTGTGGTAGACAGAATAATGACCCTCAAAGATGTCCACATCAGAATCTTCATAACCTTTTTTATATGTAACCTTCCAGTACAAAGCAGACTTTTCAGGTATGACTAAGTATGGAGCTTGAAATAGAGTTGTTATCCATGATTTTCTGGGAGGGACCAATGTAATTACAGGGGTCCTTACAAGGGAAGGAGGGACACAGGAGAGTCAGAGAGAGTGAGAAAGAAAGCAAGAGACATTTGAAGATGCTATCCTGCTGGCTTTTAAAATGGAGGAAGGAGCAATGAGTTAAAGAATGCACATGGCCTCTAGTAGCTAGAAAATGTAAGGAAACACATTCTCATCCAGAGCCTCCAGAAAAGAAAGCAGCCTTGTCAACGCCTTGTTTTTTTGCCTAATGAGATTCATTTCAGACTTTGACTTCCAGAACTGTAAATAATCTATTTGTTTTGTTTGAAGTCACTACATTTGTGATAATTTGTATAGCAGCACTGGTGTCTTAGTCTGTTCAGACTGCTCTTACAAAGTACCTTAGATTGCATGATTTATTAATAACAGAAATTTGTTTCTTACAGTTCCACAGGCTAGAAAGTCCAAAATTAAGGTGCCAGCAGATTCCATGTCTGGTGAGGGTCCATTCCTCATAGATGGTACCTTCTAGTATGTTCTGAAGTCATAGAATGGACAAAAAAACTCCCTAAGGCCTCTTTTCTGAGGGTACTAATTCATTCATGAGGATAGAGCCCTCATGAGCTAATCACCTCCCAAAATCTCACCTCTTAATACCATTCTTAGGGGCTAGGTTTTAACATGTAAATTTGGGGGCAGGGGTCACAAACACTAAGACTATAGAAATGGAAAAACTAATACATATTTTATGTAATGGATGGTGCTCAGAACTGGAAAAGACCTGTATTCTGCTATCTGCAGTTCACTGAAACTAGGTTTGCACAACTCCATACCTCTTGAACAAAAGAGAGCTGTCTGGTTGTCTAATATAGTTGAAATTGAGGAGAGGGAAAGACAAGCAGCCTTTCCCAAAACATGTAATGTCATACTACTTAATGTGATTTTATAAAATGTTTTCCAATGTCTCAAATTTCAGAAACAAGTCAGTTTGAGGTACAATGTCTTTTGGGATGTAAAACAAACTAGAAAGGAAGATATTGTGGCAGGAACTCTGGCCTGTTTCATATTTTGGGGTTTGCTGGAGTTGTATGAGGTTTGACGAGTTTTTAAACCATTCTGAATCTCTATTTCCTCTTCTGTAAAGTGATATTATAATAGACCCTGAGGATTAAGGAATGTAAAGAGTCAATATGCAGTGAGCACTCTATAAATGGTAGCCATTGCAATTCTATAAAATTAAATGCAATTGAAAAGCAGCTTATTGATACTACTGGTTACCAATGATGAGTCCTGCTTCCTCACATGTTGAAGTACATTAGAGAAGCATGCCAAGGCAAGCATATGAAACAGGATTCATTTTAAAAAGGGGTAACATAGACTTCTCCCGTGAGGGAGAAGGGGGCCATAGCTGGAATCCTGGTATCCCAAGAAGGAGGTGTTCTGCCCTTTTTTATATGTGCTAGGATTCCTTCGTTCTTCTGCTCTTTTCCTCTTATCTCTCTCCTTCCTGTATATGTGACTAGGCCCAGGAGATGCTCAGTGGGATGGCCAAAAGGTGAGAAGCAGATGGGCTGGAAGGGCCAAGGTGAAGCAATCTAGGCAGGAAGGGGGCCCAGGATATATTAACAACTTTTATAACTCCCTGTAGGGAGGGACAATCCCTGGGACAGGTTATTTTAGCAACACGTTGGAGCAGGGGCAGGTTATCTTGATTAGGAGGAAGAGCTCTGAAGGCATTAATATTTCAATCTCTCTCCAACTTTCCAGATCCAAATTGGCCTCCTTGATCCTACCTGACTTGAGTTGCCAATCTATACTGACTGCCTCTTTTTAATTCTGGCTTCATTATCTCAGATTATACTACAATCTCAGTTGATACAATCTCATTTTACAGCAAGGAATCCCTCATCAGACACTGAATCTGTCAGTGTCAGTTCTTGGTCTTCCTAGCCTCCAGAACTGTTGGAAAGACATTTATGCTGTATATAAGCCATACAGTCTCCAGTAGTTTGATATAGTAGCCCAAAAGGACTAAGACAAGCATTGTCATTTCAAGACTCAATTACATTCAATATACCATACTTATTGAGGTGGGAAAGTGGATTCATGCTGCCATTTATAAAGGTTTCTAAGAACAAGAGCTGAAACCAAACAAGTTTTTCATTATCTACAATAGTCCAATGCCTAACCAGTCCATGTACAACATGGTTTAACAAGGACTACCAGCTTTGAAAACTGAAATTATACTTGGAATGCAGAAAAATAAAGTTGTAATTGTATATATTTATGTATGTATGTAATTTTATATCTAAACAAATTTTGTATATAAATATTTTAAATGGTATATATAAATATATATGCTAAATATGAATATACTATAAATATAAAATATAAAGGAAAATAGCAGACTTCAGTATAATTATAATTTAATATTTATGCATTTATTTATTAAGGTTATAGGTATATTAAAGCCCACTATTTTACCTTACCTAGAGAAATTCTTACAAAGTACCTCCTATTTAGTCATTTTACATTTTGAAAAGAGTAAAAAAAAATATTTTTAAAAGAAAAAAATTGTGTCATCAGATCCATTTAAATAAGGCTGACTAATGTTACTAAGTATATAACACTGTCTAATACCAAATTACAGTCAAAATAAATTGCTAAGAAAAGATGATAACCCCAACTATAATTTTAGTTTTGTCAGATATAAAAGCTGGATATTACTCCTGGCCTACATTTTTCTGGAAAGATTGTTCATTATCCATTCATCTGGCTCAGAGAGTCAAAGCCTTGTGCCATCACCATTTCGATAACAATCTGGTCTTACAAGGCCAAGGTATTGAATGTGTCAGCTCTTGTAAGAACCTCTTACATCTGGTATGACTTTCAAACACTAAGTGTAACCCAAGAATTACCTTTCCTCAACTTTCTTCAAAGGTGACTTTTTCCTATTGTATTTGAAGAAAGGGAGGCTCGTCATCTGTCTGCTCCTGAGTCATCAACACATCCTTTTTCACTGTGTGAGCTCCTGCTCTGGCCACCACCAGCATATCTTCCTTCATTTAGTGATGTTGTCATGGAGCAGAGGAGGCTTGTACAAGGTGGACCACACTCCCTGCCATCCCCTCCTCTCCTATACCTCCACAAACACAGATAATGGTGTGTTCAAGACTACTGATCAGCTGGGTATATCTTTTTTAAATTCTTTTATGTATTTTTTCTTTGTTGATGGACCTTTGTTTTATTCATTTATTTATATGCAGTGCTGAGAGTCAAACCCAGTGCCTCATACATGCTAGGCGAGCGCTCTACCACTGAGCCACAACCCCAGCCCCAAGCTGGGTATATCTTAATGGCATTATAAGGTCGGAAATAATTTTTAGCTGGATGCTAAATATGACTTTTCCACAGTTCAAGGGTAAGAAGCAAAGGACATGAATCATTTCACCGAGGTGGGTGGGATTCCATTGAAGGCACATCCCTGTTCTCAGCCTCACTCCCTGGTACCCAGGCTCACTGTCCTCTTTCCCTTCCAGCAACAGAGTGTCCCCTTCCTCTAATTTGTTCAGTATATATTTCACTCCACTTTAGGAAAAATCTGCTCCCTTTCCTCTGGGGTTAGCATTGAGTCAGCTTCCAAAGTAGATATTGTGCCCCACTGGGCTCCCCTTAGATTCCTTTTCATTTTTACATTCCACTCCTCTAGCTTCTGTATGCTTTTTGCTCCTAATGGCCTGTGCCTGAGACTTTAGAAGACTATTCTTGGACTAAAATTAAGCTGAGCCAATTCTGCTCCCCTCTTCTATCACCTGCCTTCATGCCAGTGGCACATAGGCAGTGAGCACACAACATGCTCTGTAAAAGAACAAGTCATCTACCCTAAGGGCCATTTTCAGTAGTGCAGAGACCAGCAGGGGCTTTGTTATAACTATTCTTGTGACTTTGGTCCAGTGAGTCTCAAAGTGCGGTCTCCAGATCAGTAGCATCAGCATCTCCTGGGAACTAGTTAGAAATACAAATGCTTGGGTCCTACCTCAGACCTGCTGCAGATGAAACCCTGGGATTAGGGGGTGGTTTCAGCAATCTGAATTTTAACAAATCCTCCGGGGATTCTGATAAAAACTCAAATTTGAGCCAGGCACAGTGGTGCATGCCTCTAATCCCAGCAGCTTTGGAGGCTGAGGCAGGAGGATTGCAAGTTCAAAGCCAGCCCCAGCAAAAGCAAGGTGCTAAGCAACTCAGCGAGACCCTGTCTCTAAATAAAATACAAAATAGGGCTGGGGATGTGGCTCAGTGGTCAAGTGCCCCAGAGTTCAATCCCTTGTACCAAAAAAAAAAAAAAACCCTCAAATTTGAGAGCCATTCCTTTTGTCAAACGCAGCAGCATCTTCTCTCTTTAATCTCTGTAAACAAAAATGAAGCATCAAAATAATGTAGCAAATCCCTCAGCAGAGTAAAGGCCTTGGATTAGTATTGAGGGTTAGGGTTGTTGTTTTTACATTTATATAAGTAAGGCAGCTCTAAAACTAACTTCAGGTAGGCTTAAAAGTACAGGACATTGTGATCTCCTGGTAGGGGAGGGTGGTAGCAATAGAAACACTCCATAAAGGAAAGGGCTTTAACTGTAATTTTAAATTGCTTTTGTCTCATAAAGAAGACTGTGGTAGATTTTCAGGCCCCAGAAAATAATATTTTAACCATTAGAATTTTTTTAAAGGAGTTTTTGTTTTTTCATGGGCTCTCAAACTCTTTGGAAGGCTACAAGTGGTTGGGAAAAAGTGGGTTTCGAGTGGCAGGATATAAAGTCTAAAGATGGAGCATATGAAGGGGTTAAGGGTGGAAGCAGAACAAACCTAAAGACAAGGTGGGACAAGTGCTGGGGTGCTCACTCAAGAACCTTTCCAACCAAGTGCATTAGGGGCGGAGAGATGGAGAATACTATTCAGACTGTTTTAGAAAGAATGTTTTCAGCTAAGAACCACTTATTTTAAGAGGAAGAAATGGAAAACTATAATTTAAATCATCTTCCAGGAGTGGAAACATGAAACTAACTCATAAGCAGAAAAAGATAAAACATATTTTTTAGGTCTTGGAGAAATGGGTTTTTTTCCCTTCAGATTTGTGAAAGAATATCTTTAGCTTTCTTGCACAAGTTCTGGATTTTGTCTTCCTCTCCTTTGCTGAGTGTGTTTATCTTGATAGTTTCCTTGATTTTCTTTTCTGGTTATTGACATCTGCCTGATTCAGATCACCACAAGTTTCCTTATACACAACCCTTGAGGTCACCACTATTGAAGGAAATACAATAGACCTAGAGACATGATGTTAAGGTGAGTTTACTGATGGACAAAATGAGGGGGAAACCTGTGGGATGGAGTCTTCAAACTAACTGTCAAAGAGTGATTCAGAGACAATCAAAGTATAGTCATCCTTTCTCTTGATATCCATGGGGGATTTGTGGGGTGGATGCCCAAATCTGTGTATGCTCAAGTCCCTTATATAAAATGGCATAGTATTTACATACCTATGCAATCTGCTTGTATACTTTAGATCATCTCTAGATTACTTATAATGCCTGACACAATGTAAATGCTATGTAAATAGCTATTATACTACATTATTTAGAGAATAATGACAAGAAAAAAGTCTGGACATGTTCAATTCAGATAAAATTTTTACCAATTTTTTTTTTCTATTTGTGGTTGGTTAAATCCACATTTGTGGAACCCATGATATGGAGGGATGACACTGTTGAGGATTGACTGTTATTTAAGGAATATACAAGGGAGAACAACTACTCTGGAGATCATCTAAGACAAAAGCAAGGGTGAGACCCATACAAGGAAACCTGGAAAGATTTACGAAGAATGATTGGTTGAACAAAACCAAGCTTATTAGTTCAAGATTGGTTCATTGTGATGAAGCCGAGCACAGGCTATTTGCTGAACTCCAAGTCTGCTTGTGATTTTTAGAGACTGTATTGACCCATTGAGTCCCCTTTAGGGGAGCCCTGAGTACATGCTCAGTATTCTGCAAATCTTCCATTAAACCTAGGTTTTGTCACTCTGATCAAGAATATTTCCATAATTGAAAGTTGATGGTTTGTATCTGGAGGGAAAAAGACATTAAGTGGACAAGGTAAAAAATAATGTATCCTGTGTCAGGAGGTCCCCAAGCCAACCCCAGGTTTGACAATTAGTTAAGGGGACTCATAGGACTCAGCACATAGTCACACTCACAGCTATGGTTTCTTACTGTAAAACAAAACTAAACACAATCTGGAAAGGGAAAAAGTGCATGGGGGAAAATAAAATAAGTTGTGGAAACTAAGTACACTTTTACCAGGGTCCCCTCCCCTCCCAGTGGAGTCACACAAGACATATTTAATTCTTCCAACAACGAAGATTGTTAGCTGTGTCAACATGCATGAGATGTTTCCAACGAGGGAAGATTCAGAACTCAGGGTTTTGATTGTACACCTATCGCTAGGCAGTTTCTGCCTAGCATATCCCAGGATTCCAGACTCTCAAAAGGAAAGCAGGAGTGTAGTATAAATCATATTGTTTGTACAGTTTAGATAGTGAGCCACCCTTAGTTAAGAATGGGAACCTCCCCAAGATCTAAGTCCCCAGATGCCAGTCAGTGCCCATCCTTGAAGCAGGCTTTTCAAAGGATAACAATTAGGCATGGTATGTTAACTCTTTGCTGTACACATGGCCATTTGAAAACATTCACTGTCATGGTCAACTTCTTTATTTAAGACATCAAAGAGACAATAGATATTCCTATAAAGGATTTTACCAATTTTAGAGAAAGTATTTTTTTTCTTTTATTTCTAAGAGATATACAGGGTCTTTGCTCCTTGAAATGATGTTTTCTCTCTGATCTCTAAGAAAATAGATTGTCAAGTTATGGCCTGTGAATTGAATATAGCCTGTGCCTATTTTGTAAATAAACTTTTACTGGAACACAGCCATACTCATTTATTTTCATATTATTTATAGTTGTTTTCACTTTAAGAGGGCAGACTTGCATAGTTTCAACAGAGACTATATGGTCCTCAGCCCAATATATTTACTATATTGGTCCTTTAGAGAAAAAAGCTTGCCAACCCTTATCTTAGACCACAAAAGTACAAAAAAAAATCCACTTTCTTATAATACTACCATATGTGTTCTTCCAAACATGTGTTTCCTTTATCAAATATGGTATACAGTCAATAAGGAGAAAACAGTGAGAATGAGAACACTTAAAAAAAGAGAGAACACTTGATGGGTAATAAACTTAACTCTTGGGTTGATTTACTTCATGTAAGTGGTTTCTCTCTTCCCAGTATGCAGAATTATCACAATAATGACTAAAATGTTCCAAGACAAAAGTACCCTCCAATAATACAAAGAACTGTTGCTATTGTAGGGGAGAGTGAGGTCCCTTCTATTTCCTTTACTTCTTACATGAGCTCTTTAGCGAGATCTAGAAATCCAATTAATATAAAAGCTAATTAACAAAAGGAAAACACAAAGATTTTATTAATTTTACATGTACATGGGGCTCTTCACAACAGAGTGAAGTTTGAAGAAATGATCAGTAATTTTTATACTTCTAAGACAATGAATAATACATTTGTGAAGGAATGACAGGACAAATGGATATCTGGACTAGGAAAGTAAATTGTAGGAATATTTCTAAGAGATATACTGGGGGGTTAGGAACTAGTGGAAGCTAAAGTTCACTTTAGAGTTTTTTTTTTTTTTTGAGGTTTATTGCACCCAAATTACCAGTTTTTGGTCATGAGGACTATTTTCCAGCTTTGGTGTATGAAGGACATCCCTCATGAAAGAATCTTTATGGCTTGCCACATGTATGGAAGGACAGGCCAAATGGTCCTTCCTGAAGTTACAGTTCCTCAAGTGATTTCAGCTTGAAATGATCAATATATCAATTTACCATATTTTGAAATGGCACATCCTTAACTCCTTGTCTTTATTATAGTGTCAGGCTTCAGAGTATTAGAAGAAATTTAAATATTGGAGAAGTTTGCCTCTTCTCTTGATTTTAGAAATTCCCTAGTGATCATTTGTGGGCTTTAAGACAGAGAATAGGCAATTCCTTAAAAATCTCATGACTCTTCATGGAGTTAAATCAATTAATTGTAAGCCTGGGATTCACCAACCCTCATATGGCCTTGTATGGAATACAGTGGGAAATTGTTCCTGAGTATCTTTGCCTCAACATCATGAAAACAAGATTTACTGATAGACAAAAAAGAGAAAACCAGACCAAGAAAACTTCCACAAATTTCAGGAGACCTGTCTGTGAACATCAAAGTTCAATACAGGAATCTGAGGATTAAAGTTGCAATCCTCATTTCCAATTGCTCTGACACTTCTAGAGGCAGGAACTTGTACTGGGGCCATTCCAATTCCTGGAGCAACAATCAATGATACTTATTCACATGTCTCCCTCATAGGGAAGAAAAAGAAGAGGCCCAGGAATTCTTCAAGGTTTGGACACAGAAGCAAATCTTCCTTCAACATGGGGCTGCTACAGAAATGATGGCAAGGGAATGTGACCACAAGATAGGGGAGTGAGTCTGAGCAGGTGAACATACAGAATATTCTGAGGCATTTCTAGGATCCTAAGCAAAAAGCACTGAATCATAGAAGTAGACCTATCTAATTCTCATTTGTTCATTCATTTGTTTTTCATTCATTCACTCCTGAAATATCTACTGATCACCTGGTATGTGTCAGAAGATAGAAACTGGGTATAAAATTGGACAGTAAATAAATAGTATGAGGGGCAGTGTAGCATAACAGTTCACAGATTGGAGTAAGATTAATTGGGTTCAAATTCCAGCTCTGCCACTTGCTGGTGTGTGGTTCTGGACAAGTTACATAACCTGTGACTCAGTTTTCTAAACTATAGAGTTAATAATAATACCTACCTACTCTTTTGGAAATGAACCAACTACAACTATACACAACCCCATGGATGAATGTTGAACCAAAAGAAGCCAAACACAAGAGTACATGCTGTATGACTGCATTTATATAAAGTTTAAAAGGAGGCAAGATGGATGTAGGAAGATGGTGGAGAGGATCTAGGCAGCCCCTCAATAGCCCAGAAGGGAAGCAGTGAAAGCATTTCCTCTAAAATTGGGAACAAGACAAATATGTCTACTTTCTCAACTCCTATTCAACATAGTCCTTGAAACTCTAGCCAGAGCAATCAAGCAAGAGTAGCAAATTAAAGGGATACAAATAGAAAAAGAAGTAAAATTATCTGTTTGCTGATGAGATAATCCTATATCCAAAAGACCCCAAAAAGCACCACCAGATGATGTCTAGAGCTCATAAACTTAGCAAAATAGCAAGATACAAGACCAAAATGCATAAATCAATTGCTTTCCTATGCTCCAATAATGAATCTCCTGAGAAAGAAATCAGGAAAACTATCCTATTCACAATAATCTCAAAAAATAAAATACTTGGGAATAAATTTCACCAAGGAGGTGAAAGACCTTTACAATAAAAACTATAGAACATTGAATAAAGAAATCAAAGATCTTAGAAGATAGAAGACTTCCCATGTTCTTGGATAGACACAACTAATATTATCAAAATGCAATTGTACCAAAAGTGTTATACAGATTCAATTCAATCTCCATCAAAATACCAATAACATTCTTCACAGAACAGGAAAAAAACAGATCTAAAATTCATCTAGAAGAATAAGAGGCTCAGAATAGCCAAAGAAATTCTGAACAAAAAGAGTTGCTAGAGACACCATGATACTGGACCTCAAATTATACTAAAGAGCTAGAGTAACAAAGAGAGCATGGTATTGGCACCAAAACAGACATGAAGACCAATCAAGTAGAATAGAAGACAAAGTCAAATTCAGTCATCTGATACTCAACAAAGGTCCCAAGAACATACATTGAAGAAAAGATTGCCTTTTAAATAAATGATGCTGGGAAAACTGGATATCCATAAATAGAAGAATGAAACTAGATTCCTCTCAACCTGAACAAAAGTCAACTCAAAGTGGATCAAAGACCTAGGAATTAGACCAGAAATTCTGCAGCTTCTAGAAGAAAACAGGCTACTCCAACATATTGGCACAGGCACCAACTTCCTTAACAAGACTCCTAAAGCTCAATAAATAAAACCCCAAATCAGCAAGTGGTATGGCATGAAATTAAAGAGCTTCTGCACAGCAAAGGAAACAAAAGTGTGAGGAGAGAGCCTATAGAATGGGAGAAGATCTTTGACACCTACTCCTCAGACAGAGGATTAATATTCAGAATATATAAAGAACTCAAACAACTTAATAGAAAAAAACCCAAATAACCCAATTAATAAATGAGCCAAAGCACTACACAGACACTTCTCAAAAGAAGAAATACAAATGATCAACAAATATATGAAAAAATGTTCAACATTTTTAGCAATCAGGGAAATGCAAAACAAAATTACATTGAGATTTCATCTCACTCCAATAAGAATGGCAATTATCAAGAATGGAAATAATAATAAATCCTGGTGAAGATATGGGGAAAAACACTCATACATTTTTTGGTAATACTGCAAATTAATACAACCACTCGGGAAAGTAGTATGGAGATTCCTCGAAAAAACAAAAACTAGGAATGGAACCACCATATGACCCAGTTATCCCAATCCTTGGTATTTGTCCAAAAGAACTAAAATCAACATGCTAGAGTGATACATGCACATCAACACTTATAGCAGCACAATTCACAATAACAAAGTTATGGAACCAGTTCAAGTACCTGCCAACAGATGAATGAATAAAGAAAATGTGTTATACATACAAAATGGAGTTTTACTCATCCATTAAAAAAAGAATGAAAGTACAGCATTTGCTGGTATATGGATGGAACTAGAGAACATCATGCTAAGTTAAATAAGCCAAACTTAGAAAGTCAAGGGTCAAAATTTTTCTCTCATATGTGGAAGCTAGATCAAAATAAGGGAGAAAAAGTGTGGGGAGGGGATCCCATGAAAATAGAAGAGAGATTAGTGGAATAGAAGAAGAGGATTGAGAGAAGGGAGGAGGGATGGGAAAAGGGAGGAACAGTGGAATGAATCTGACCAAACTGACCTATGTACACTATGAATATACCACAGAGAATTTCACCTTTATGGATATCTATAAAGCACTAATTTTAAATATATATATATATATATATATATATATATATA
>NW_026000249.1:13353560-13378234 GCF_001458135.2 Marmota marmota marmota | reverse complement strand
TATAAGTAAAGGCAGAAAACTCATTAAAGGAAAGGGAACAGGGGGAGTGAGGCACAGAAGGGAAAAGGAAGTACTGGGGATTGAATTGAATCAAATTATATACCATGCATGTATGATTATGTCAAAATGAGCCCTATTATTATGTATAACTATAATGCACTAATAAAAATACATTAAAATAGGCAAGATAAAATCTATGGTGTAAGAAATCAGGATAGTGGTTATCCTTGGTTGAGGCAATGATATAATTACTGGAAGGAGACATGAGAGGTACTTTGGTGAGTAATGGCTAAATAGAAGCACTCAGCCTTCACTTTCTCCTCCACAAAGAAGAATCAAAGTGACAGATGTATATCTGTATATTGAGGTGAGTGACCATGGGAAAACACTGGAAATAAACAGGAGAAAACTGGAAACCTTGTAAAATTCAGAGATCTGGGACAGCAGCCTAGAAAAATATTCCCTCATTAACTCCACAGCTGGAGGCAAGGAAGTCTACTCTGCAGGAGAAATGGTAAAAGTGAGAGTCCTGCAAACCCTATCAGTGCAGATACTGACAATTCTAGCAACTGGAAAGTTTCATAGCCCTTGTCAGCTTACACCATAATTTGACAGAAAACCTAAAATCTGCACAGTAGTCTGGCTTTAGGGAAAGGAATTCACTTCATCTCCCCCAGGGTGCTGTGTCCAGAAGCCATCTTGAGAGGAGACCTGTTATCTAAATTCAGCTAGGGGTCAGAAATCCCTAAAGATACCCATCTCCAGGACTCTACAAACATTCTACTACATTGACTCAGTGGGTGACTGCCCCACAAGTCAGACTAGGCTTAGTGGAGTGATTCTGACATGAAACTGCTGAGAGTGCTACATAGTGAGAAATAGGTGCTACAACAAAAAGAAGAGTGGAAGGAGCCATCCACAACAACTGGCAGTCAGGAGACTGCCCTCTGAGACCAAGGCCATGGCCAATCACATGTCATTTTGCCTGGATGCCAGGACCAAAGGACGTTGCCTACATCACTCCAACCACCCCTCCCTCTCCAAGCACCACATATAGGTGCCTTTCACTAATAATGCAGAAAAAACAGTCTCCACTGCCTCCCCTACACATAAAACACAACTCCATGGCCTGGCTGTAGCCCTACCTCAAAGGTGCACAGACTAAAAGGTCCAGAGGAAAACTTTGCCTGGTAACAGTGGCATTCTACACTACCTCTCTTCTGTAAGCATTTTGGCTGAGAGGAATTTTACCTGGTTCCAGACTCTCACCCAATCCCTGTAGGCACTATAACTGAAAGAATCAGGAAGAGATTCCAGCTGTGACCCCATCCACAGGAGTGCATAGCTGAGGGGGTGGGCACTCCCACAGTAGCAGCAGAGAGGAATAACATAATTTTCTTACATCTGCCTCTATGCAGGTCCCTTGCATTTGTCACATTCACACCTTTCCTGATCACAGGTTACTGACAAAACCTGTTGTGCCACGGAGAGGTAGTGTTATTCCTGTTCCTGACTCTCCCCATGAAGTACCTGAACCCACACTAGTATATAATCAAAGGACAGATGATTCAGGTCCCTCACAAATACTGGAGTAAGCAGTAGCACAGGCTCATTGAAGTTAAAGAGTCAAAATTAACAGTGCCTGAGGAAATCCACATCCCCTGATAGGGTACACCACTTCCACTGTAGGAGTAACAACATAAGGAGCACCTCATATACTCTGCTACCTACACCACACCTGCCTGAACTGCTAGAGTATTCCCACTCTTGCTTGACCTGCAGAGAGTGCAGGTCTCTCCAACTCTTGATATGATACACACTGTATCATATAAACTCATGCAAACTCACTAATCACAGCCCAATAAAAGCCTCAGAGAAATCACAGTAGCCATCTGGAAATAAACTCAACATTGAATAACAAACCCACACTGTAAAATGCATCATCAGGCAAAAGTGGCTTACTAAGAAGGCCATCCCATAAAAGTGTTAGAGATATCCATCTCACCAGATACACAAACCTCCATGTAGGAACACAAGAAATATGAAATAAAACAAGGTAATATGACATCTCCTAAAGTTCATAACTTTCTAGTAACAGATGCATTCCAAAGATATCAAACCGGATTAAATACGTGATAAAGAGTTTTAAAGAATAATTTCACTTTAATCCCTGTGTTAGCTCAGAAATGATGAGCTCAGAGCAGTAAGTATAGTTGTAGCTGTTGAGTGTACAAAGAGCACATACAACAGGAAAACATGTTCACACCACAGCCCTCAGGTCTTCAGCCACATCAAAGAGCATCCCAGTATGCCCCAAAGATATGAGTGGCCTAAATTAGACAGTTATTCCAGATGGGGTTTGGTTTCCCAAAGGGGACAGGATGATTCCACAAAGAGATATATGGGTCTTTCTAGATGATCACATGTTCTTGAACTGTAGTCTTGACTATCTATTCTCTTTCCCTCATTTCTTGAGACCTATTGTCTACACATGTATTAATATTTCTAAAATGTTCTTATTGTTTCTCATTGCCCTCTATGCTCTGAGCCCTGCTTGCCATCCCAGATTTATCCATTCCTATTCCACAATAGTTATATCAACCTGCTTATGTTCTTGGAATATGCCATGATCTTCTGCCTCCCTGCCTTGCCCTGTGTAGCATTTTTCCAACAGGTTTTTTTTTTTTCAGAGCAAAGAATCCTTTTATTTTATTTTTTTTGGTGTGTAAATAACACGGGGTTTTTTTAATACTTCATGCATTTTTCTCACTTTTTATTGGATCTTTTTACTTATACATAATATTAGGATTCATTTTGACATGATTATAAAAGCACGAGATATAATTTGTTTTAATTCAGTCCCCAATACTTCTCCTTTCTATTCCCCTCTCCCTCCCCCTGTTCCCTTCCCTATATCTACTGATCTTTCCACCATTTACTTACGTTTTTTTTAATTAGTGTTTTGTGGCTATACATGATGGGGAGATTCACTGTGACATATTCATATATGTTATAGGAAAGTTACATCAGATTCATTTCATTGTCTTTCCCTATTCCATCCCTCTACCCTTCCCCTCATTCCCCCTTATCTACTCCACTGATCTTTCTTCTATTCTTTTTTATTATTTCCCCCCTCTTATTTTGAACTAGCTTCCACATGTCAGAGAAAACACTCAACCTTTGACTGGCTTACTTCACTTTGCATGATGTTCTCCATTTCCATCCATTTACCAGCAAATGCCATAATTTCATTATTCTTTATGGTTGGGTAATACTTCTATTAAGATAATTCACATACCATTCAATTCACTCAAAGTATTTAATTCAATGGTTTTAGTATATTCACAAAGTTGTACAACCATCACAGTCCATTTTAGAACATTTTCATCACCATCAAGAGAAACTCCAAACCCATTAGTTCTCACTCCCATTCCCCCATCCTGCCTTAATCCTCTGCCTCATCCTTGGCAACCACCAATCTACTTTCTGACTCTATGAATTTGCCTGTTCTGAATGCTTCATATAAATGAAATCATATAATATTTAATCTTTTGTATCCAACTCCTTTCCTTTGCATAATGTTATAACATGTATCAGTACTTCATTCTTTGTTACTGACAAATGATACTCTATTCTTTATATTTAGCAATTTTGTTTATCCATTCATCAGTGGATGAACAGTTGGGTTGATTCCACTTCAGGGCTATTATGAATAATGTTTCTATGAATATTTATGTACAAATTGTTATGTGAAAATATATCTCCGATCTCTGGGATATACATATTGCAATGGAATTGTTGGATCATATGGTAAATCTATTTAACATTTTGAGGAACCAGCAGACTATTTTCCAAAGTAACTGTACCATTTTACATTCCCACCAGCAGTATATGTGAGTTCCAATTTTTCCACAATCACACCATTTATCATTATCTGTCATTTTTTACAGCCATCCTGGTGGGGACAAAGTAGTATCTCATTGTGATATTTATTTCCATTCCTCTGATAGCTAATGATGTTGGCCATCTTGTTATGTAATTATAGGGATCTTCTTTGGAGAATAAACAGCTTTTGGCTTTATGTTCTTCACTTGGCTTAAATGATCTCTTCCCCACCTTGTTCCCCATCTTTGGTTTGCTGGAAACTTCAACTTACCCTTCAAAACCTGATATAATCAACATATTCTGAGACTTTCCATGACTTCCAGCCAGAACTAATTACTGTATCCTTTGGGCCATCCCTATGTGCTCTGCAGCACATATCACATTATGTTTTCCAATATGTAGAAGTTAATTTCCCACACCATTGACTTTGGGCTTGTAACTTGAAGTATGGCTGGCATTTGAACATGGGTCAATCTTGTTGGAGGCCATGTTCTTTAACTCATGACATCTAAACACTAATTTTTGATAGTTAATGCCAGAATTGTATTGTAGCACACCAGCTAATGTCAGAATAGCAGTAAGTCCCTTAAAATGAAGAGAAATTATAAAATCAACCTTATCTTAGAAACTTCAGAAAGGGAAAAGTGGGAGAGTGCAGATTTTGTCCATGTGCAGCTAGTCCAAGATACACAAAACAGCAGGCCAAATCTCTACCCTTTGAGAAGCAAGAAAGAGGTCATAGGGGAATTCCTGCACCTAAGATATATTGATCCAGAATTTTATAGACAGGAAATCCTTATAATCTTAGAAAGTAATCAAACACTGTTCTATCATCCTCATTAAGCAAATCTTCTAATATTCAGAACACTTAACAAAATGCTATCAAGATACTGGTAAAAGGAGGAAATTCTGTAAATATTAACTAGATAAACAAAAGCCAGGGTAGTTCTGAAAGCTTTTGACAATTTCCCTACTATCTAACATGGTGCAATAAGGCAGAATTTTATTACATAATGGATTAAGAATTTCAAGATCTTCAATAAATAAGTATTGCCCTTCCTTAGATATAGCATAAATAAATTAAGTAAAGTTTACATTTAGTCATAAATCACCATGGCCAATGAGAATTTGGGGTGGCATTCATGTCAATAGAATTTAATTAGCATATCATAATAGTGGTATTTTCAATAATTTTGGGAGGTAGGGCACTGGGGATCAACCCAGAGCCTCATACATGCTAGGCAAGTTCTCTACCACTGGGCTATAATGATTTTTAATATGCCAGATGTTATCCTTAAAATCTTGTTATGATTTGGTGCAGATCCAGCTAGGGCCTAAAAGAAATACTTTAGAAAGTGAAAACTATAATAAATCAAACCCTGACTGTCAGATTAAGATGTTTTCTTTTTTCTGTCTACTTCTGTTCAGTATCTTTGGATATTTTTCTTCTAGCTTTGGCAAATACAGAAAGGCCTGTTTTTAAAATGTGGAGATTGGAAACTATCTTTTATTTTCTTTTGTTTCGGTACTGGTATTAAACCCAAGGGTGCTCAATCACTGAACTACATCCCCAGCCCTTTTATTTTCTATTTTGAGACAGAGCCTCACTAAGTTGCTGAGGCTGGCCTGGAACTTGCAATCCTCCTGCCTCAGCCTTGTGAGTTGCTGGGATTTACAGGCATGCGCCACCATGCCCAGCCAAAACTATCTTAAGACTTTTGTCTAGTACAGAATTTCTCAGTCTCAGTACTATTGACAATTGGGGCCAGATAAATCTTTGTTGTGGGGTTGTGCTGTGCAATGAAGGATGTTTAGCAGTATCTCTGGCCTCTACTCACTAGATACAAATAACACTACCCATTCCCTCACAGTTGGACAACTGAAAATTTTTGCAAATATCCATGATAGAGATGTTTATTGAGAAGTCCAACTACAAAATTGTGATTCATAAGAGAGAAATTTTGTCCCAGAGGATGTGCGGCCCCCACAACAAAAACAAAATCTGGCCCAAAATGCCAGTAGTGCCAAGATTCAGAACCCTGCTATAAAGTCACAAGACTCTGGATAGAGGCAGGGGAGGGGTGAAATGTATTATTTTTTTAATTACTGAACTATATTCACATTTAACATTTGAGATCATTTTGTGGACTTGGTTGCACTACAAGTATGAATTCCTACTCCCCACTCCATTTCCCTTCCAATTTCTCAGAGGTAGAGTATTTGAGCAAAGTTAAATCAATCAATGCATTCCATCTCCTTGTGCAGTAACTAATTCAGAAGTTGGCATGTGATATGACCCAAGCTAATTAATGAATATCAGGACATTTGCCAGGAAATCAACCAGCTCTTTTTCCTACTGGAAATGAAGGAAGAATAAAGAACCCTGACTATTACCAGAAGCCATGTTGAGACTGCAAATGTTTGTATCTTTTGGTTGAATAACTCTGCAAAACAGAGATACAGTGGCCTTGTTGATGTCTTTAAGTCACTGGATCAAGCCTCTCCAAAAGCCAACCCAGTCTCTAAACTTTTTGCTTGCATAAGTTATAAATGATTTTTATTGTTTAAGCCATTCTGAGTCACATTTTTCTGTCACTTTCTACTAAAATTTTGGTATACCCATCTACTAGAATGTATCTTTACCCACAGAACACTTCTGAACCAAATATGTGAAATTTTCCTCATACCAATAACCAATTCCCCAACTTTCTGGACATTTGCTTGCTCATATTACAATTTAATTCAAGTCTGACACTAATTACTTAGAGTTATCATTAACTCCCACAAGTTAAGGGCTCAGTCCCACAAGACTGTCCCCTCTTCAGATGTCAGTTGCAAGTTCTAGACCTCTGGGACCGGTAACAAACCAGGAGATTTTCACAATCCCTCCCCAGGTTTGATAAATTGCTAAAATGGCTTACCAAACTCAAGAAAAGCACTTGAACTACATTTACCAGTTCATTATTAAAAAATATTATAAAGGATACTGATGAACAGGTACATAGTCCAGAAGGGCCCTAAAGTGCTGGAGCTTCTCTCCCAGAAGTTAGGATATACCACCCTCTCAGCGTGTGGATACACTCATCAACCCAGAAGCTCTCTGAACCTCACCATTTGTAGACTTTAGTGAAGATTTTATCATGGAGGTATGGTCAACTATTAACCTACCTCCTGCTCCTCTCTCTTACCCAGAGGTTGTGGGAGAGTGGGTCTGAAAGTTATAGGCTTCTAATTAAGGTTTGGTCTTTCTGGCAATCAGCCCCAATCCTGAAGCTCCAAGAACAGCCTCATTAGAGCAACATGGGTGCCTATCAACCAAGCCATTCCAAGGAATTTAAGAGCTCTGTGTCAGGTTTTACAGGGTCAAAGACCAAGCGTTGGAACAAAAGATGTTCCTATATCCCTATCATTCAGGAAATTTCAAGGGTTCTAACAATTCTTTGTTAGAAACTAGTAATAAAGAGCAATATATAGTTCTTATTATGCTACACCATCAATGACACTTTTCCTCAAGACTGAAAGTTGATGGTGGTTCCAGAAAGGGGGAAATAAGTGAATCTATACTGGTGAGGAGTTTGTGTGGTTTGAAGAAGCTTTCCAAGTGATTCTGATGTTCCTCTGCTTCCCTTCTCTCCTTCCCGATAAGGAACATTATTGTATGTCATGAACCGTTTGTGGGCTGTGTGTAGACTGTTGCACATAGTAGCCTCCTAAGGGGATAAGTCTAGCATTGGCACCCCCCATAGGGATTGACTGCCTGATGCAGGTGAACTTCCCCCTTAAGCTCTACCAAAGATCCCACACTGCATCTGAGATGGGTGTGACCTGCCAAGATGTCAATCTGCTGACTGCAAGACATCCTGCAAGACTACTCCCTTGAAACCTTATCCCTGTCTTTGATGTACCCCCTTAAATAAACTACTGGAGCCATTTTGCCTTTTGTCTAGTTCCAGAACCCATGTGGACTAGATCTATTAGGGGCTTTGCTTTCTGTAAATATATTTCCGAGTAGTCGTGCTTTGTTATTTACTAATTATTTGACATTTTAAGTCTTAGGGTGGCTTGGATTATCCTGGGCAGGAAGAAGGACTGTTAATGAGATGCTGTCATCCCCCCAATAATTGTAAAGCTTTTTCTATTGGTCAGTTATTGGATAAGGCAAAGAAAACATTTTCTTTGATTTTTAACTGTTAATGTAGAGTACTAATAACTTGTTTTCTATTATATACTTTATGTGCATTTCCATTTGTTTTTCATTTATAGATACTTAAATTTATACAAAGGCATAAGAGTGGCCATTTTAGAGCTTCTGCACAGCACAGGAAACAAGAGCATGAAAAGAGAGTTTACAGAATGGGAGAAAAATCTTTGCCACCCACACCTCTAACCAAGATTAATAAACAGAATATATAAATAACTCATAAAACACCAAAAACCCACCAAATAACCCAATCAAGAAATGGACAAGTGAACTAAACAGACATTTCTCAAAAGAAGACATGCAAATGTCCAAAACATATACAAAAAAGATGTTCAGTACCTGTAACTATCAAGTAAATGTAAATCAAAACTACATTGAGATTTTATCTCACTCCTGTTAGGATGGCAATTATCAAATTATAAAAATAATAATAAATTCTGATGAGGATGTGGAGGAAAAGGTACACTCATACATTGTTGCTGGGACTACAAATTAGTATAACCACTTTGAAAAAGCAGTATGGATATCCCTCAAAAGACTAATAATGGGGGCTGGGGCTGGGGCTCAGCAGTAGAGCGCTCACCTAGCACATGCAAGGCCCTGGGTTCAATCATCAGCACCACATAAAAATAAAGAAAGAAAGATATTGTGCCCAACTACAACTAAAAAATAAATATTAAAAAAAGGACTAGGAATGGAACCATCATATGACCCAGCTTTCCCACTCCTTGGTATTTATCCAAAAGAACTAAAAGCAGCATACTACAGAAATACAGCGACAGCTCAATTCATAATAGCCAAGTTATGGAACCAGCCAGGTGCCCATCAACAGATGAAAGGATAAAGAAAAACTGGTATATACACACAATGAAGTTTTACTCAGTCATAAAGAAAAATGAAATTATGTCATTTGCTGGAAATGGATGGAATTGGAGAACATCATGCTGAGTGAAACAAGCTATATCAGAAAGTCAAGGGTAGAATATGTTCTCTTATATAAAGAAGCTAGAAAGAAATAAGGAGTGAAAACATGTTTTCCCTTTCTGTCTCATGAAAACAGAAAGGGAGAACAGAGGAGTAGAGGAAGGGAATTGAGGGGGAAGGGAGGGATGGGAAAGAGGAAGAACAGCAGAATGAAATTAACCAAACTGTTGTGTGCATGTATGAACATATCACAGTGAATTCTACTTTTATGTATAACTATAAAACACCAATTTAAAAATAAATCAGTTATGTATATCTAAAAAGAAAAAATTAAAAAATAATATTAAATTAATAAAAGAGTGGCCTTTTATGCCCTACAAGGTAGGCTATGAAAATGAAATTGCTTAAAGACACAGATGGGGGCTGGGGATGTGGCTCAAGCGGTAGTGCGCTTGCCTGGCATGCGTGCGGCCCGGGTTCGATCCTCAGCACCACATACAAATAAAGATGTTGTGTCTGCAGAAAACTAAAAAACAAATATTAAAAAATTCTCTCTCTCTCTCTCTCTCTCTCAAAAAAAAAAGACACAGATGGAATCATGATTATAGTTTGGCCAAATAATCACAGCAAATCAACTTAAGATCATTCCCTGGGTTTTCTTCTTTGAAACACCTACCTCACAGTGGTGGTAAAAATCAGATCCCATTCTAGATTAATGGTTCTCAGTGTTAGCTACCGCATATTGGAACAAACTGGAGAACTTTAAAAACTGCATCCACAAGACTGGGATCCTAATTAGAATAAGATATATTTCATCTTGTATAAATATATCAAAATAGATTCTGCTGTCATGTGTAATTTAAAAGAAAAAATAAAAAACTACTGATGCCCAATCCACCACCAGATATTATGTATAACTGACCAGGATTTGGCTTCCTAGTCACAGGATTTTTTTTAAGTTCCTCAAATGGTTATAATGTACAACCAGAGTTGAGGATTACTGAGCTTGATGCAGCATAGAATTGTATCAATGCTGTTTGGCACCTGATTTACTCAATAGACAGGCCTTTTTTGGTTTTAGTGAGCAATTTTTGTGTATGGTTTTAAGGACTTTTAGAGATTGTCTGAATCGTTTTCATTGGCTGTTGATAAAATAAATTTCATGGTCTCCTAAAATAAAATTAATACTCTAGTCTTACTTAATGCTTCTGATTAGAAAGGATCCAACAGGGAAATAGAAATTTCATATTAAAGCAAATCAATATACCATGAAACAGAAAAATGTTCAATAAACAGTCTCTGGACACCTTAGAGTGATAAGTTCCAGGCTATTAAAGATGGAGGATGTAATACACACACACACACACACACACACACACAACTGATAGCTTATTTCTTCTGATCAGATTTATGCCCAAATATCAGAAATAAAAACTATTCCATTGGCTTGAAAATCTATAACACCTCTTTCACTTTCTCAAGATCAAATGTTAGGGTGTTTACATGTGCCACAAAAGTCAAATTGATCAGGGAATTTACATTCATTATCTGCATATATCAGAAATTTAGGCATTTTCTTCTTGCAACTGAGTTGGAATTATTTATAGAAAAATATATCCAACTGGTCACAGGATAATAACAGTGAAGACCTCAGCAGAACAGTGGACCAACATTGAAGGATCTCAAGGATTACCCAGGAAGAGAATGAACCAGAAATGTTTGGTTAGGGGTATGTCTTGATGATCTCACAAATCCAGTTCTCACTGCATTGAAGGTCCATGTGCCCCCAATGTGGAATGAACACTAGAGAATGTTAAAGCATCAAGTACTTTAGAGGATTCTTGGCTCTCCCTGGACCATCTCTGCCTCACTGTCACCAGGAACAGGTCTCCCTATTGCTGGTTACCTCATACTACCTACTCCTTCCTTGCACAGTAATCCAGATTTTCCCAAAATTTAGGTCAGAAATGCTCTAGATTCTATTAATTCAGAATCAATCAATAGGAACATCAGAAATGGTTGGAAGAAAGCAAATTGGAAAGTCCCTTACTTCAGCAAAATACAATGGGAAAAGGCCAACAATTTAAGTACTTCCAAGCGCCTGTTATGATTACATGTAGTTATCTGTTAAATTTCTCTCCTCCCCACCCTACAATTGACCAACTGCAGTAATCCTCCAAAATGCTATTTTGAATTCTCTGCAGCAATTATTTGATAATTAAAAGTTACACATTTTCCTGTGAATAGATGGCGCACCATCATAGCACAATCTAAATAGAAGGGATTATACTAGTTTATAAAGTATACGAAATAAGAGTTTTTTTTTTTCAATTGCATTAACTTACTTGGAAACAATTTCAACTTACAAGAAGTTGTAAAAATAACAATAGATAAAGAAATCTGTGTAAAAAGAAATCTGTACACCCCTTATCCAAATTCACCTATTCTCTACTCTTCCCCTTTTGCAAATTTCATATCTCAGTCTTTGATGCCTAGACCTTTCAGTTTACATTTCCTTAGAATAGAGATAATCTCAAATAACCATAATATAGTCACTGACTGACCAGATGCCAGACATTGGGTGCATTGTTAAATATTTGCTGAATTTTTTGTAAGTTATTTTTGCAATGTTTTATACTTTTTGTAAATATTTTTGAACTTTTCTCTGGGTGGGGGTGGGGAGTTAAGTTACTTGGAGATAGTTTGAGTCTCTCAAGGCTTGCTTTTCATCATTCTTAGGGTGGCTCTTGACCAGAGCAGTAGCCTTTAGTCTAGGGCTAGCTTGACCCACTATTGAGGTCATACTCTAAGTGTTCTTCCTAGTGTCCTCATATTATGAGATTCTCCACTCTGGCTATTGGAAATATAAACTACTACTGGCCTTGTGTGATATCCAAGAACTTTTCCATCTGGTGCTTTTCAGAGCTTGCTTGTTTGCCTGGTTTCCTGACACATGTGCACAGATCAGTACTAAGCTGAAGATTTGAAGGAAACCCCTTCTTTAGGTCTCCAAAGTTCAATCTCTAGGCAGCATTCTCTTGTCTGGTCTTCTGCCCTGCAAATTCTAGCCACCTTGTCCTCTCCAGATTCGTAACCGTAACCACAGCTGCCCAACTCAGACTGGGAGCTCTGTTTGGGTTTCCTCTTTCTGTGATGCAGACTTAAACTTGTTTGGGGCAGTCAGCTGAAGCAGTTATCAGACTCAGCTTGTTTCCATCTCTCTTACGGATCTCTGACCTGCACCCCTATTGTCCAATATCTGAGAACCATTATTTCACATATTCTATTTGGTCTTTTAGTGATTTATGGTAGGCGGGTAAATCTGGTCCCTGTTACCTTATCCTGGTCAGAACAATATTTCCATCTAATCTACTCCCTATATTTCAACTTTTCATTTAACCAAATAATGTGCTTTATGGTATTTTTACTTTCATTACAGTAGTGTTGAATTTAGGTTCAGATATTACATGAGTTGTCATGTCTTTTCAGTGGTTTTTAATCTGGAACATTTCCATACCCTTTGTCTTTGAATGTAATGATATTTAGGAAGAATACTGCTCCTCCCTCTTTACCTTCCCCCCACCCCCGAGTCTGCTTGATGTTTCCTCCTGGTTAGATTCAGGTTAGACATTCTCAGTCTAATGCTGCAGAGGAGATGTTCTATCCTTTTCACAGTGTCTTGTCCAAACCTGCATGATATCCATGTCTCCTTCCTTGATAATGATAATCTTGTTCACCCATTTTTCCATTGGATAATCACTGGTTTTTTTTCTTCCCTTGCACCTAATGAGCAATCTGTGGGGAGACACTTAAAGATCACAGTTCTATCCTGCCCTTCATCAAAATTTATCCTGGATTTAGCGTCTACTGATGATTCTTGCCTGATCAGTCTTTACCATGATGGTTGCAAAATACTCATTTTCCAATTTTAGCTCCACATTCCCAACCTCCCACATTGAACAGTCTTTGGCATTCTGCTGTAAACAAGAGCCTTCCTTTCTTCCCCATTTATCTATGTATCTATCTAAACAGCATGGACTCATGCATTCCTATTTTCTATTGGTTTATAACTCATTACTGTGCTTAATTAATTTAATGCTCACACTTGGTGTTGAGATTTAGCCAGAGGGAACATCTTTTAATGATGTTTAGAGCTGACTCCTCTGTCCTTGTGGCATGTCTCCATTTTTTTCCAATTACCTCCTTACTTCCTGGTATATCAAGATATTCCACACTTATATCAACCTTGCTCCATCTCAGAAATCAGCCAGAGAAACAGTTTTAAACTGGGACATGAACATCTGACATATACAATAGGCTTTATCCAAGACCACCAGCCTTCAAACAAAATTTTTTAAATATTTTTTAGTTGTAGTTGAACACAATACCTTTTTATTTTATTTATTTATTTTTATGTGGTGCTGAGGATTAAACCCAGTACCTTGAATGTGCTAGGCAAATGTTCTAATGCTGAGCTGCAACCCCAGGCCCCTTCTAGCAAACTTGATGAAAGGATTTTAATCCAGAAGAAAAGAAAAAAATTTCAGGCAACCCAAATCATTTAAACCTAGGTTCCATACTATTAATCATGTAGCACAATAAGTTATAAAGGCACTATGTATAATATTACCTACAAAACTACTAAAAATGAAAATTTCTGGAATATAAACTGAGTTATACTCTCTTCTTTCCATAAAAGACATTCACAGGTTAGGGCACCCATGGTTAATTTACATGTAATTCTGGATCACAAAAGTCTCATTATCTTAGTCTAGTTTGTTAGCACTTTATAAGCATTAGCCATATTAGATTGCATCAATAATCCAATGTCTTTATCCTTCCCAATACCCATGTTATTTATAATATGACTTTATCAATCTTACTATTAAAAAGTATAATGTATATTCCCACATCTTAGGTCTCAGTTCACCTATGTGGCTTGCTTTAGGAGAGACTTGTAAAAGCACTTCTGCAATAGGGTCTGTTCTCTTACACCTCTGCCATTTCTATGAGAAAGTTAACCCAGGAATAAGATGACTAACAGATAGAACAGACTCAATCACTCTTGCCCGTCCCAGCTTGGATCAGTTATACCCCAGACATGTGAGTACAGCTTACATCAGCAGAGCTTCCCAGGAAGCTGAGCCCTGTAGATCTATGAAAAATAATTTTCTATTGTCATGTGCCACAAAAGGCCTTGTGATTATTTGTTACAAGGCCTATACTAATTAATACATCAGCTAACATAATCCACAAATATCCCTTATTAGATAGGTAGAATGAATACCATTGTCCATACTTTACAGATGTGAAAGAATGAGTCAAAAGTCAAGAGATTTTATCACAGTTATATAGCAAGTAGGTGAAAGAATAAAATTTCAGATCTGAGGATTCTAGAGTTCAACTCCAGGGCTCTTTCCACTGTACTGCTTAGTAAAGCTGCCTTGAAAGGTGGAGTTTAAGGACATTCCCATGGGAGTCACATGCTTAATTGAGGGTTTTGTGACAAATGGTTGCTGAGCTATACTTCCATTTGGGTCACCTGAGACTTTAGCTGCTTTACCCTGCCACCTGGAAAGCACCAAACCAGGGCAAAGAGCAAAGTGGGTATGAGTAGGCTATGTCATTGTGGTTGGTCACAGTGGTAGCCAATTTATTTTCTATTCCTAAAGCTATATTCATTTGAGCTCAACTCACAATTTATTACAAAATAAAAAGCATATCCATGTCCTTTTGAATTTGAACTACCTACTTCATTTTAAAACAATAATCACCAAACAAAATCAGAATAATGGAATTGTAATTAGGGCCTAAAGTTTAATAAAGCAGGATTGGTATTATTTCTTCATGTCATCACTCAGGGAAAAAATATTAAAAGGAAATACAAGTTCTCCTTTGTACTACCATTTAAAAAATCATATTTCTTTTATCTTAGGAAATATCAACAATCAGATTTGTTTAAAGTAAACAAATTTGCCAGAAGACCATAGTTATCAATGGAATGCCTATTAAATTAGATTTCTGGCCCCTGCCAATGACCTACTCAATAATAATATTCAGGGGAGAAATCTGGGAATTTTTAGTTGTAAAAAGCAATTTCAGGACTTTTTTTTTCCTGAGGATTTCACCCAGGAGCACTTTACCATTGAGCTACATCTCTAGCCCTTATCTTCTATTTTGAGACAGGGCCTCACTAAGTTGCTAAAGCTGGCCTCAAACTTGCAATTCTCCTGCCTCAGCCTCCTTGCTGCAATTACAGATGTGCATCACCATGCCTGGTAGTCAAGTCATTCTTAGGCTCATCCAAGTTTGCATTTAGCCAATATAGAGACAAAAAGGAGTTATGTATTAGTCAGTTTTGCATCACTATAACGAAATTCTTTTTTTTCCAAATATTTTTTAGTTGTCAATGGACTTTATATGCGGTGCTGAGAATCAAACCCAGTGCCTCAGACATGCTAGGCAAGTGCTCTACCACTGAGCCACAACCCCAGCCCTATAATGAAATTCTTGACACAGGCTATTTATGAAGTAACAAGAGTCATATTTTGACTCACAGTTTTGGAGGTTCAAGTCCAAGATTGGGTGTCTGCATTGGATGGCAATGATGCAAGTACATGTCAGAGTGAATGGTCACATCATGAGCCATAAAGCAGAGAGCCTGGAAGATTGGGGTACCACAATCCCCTTCAAGGACATGTATTAATGACCAAAAACCTCCCACGTCTCCACCTCTTAAAGATCAACAGAACCTCTCAATAGCACCATCCAGTGGACCAAAATCTATGGAGGACAGTAATCCAAACCATAGCAGGTTATAAATAGTGATTTTTAAAATAATGAGTTCTAGTTTTGATGCTTTAAGAAAATCATCCAAGCCGGGCACAATGGTGCATGCCTGTAATCCCAGCAGCTTGGGAGGCTGAGGCAAGAGGGTCGTGAGTTCAAAGCCAGTCTCAGCAACTTAGTGAGGCACTTAGCAACTCAGCAAGATCCTGTCTCAAAATATAAAAAAGGCCTGAGAGTATGGCTCAGTGGTTAAGCATCCCTGGGTTCAATCCCCAGTACCAAAAAAAGAAAGAAAGAAAAAGAAAAGAACACCATCCAATTTTCCTGAACCTCAGTGTTCTCATCTGTAAAATAGGGACATTAGATCAGCTCTGTCTAAGAGAATTAAATGGAGCTAGCAGAAAGTACCAAGACATTGAGGTACTGGTTTTTTATTCTGGTAGTATAATAGAATCCCCTGGGAATCTTTTGAAAGTGAATGATGTCCAATCACCTGCCCAGACCAATTAAACAGAATTTCTGGGAGCAGTTCCACATGTTGTTATTTTTTTAGCTACATCACCAGCCCTTTTTTATTTTTTATTATGCAACAGGATCTCACTAAGTTAGTCTCCAATTTACAATCCTCCTGCCTCAGCCTCCCACATCACTGGATTACAGGTGTGTGCCACTGTACCCAGTATATTGCTATTTTTTAAATCTCCCCAAGTAACTTTAATTAAAAAAAAAAAAAAGCCATGGATGCAAACCACTGTTTCAAAGGCTGACTCCAAGCATTATCAGCCAGAATGATTAGGGTTAGTCTCCCAGCACTTGTTTGCTTATCTGTTACCTGGGAGGCATATCACCTTTCCTATGGTGACACATAGCTCCTATGTACGTAGGACCTAATATTTTGATTCTAAGGTCTGTGTCTACAGTAAATCATCTGCTATGACTCAGAAGAAAAACTCTCAGATTAATAAAAAATTTTCAAAAATACCCCTCACTGCCAACATTGATGTCACTCTCCAAAATAACAAGGGCCAGTGAAAATTTGTGAGACAGGAAGATATGTGCAGGGACTGAGGAAGTTCATTGACGAGATCACCCAGAGAAAGTAGTTCTTTCTAAAATGAATTCCAGGGCAGTTTTCATCAGACCTAAAGTTAGGTCTGTGAATTTCCAAAGAAAACTCACCTGGTGATTGGTACACTGGGTAGACAGAAGACAGCAGCAATAGGGATTCTGAATTACAGTTTTTGAGTGGGCTGGACTATCATTTGACCTGCACATTCTTTAATCATCAACAGGTCTTTGGAGCATCACAATAGCAGGGAAACTATGAAAGGAAACAGCTGGAAAATGACATCTGACCTTCAGGGTTTAGGAAGGAAAAGGCTATTCTTGAACAGTTGGATTTCATGTTTTAATTTCCTATTCACTTGGTGGTTTTATTTGACATGGTTTCCCAGGGGTACCATTTTTACTATGGACTCTAAATCTGGCAGACTAGTTCAGCTTGTCTGGCCAACCCACATGGCACATACCCAGTGGTCTTTTCCTGGATGGGTTATTTTTTCTCTACTTTGTGAGAAAGTTGTCAGGTAGGTGAAATATGCCTTCCTACCCCCACATGATCCTCCTGTGCCTTTATGGAATTCTCTTTCTCACCTTCCTCAGACACACTATACTCTCTGCTCCCACTTCCCCCTCATAAAACAATAGAAACCCCCCCCCAAGATCTCAGTAAAGATCTTCTGGAATTTGTCCATGGATCCCCAAGTTTAAAACTTCTACTCTGACTCAAAATTTCAGATATCAAGCTGGGACAGAGGTATTTTTGGAATAGGGCCCCTGAAACCATGAGAGCAGCTGTGTAGATAATTTGCTAACTAAGGCCTGTACCTTGAACACTGTTCATGTGCCCCTATGCATGTTTTTTTCTTTATTCCAGACCTGCCCTTAGGGTATCCAGATGGTCCTTAGACCTTTCAGAGCATAAAATTTCCCAGTGGGCTGTCCAACAGATGAGGCCCCAAGGGTGTCCTCAGGCTCTCTCTAAAAAGCTGAATATTTTGTCAGTGTGGTTTATGGGTACAATCATTGATCTAATAAAGTAGCATGAACTGAGATGCTAAGTCTTAGGAGGCTCTCCTGTTGCTGACCTCCCACTGTAATACATAGAAATCCTGATCATGCTCTGGTTCTAAGACAGAGTAAAGAGAGGCTGGGCATTGCAAACCAAGCCAGTAAACTGCAGAGTTTACATGCCTAGAGGACAAATTCAGGTACAAGGATATTCCTATGGCTCCTCTCAAGTTAATCTCTGCAAGTCTGAAAAGTCTAGTAAGGCTCATATGTACATGTATCTGGGTGACACTAGAGCAATTTAATTTCTCCTATTTTAACCTCCATGGCATCCCCCAACTTCCATAGTCAGTCCTTGATTCCAGATTGGCTCCCCAATTGCCCACAAGCAACTTTGGACCAGAAGCCATCCCCTTTTTTTCTCATCTGGACCCCTTTTCTCCTTTGCCATGGGCAAACCAGAACTGTTTCCCCAATATTCTCCTTTCTTTGTTTTTCATTCAAACAAAAGTCACTTACAAGACAAATGGACTTTTTTTGCCCTTAACAACCATTAGAAAACACACAATTTCAAAATTTCCAAGAAATCTTGAAAGAAAACAAAATCAATTGTGATTGTCTCTGGTTATCACTGAAATGGGAGTTGCTCATCTCAGGAATAATTCCCACCCAAAGATCAGCTTTAAAATTTCATTTGGCCCTTACATCATGGAGAGGGCCTCTGCACTTCTCCCTCCATCCCAATCTGTGCAGATACAGGTCTTGCAAGTGAACCACTGGGAATCACTGGAATTATTTAGTACCTAACCAAATGTTCAAGGACAAATTATAATATTTATTGAATGAAAATAAAGAGGACCTATGAATAGAAAACATATTAATCAGAAAGATTTTTATGGGGGGTGGGCATATGGACACACAAATTCAAGGACACCTTTTATGCCTTCAAAGATGAAAATCCTTAATTGTGTCTTTAGCTTTAATGATTTCTTTTTTTATTCAAGAAAAATCAACTTGAGCCATGAGCCCTCCTTTGAATACACTGTGGAAATTCTTATGCAGGATATGCATATCCCTGATCAAGATAAGGGTGATCTCATTTTGTGGAACTGGTTTCCTTTTGGTCCATCTCCCTCTTCTGGGACACAGCAAGACTGAATAATTCATGGAGTCAAATGTCTTCTCTCACCTTAGGGTTATTATATGAACTTATTTTTCTCTCAAGACAAGAAAATCTACTTTCTTATACATAGTTCTTATGTTCTGTTTTGTGACTAAACATTCCCAATACCCCATCAAACAAAAGGATCTCGCAGGGAACAGAAGAACCAAAACTTAATAACAGTATTAGTGATAAATTGAAATTAAATCTCCTTAATGAAGTCAACTTGGGTCAAATCAGTTTTCCTCAGCCATTTTAGCCATTTGCAAGTAGGATGAATGTGTTTAGTTAAATTTTGTAGGGTGTTATTTTTGTTCAAAGTTATAAAAGAAGTGACTTTGATATTAACTGACTTAACCATCAGTAAGTCACCTATCAGAATTAAAAATCATGTTTGGCCAACTTGATTTTCTTATTTTATTTTTAATTGATATTTGAAATATGTAAAGAATGCATGCACTATACCATTCAAAGAGTTCAAAAGAATGAAAGGTAAAAAGTAAGCCTTCGCTGACAAAAGACTACCACCCCAAGTATACAAAGAACTCTTAGAATTCAACAATAGAAAATGAACAACCAAATTGTAAAAATGGTCAAAGACCTGAACAGATGCCTCACTAAAGACATACAGATGCTAACTAGGCATGTGAAAAGATGTTCAACATCATATATAATCAAGAAGTTGTAAATTAAAACAAGGAGCTATCACTAAATACTCATTACAACGGCCAAAATCCAAAACACTAACATCACCAAATGACAGCAAAAATATGAAGTAATAGGAGCTCTCATTCGTTATGGATAGGAGTACACAGCCACTTTGAAAGACAATTTTGGGGATTTCTTACAAAACTAAACCTACTCTTATATTATCCAGCAATTGCCCTCCTTAGTATTTACCTAAGTGAGTTGAAAACTCATGTCCACACCATAAACCTGCACAAAGATATTTATAGCAGCTTTATTCATAATTATCAAAATGTGGAAACAATCAAGATGTTCTTCCAAAAGCAAATAGACAAACCGTGGTATATCAACACAATGGAATATTATTTGGCCCTAAAAAGAAATGAGATGTCAATCCATAAGGATCCTTAAGTGCATGTTACTAAATGAAAGAAGCCAATCTGAAAAGACTATATGATTCCAACTATATGATTCTGGAAAAGGCAAGACTATGGATACAGTAAAAAGATCAGTGTTTGTCAGCAGTGAGAGTGCAGGAAGGAATAAATAGACAAAGCACAGAATTTTTAGGGCAGTGAAACTTTTGTATGATTCTATAATGGTGGATACATTTGTTTAAATTCATAGAAAGTACACCACCAAGAGTTAACCCTAATGTAAACTATGGACTTTTGTTGATAATAATGTTTCAATGTAAGCTCATCCATTGTAACTAATGTACCACAGTGGTATGGAATGTTGATAGTGGGAGAGGCTGTGGGTCATGGGTAGGAAATATGTAGGAACTCTGTGTATTCCACTCAATTTTGCTGTGAACTTAAAACTGCTCTAAAAAGTGTATAAAAAAATAATAATAAAGCAGGCAGATGTTTGCCAAAAAATAAAAAAGTAAACCTTTTTCCTTCTCCTAATCCTGCTACCCTGTCAGGTAGTCAGTCCCCAAAGTCTGGAATGACATTCTAAATCCAAAGATATTTCAAAGGCTTTGTCTAGAAATTTTGCTGATTAAGCCACTAAACTTTTGTTAACTTTTGACAAGTTGAAAGTTCAATGGCCTCTTTTCCTCTAGCAGTGCTCTGAGAGGCTGGTGAGGGAGTAGTGAAATGGGCAAAAAGTAGGAATTACAGGGTATGAGCATCAAAGAGCATGTATCATCTACCACAAAGGGACCTTTCTGTGATATCTGAGAAGAGACCTCTTAAAACTATGTCCACAATTGATAGATCCAACTAGGAAATTCATGGGTATCAAGAAGTATGGCAATTAAAATGGCTGAAGACTGTTTTTCTTTTACCCTATCCAGTGCTTCCTCCATATGCCCCCCCAATAAAAATCCTTCTGATTAATATGTTTTCTATTCATAGGTCCTCTTTATTTTCATTCAATAAATATTATAATTAAATGTAGGGAGGATGATTCCCAGGTTTTTGGCTTGAGCAACTAGGAGGATTGCCGCAGTCTGGCTGGGCACAATCAGGAGCCACTTGTCAAAAGAAACTAACTTTATTTTTAGAACCACACACGCCAAACAAAACAGCCTCTCAGGAAAAATCCTCAGAGCCTCAACTGCCACCACCGGCTTTCCACAAGCCTCTCTCTCCCCCACAAGCTTCTCTCCACCTCCCACAATCCTCCTGCTCTTGAGGCCGATTGGCTGGGTCACGTGGGCGGAGCCAAAAAAAGTCCCCCAATGAGCAGCTCCGTGGTCTGAAAGGGCAGGGAAACAGTCCAATGAGCATCACCGCAGAGGAGCCAATCAGCTAGATGTTGCTGGGGCCGAGGAGCCAATCAGCTAGATGTTGCTGGGGCCACTGTGAGCCAATCATCAGCCGGCAGCTGGAAGTTTGCTGGGGCCCCTTCGGCTGTGGCTCTCAACAGAGGATGAAGTTGTCATTTCCTGAGAAGAGGAAGGTGGTTTCGTACTGTGTCAACTTAGCTAAGCTGAGACTATGCTTCTTAGAGTTTCCTTCCCTCTAGGCCTGCCTCCTGAACTCCAGACTCATAAAATCATGCATGTTACTAAATAAAAGAAGCCAATCTGAAAAGACTATATGATTCCAACTGTATGATTCTGGAAAAGGCAAGACTATGGATACAGTAAAAAGATCAGTGTTTGTCAGCAGTGAGAGGGCAGGAAGGGATAAATAGACAAAGAACAGAATTTTGGGGGCAATGAAACTTTTGTATGATACTATAATGGTGGATACATTTGTTTAAATTCATAGAAATTTTCATATCTGGAAGACAGAATTAAAGCAGAAGCCATTAAACTTTGAAGGTCAGTGTCAGGTACCAGGCACCACTGCAGCTCACATACACTATCACTGATATTCTGGCTTACCTTGTTGGGAGCCAGTAGGTAAGCAGTAGCTGGACCCAAATCCCCTCCACCTCCCATTGGATCTCCTCCTTTAGGGCTTTTCAGACTCCTGGACCAAGTGTCTGTGTACCTCCATGGCAAAAGGAGCTGCTTCTTTTTCAAGTTACCTGCATCATCAAGGTTAAAGGCATTGAGAACCGGACACAGGCTTGTCCTCAACACTTCCAGTTAGACCTTGTGTGTCCCAGGTGGTCCTTGCTCTCTCTTGCTTCATGTTCCTTTCCTTCCTGGTGGCTTGTGCTTCTGACCCCCAGTGGTATCAGGCTCACCCCCAGATGCCAAGGCAACAACCTTCCATAGACTTCTTCACCATCTTCTTTTTGTGGCTCCTATTTCATAACTTTACTCTGATCCTCCAGATGTCTTCTTCTACACCTTTATGTCCCTAGCTTCACCCATGATTGTGAGGGGTTCAATCACTATAAATAAATGTTATTCCATATCACTCATTGTGATCCAATTCTCTGTTCAAAACTCCACTGATACACGTGAAAAAAGCAAGCTTGGGCACAACATCAGGAGTTTGGTTTGGAAATGTTAAAATTAAAATTCTAATCAGCATCCAAATGGGAATTTCAAATAGGAAGCTTGATGTTTTGAGCCTGTAGTTCAGGGTTGAGGTCCAAGCTGGAGATTAGAAATTTGGGAACCATCAGTGTATATAGATAGTCCTAAACCTATGCACCTAGATGAGGTCATCAAAGAACTAAGTGTAAATAGAGAAAAGCAGTAAAATGATCAAGTTCAGGATGTTCCAACATTAAGAAAATGAAGTGCAGAGAATACATACTGAAAGAGCAAATATTGAAAGAAGACTGAAGAAAAGGTATTGAAATGAACATAGGTTTTCAGTTGTTGAATAAACCTAGAGAATGTGGAAATGCTTGCAGACAATTTATCAAGTAGATGAACAAAAATTATCTTGGCTAGTTTGTTTTTTTAAAATATACCCTCTAAAGATTTGATGATGTTTTTGTTTGCATATCTCCCACTGGCCAGGAACTCTCTTAATTAGGAACAACGGCAGGTTTAGAGCATCAGCAGGATAATTCAGGACCAGCCATAACAGCAATTACAGTAAAAACAAAAATAAAATCAGAAAGCACATCTATCATTCAAACAACCCTAGAAATTGAGGTGTTTTATAGGTTGTTGCTGTTTCATTTCTCCAGATCTGGTTTGTGACACTAACAAGTGGCGATTCATAGCCAGGGACAATTTTGCCTCCAGGAACATTTGGCAATGTCTGGAAATATTTTTGGTTGCCATAAAATCCAAGGGAACAATGTTAGCATCTAGTGGGCAGAGTCCAGGGATGCTATTAAATATCCTACAATGTACAAGACATCCCCCTGAAAAACGTGAATAATGCAGGTTAAGAAATCCTGGCTTAGGATCTGACTACTTACCTCAGAAAGTAAAATGGAAGTCTTTATAAAGCAATAAAATCATAACAAAATACAACTTTATTTTTGAGAAAAAAAATGATAAAAGGATGGATGAGTGGAGGAAAAGTAAGGGAAGATCAAGTTTGGGAAAAGGAATGACATGATATGCAATGGTTATGGACTCTGAAAAGAATTTAGGTCCAATAAACAACACTGACCAGATGAAGAAGCACTGAATGATTGTTTAATAGGAGGTAGGAAGTGATACTCACTCAATCTTACAGAACCACAATGTTCCCTAGGACATGCTTTACTTGTAGCTGGGACCTAATCACAGGAGACATACATTAAGTCTCAGAGCAAGTTTTGAAGGGTTAACCCAGGATAAGATGAACAAGCAATGGATCTTCAGCTTTTCTACTCTGTGTACCCTGCAGTGCCAAGTTCTCTGCTGGTCCCTCTAATTAATGGAAGCAGGGGAGAGTAGCAAAAACCTAGACCTAGATGTCAATGAGTAAAGAACAAGGTAGTTTGCTCATTATAAATTGGGTCACTTATGATGAAGTTAAATGAATTTTCTTATTTCTCTAGAATATCTTAGCCTGGTCATGAGATTTCTCAGCTTGTATTATTATCCACTGAATAGCCCTAGAGGAGGGCTTCAATTGGGAGTTCTTAAAATCAGCCACTAGGCTAAACAATGTGCTTCGAAGTTTCAAAGGTTGCTGTGCACTCAGAGTAATTTATTAAAAATTAATTTTGTATGGGCTGGGGTGGTGGCTCAAGCGGTAATGTGCTCGCCTGGCATGCGCGGGGCACTGAGTTCGATCCTTAGCACCACATAAAATAAAATAAAGATGTTGTATCCACCAAAAACTGAAAAATAAATATTAAAAAATAATTTTGTGGAAAGACTCAGTATTTAGGCAGTTCAGGTGAAGGGGATGGGTAAGCCATGAAAACAGTACCAAACCGAAAAATGGATGATGGAAAACAGACACATCTACAGTCTCCTGCAACATTACCCATGCCCTCGCTGCCATGGGGTATGCCCACTAGGGAACAAGGAACAGGCCAAAACCTTCATTTGGGACCTGTTGCCTTTAACAGCTGGGAAAAAAAAGCCCATTATCTGTTGTTGCCCACTTCACTTGAATACAATACAATCTCACTTCTCCAATTGTCCAA
>NW_026000249.1:13336896-13342979 GCF_001458135.2 Marmota marmota marmota | reverse complement strand
CACACACACACACACACACACACACAACACACACACACACACACACTCTTAAAAAAAAAAAAAAAGAGGCAAGACATAGGCCTGTCCCAAGTGGGTTCACCATATGTGGGTTGCCAAGACCCACCCCACAACATATGGGGAAAATGACAGATGGCAATCTGTCACTTAGCTATGTGTTGGTGTTTGAAAGGAGCTAATAACGGATATCTCTGCTGTAGTTTGAAACCAGCTGAAAGAGCACAAACCAGGAGTCAAACAGCTGGACATCCATATCTTCTCTTTATAAGTGATGCTTACATATTTGAGAACATAGTTCAGATCTGGTTTCCTATTACCATACCGTGGTCTTAGATTCTTCCACTCCCTCACAGGCAGTGTTAGAGAACTACAGGTCTCTCCTAAGGGTCCGGCCCTCCCACTGGAGAGAACTGGGTGGGTGAGAGAGACCCCAAATTTACTTTTAAGAGCTTTTTAACCCCTGGGCAGCAGGCCTCCTTGGCATTTGGTGAAGCCTGTGGAGACTTTCTCAAAACAATGTTTTAAGTGTATAAAATAAAATCCATTACAAAAGAAGTGAATTACACTCACATACAACCTGAAGATATGAGTAAATACATTTATGGTAAAATGTATGTGCTCCTTTATTAATGCATAAAATAATAGAATTTGGCAGTGGGACTAATAAGTAGTCTAATTTTGAAGTAATTATGAGCATAAATGATACTTTGTGATCTCTAAAACAAATGAAATGTCTTATGAAAACATCTACAATTTCTATTTGCTACAGACTCATAGATGTTGCTAATATTACTGTGGTTTCATGTCCATATTCATACTTTTTTAAAAAATATGTTTTAGTTGTAAATGGATCTTTATTTATTTATATGTGATGCTGAAGATTGAACCCAGGGCCTCACACATGCCAAGCAAGTGCTCTACCACTGAGCCACAACTACAGCCCCCATATTCATACTTTTAAGAAATATTCCATTTCAGTTAGAAGTCAGAGAAAATTAAGGTGTAGGATTTTTTTCCTCATTAAGTTCATGGATCCTCTGAAAGTGTTCATAGACCCTAGGTTCTGAATCCTTGCTCTAATGGAAGCTCTTCCCCTAGAAACAGAATAAATAGTCAATAGCATTACTCCTAACAGTGTATGTTATATGAGCAAGTCTACAGGTGATGGTCAAGTTTGCTTACAGTGTACATAGAGGTCAAATTATTGAATGGGCGGTTAACACAGCAACTTAGAAAGGAGTTATTTACTAGGTGTGCATTAATCATTTAATCCTCAGAATGACCTCATTGGTAGCTAGTGAGGTTAACTCCTATTTTCAAATAAGGAAACAGAAGGTTAATATAATTTGCCAAGGTCATACATTTAGTAAATAGAAGGGCCAGGATTTGAAACTAGGTAGTCTGGCTCCAGAATCCATTGTCTTAATCACTAAACCTGTATAACAGTTTTAGAGAGCTAGTTAGGAAAAACTAAGGCCAAGGATACCATTTATTAATATTGTACCTTTAGGGAAATAATTACAACTAAATCCTTAGGAGATAGCCCTTCTATAGATTGGGAACTTCTCAATAGAGATCAGGGATTATTGAATTCCCTGTAGTTACCTGTTATCTGTTGTATTGAAACAGATAACAGGTAACTACAGAATTATCCCAAAGTGATCTCATTCTAGGTTGCTGGAATCACAGATCAGCTCGGACTGGTGCAGAGTGGAGAACTTAGCTTCCTATGGGACCAGTGGCTCCCTTCTCCTGACTGGAGGCCACATAACTTCTTCTTCTTCTTTTTTTTTTTTTTTTACAGTAGGTGTGTATTTATTTATTTATTTATTACTTTTTTTAAGTTATACATGACAGTACAAAGTATTTTGACATAGCATACATACATGGAGTGTAACTTCCCATTCTTGTGGTTGTACAAGATGTGGATTTCACTGGCCATGTATTCATAAATGAACATAGGAAAGTTATGTCCAATTCATTCAAATACAGTAGTATTTCCTATTCCCATCCCTCCTCCCTTCCCTTCATTCATCTTTGTGTAATCCAGTAAACTTCTATTCTCCCCACCCTCCACTTATTGTGAGTTAGCGTCTACTTATCAGAGAGAGCATTCAGCCTTTGGTTTTTTGGAGTTAGTTTATTTCACTTAGCAATTAGATAGTCTCCAATTTCATCTATTTACTGGCAAAAGCCATAATTTCATTCTTCTTTATGGCTGAGTAATATTCTATTGTGTATATGTACCACATTTTCTTTATCCATTCATCTGTTGTAGGGCACCTAGGTTGGTTCCATAGCTTAATTATTGTGAATTGAACTACTATAAACGTTGATGTGGAGGCCACATAACTTCTAATGGATTTCGTTAAGAACTATGATGGCAACTGGATGCAGTAGTACACATCTGTGATTCCAGCTACACAGGAGGCTAAGACAAGAATTGCAAGCTCAAGGCCAGGTTCATCAACTTAGTGAGACTGTTCTCAAAATAAAAATAAATGAATAAATAAGAAGGGCTGGAAATGTAGCTCAGTTGTAGAGTGTCCCTGTATTTAACACACACACACACACGTGAAGGTTCTAAGATTTTACCCTATTTGCAAGCTAACACGTTAGCCTGCCACAGTTTCATGGATGCTGGCAGAAGACACAAGAATATTGGGCCAAAAACAGAGGACTTGGTTACTCACAGCACAGATGACAGCAGGAGTTTCAGATTTGCATTGCTTCCTTTGTCCCTCAAGTTACATGGGGACAACACAGAGGTAGACCCAGGTAGATGCTGCACATGCAGTAGATGTGGGTCAAAGCTGAAGAAACCAAGTTTAGGAAACACCAATAAGGAGGTTGCAAGCAAATCTGCCCGGCTGTGTTCTCAAGGAACACAATATTTTGGTTACACTGGTCGACACACAAATTTGTTCTTGGCCCTCCAGGGAAACAGTTCCCTCTGTCTCCTAAGACTGTTCACTGTACAAGCTTCCTTGAAAAAGTTAGCCCAGATTAAAAGCTGTCAGTGTCTCTACTCACAAGATATGCAAAAGCACAAGAAACCATGGATAAGAGCTTCCCAGGAGAGTTGAGGGACTGGCATCTGGAATTCCTAAACAACTCCTTTAAACACTAGTATCTGACTCCAGACTGCCTGGAAGCTCAGCAGTTTGTATATCCCTTCAGTGATAAGGTGTTTTTCTCAGACTTTGTAAGAGTAATAAAGGATGGGTCTCTCTATTGGAACATGGATACTCACTATGCATTTAGGAGGGAGCTATGGCACTGGCACACTTCTCTAATGGATAACAAGAGGAAGGGGACCTGTGCCTTCTCTTGCTACCCTGGTGTTGTAAGTTTTCCTCTCTCCCAATAATGCCTATGACTTAATTCATGCCCAGCCCTGCTGCATGGCAGCTGAGACCCATCCAGTCTTAAAACAGTGGACAAATAAAAATAACAGGACAGGGGCTGGGGATGTGGCTCAGTGGTAGAGTGCACACTTAGCATTCACAAGGCACTGGGTTCGGTCCTCAGCACCACATAAAAATAAAAAATAAAGATATTGTGTCCATCTAAAACTAAAAAAATAAATAAATTTTTTTTAAAAAATACAAGACATCTAAGAGTTCCCAGCATCCAGAAGGAGGAAGATCAAACAGGACAGGTACTCAGAAAAACAGAATTGCTAGAGGAAATATATAACAACTAAAAAAATAATAACATTATGATTTGAAGAGATTCAGGGTTGGGGCTGTAGCTCAGTGGAAAAGCGCTTGCCTAACATGTGCGGGGCACTGGGTTCGATCCTTAGCACTTCATAAAAATAAACAAATAAAGTAAAGGCATGCTGTCAATCTACAACTAAAAAAAAAATTAAAGATTTAAAGAGATTCAAATACAGCATTCGGGACTGAGGGAGTTCCAAAGATATGAGACTCCTGTGCTAAAACTGTGATAATATAGGGCAAACTGTCCAGACCTAATCACCCTATATACTTTCTCCCATACACATACAACTTTCTGTAAGTAGATTTCATGACTTCAGATGGTTTTGGGGGAGCATTTTTTTGTTTTGTTTTGTGTTTTTTTTTTTTTTTTTTTTTGGTTGGCTGGGTTTTTGGTACTAGGGCCTCACACATCGTAGGCAAGCACTCTACCACTGAGCTATATACCCCTAGCCCATAATGTCAAATTTTAAAATACAACAGATGAACTAAAAAAGAGGATGGCTACTAGGAAATCCAGGGTAAGTAACTCGGGGTAAAGGGGGGAGAAAATATCTCAAAAACATATTATCTCAAAAAATGTGAAAGATGGAATTATGAAAACAAAGATAAGAAACTTGAAGGATAAAGGTAGGAGATATAATAAACAAACATAGGACATCAAGGAGAGGAAACTGATGGAGGATAAGCACGATGAAGCAAGAAATAAGTTAAAATTTTCTTGAACAAAACAAAGTCCTCAGTTTACAGATTGAAAAGGTGCAGTGAGTTCCCAGTAGGTTCCATGAGAATGATAGTAGATAATCCACACACTTTAGTACGTTATGTTAGTACTCAACAAATAATGATTTCCTTCCCCTTCCCTAACATGGGTGAACAGATTGTACCTCCCTAACTCTTGACTTTGGGTTTGTTCATGGGACACACTTTGACCATTGGAATGTTAATGGATATGGTACAAGCAGAAACTTGAATTATATCTGCATAGTTGAGCTCACCACCCTGTGCTTCTGCTTTCTCCCGTGAAAATAACATGCTTTGAGAGGCTCCTGATCAAAGGAAGACGAAAATACATCAAGTAAACCTGGACCCAATCTGAAGCTTAGAAGTAAGCCGAGCCTAGATTTATAGATGTGTGAGTAACAAACAAGTACATGCATATTGTTTAATGCCACTGAGATGTTTACAGTAGTTTGTTATGCAGCATTATTATGACAATAGCTGGCTGACATATACTTAGGCAGATTTTGGTAAAATTTTGAACTCTCAAAAGTGAAAAAATAAATCTTAAGCTTATAGTCAGAAAAAATAATCTATCCACAAATTTTTAAAAAGTAAAATGAGTATTGGACACCTCATACACTATATTTGAAGTCCTAGGAAGTAGATCTTCTACTGGCAGTAAAAGATTGCAATCTAAGAATCTCATACCCAGTCAATATTTGATTTATCCATTAGGGTTAAAAAGAGATTTTTTTGAGGATTTTTAATAAATAAAAAATTAGCAGTCATATGATCTATTTGAGAAAAATATTTAAGAAATTCAAATCAAAAACAAAGGAACAGGGCTGGGGTTGTAGCTCAGTGATAGAGCGCTCGCCTAACATGTGTGAGGCCCTGGGTTCGATCCTCAACAGCACATATAAATAAATAAATAAATAAAATAAAGGTATTGTGTCCATCTACAACTAAAAATTTTTTTAAAAAAGGAACAAAAACAGAGGCCTCAAGTACTAAAGTTTAAATAGATGATTGTATTTCTGAAAATATATAATATGTAGCTTAACCTAAATTGATCATGAGTGAATACCTTAGAACATGTGATATGAGTACTAAATAAAGATCCTTAAATTACAAGAGGTTCCTGCAAAGGAGATTTTAATAATAATCTAGAAGTAAATTATCTTTGGAAAATATAGGCATTGGGTATGGTGGAATGGAGAGGAAATATTTGAAAGTTCTCAACTAGGGCAAGAATGGGAATTGAAATAGTCTGGAAATATCATTTTATTTCAGTAAGGAGTACAAGGAAAAATAGATTGTTGTTGTGAGAAAATAGTTGGGAGCCCTGCTTTCAAATAATGGTAACAAAGTACACATTCCAGATAATAAAAAGTTGCCATTAAGATAATGGAAAAATACAACGAAATTTCCAAATTAAACCAAGGCCAAAAAACAGAATGGACAATAAAATCAACAAAAATAAGGAAAAAATATCCTGGCATGGTGGTGCATGCCTGAAATCTCAGCAACTTGGGAAACTGAAGCAGAAGGATTGCAAGTTCAAAGCCAGCCTCAGCAACTAAGCAAGACCTGTCTTTTTTTTTTTTTTTTTTTTTTTTT
>NW_026000249.1:13326799-13333590 GCF_001458135.2 Marmota marmota marmota | reverse complement strand
GAGAGAGAGGCTTGTGGAAAGCCGGTGGTGGCAGTTGAGGCTCTGAGGGTTTTTCCTGAGAGGCTGTTTTGTTTGGCGTGTGTGGTTCTAAAAATAAAGTTAGTTTCTTTTGACAAGTGGCTCCTGATTGTGCCCAGCCAGACTGCGGCAAGCAAGCTGTAGCCAGAAAGAGGACACTGCAGGGAGACTGCAGGGCATTTCAGTAAGAGGGAAAGGATTTAGGTAGGTGTCAAGGGATTCTAAGGAGAGTTTAAGGGAAGAGAGAGCATGTTCTGAGCTCCGTATTATCAGAAGGCAGAGGTAATCAGTAGTTGGGAATCTCAATTTTTAATTGAGGGGTGAGAAGATTAAGACAGAGCTAGAATTCTCATTGGTAAAAGAGCATAACTGTGTCCTGGTTGGGAGGAGTGGGTGTTAATCATTTACCTGGTTGAAGAATGGCCTTTTGTCTATTTGGTTCCAAACATGGCCTTGAAGTGGACTTCTCTGACATCATTTATTTCCCATGAGTGCTATTAATGTTCAGCCAGGAATATCACAACCTCATTGCAAGCAGGGCTGTTTTTCACTTTCTTAGATCCTCCTTCGGGACAAGGACAGTCAAATTGAGCCTGTGGGACATTAATCTGAGGGGTCCAGGTTCACATGAGTCAGGGTATTCTTCCCTTGAACAGCTGCATAGGTCACCAAGGGAACAATTTTGGTTCTTCATGAATGAATGTACCAGAAGATCCTTAGAGTTTACTCTGACATTTTGGGGACACACTGTTTCTACTCTGTATCTGCTGGTGTCCTTTGATAGCATCTGCATTTCAATTATGCCTTTTCCAACATCCAGCTTTTCTGAACAGATGCAAACAATGAATCTTAACTTTATTCCTTCCAAATGCAGATCCTGAGGTGACAGCTCATACATAGGTAGTTCACATAGGATGCATCCCTTTTAGCAAGGGTAGCTCAACTGCATAGGGGGCCCAAGTTAAATTCTGTAGAAGATTCAGCCCAGAACACTCACCTAGATCCAGAAGAGTCTTTATCCACTGGCCCACCCTCCACAGTCAAGATTTCTCCCTGAGCATTAACCACATCACCTTTCCAAGAGTGTGGATATGCCATAATGGCTAAGAGGCTCCCATTAGTTGTCCCCCACCTGGCAGATACTAAACATTTCATTAGTATTTGAGGATGAATGGATAAATGGAAAAAATATTCCAGCATTCTGCCCCTGAGACTTTTCAATGACTTCTCTGACCACCTCAAGTCCCAAAGAGGCTGTCTCACATTGACCTGACCTACATGCCTTTCCCTAGATGACTCCCTTTGCCTCTTAGCTTTTCTATGAGAAATTAGCTAGTTTCACCTGCCTCTCCCAAGGTGTAGCCCCTCGAGGCCCTTTTGTCCTTGGGGTGAGGGAAGGTGCTCAGCAAATGCATCTCCCACAAACCAGACCTACTTGCAGCCATGTCGTGAAAAGGAAATTAAAAAGAAAAAGAAATCCTGTCCCATGCTATGACATGGATGAACCTTGAGGACTCTATGCTAAATAAGTTCGTCATGGAAGGACAAACACTGTATGCTTCCATGCATATCAAATATCTAGAATAGTTAAAATCTCAGAAACAGAAAGTAGGAAGGTGGTTGCCAAGGGCTGAGAGGAGGGGGAAGGAGGAATTAGTGCTTACTGGATATTGAGTTTCTGTTTTGCAAGATGAAAAAGTTCTGAAGATCAGTAGCACAACAATGAAAGTGTACTTAACAGTACAGAACTGTACATTTAGAAATGGTTCAGATGTTAAATCCTGTGTTTTTTTACTGCAATAAAACATAAATTTAAAAAGAGAGAATAAAGGGGTTGGGGATGTGGCTCAGTGGTAGAGTGCTTGCCTAGCATGCACAAGGCCCTGGGTTCAATCCCTAGCACTGCCCCCCGCCCAAGGAAAAATACAGAGAAAAGGAGAGACCAGCTTTCTTGTGCCACTGAGCAATCTGCACACTCTCTTGGAGGCTCTATCTGATCAATGTACCTTTTCTTTTTTAAATTTTTTTTTAGTTGTTGATGGACCTTTATTTTATTTATTTATTTATATACAGTGCTGTCAATGTACCTTTACTTTTAGCACCAAAACTCTGGACAGTAAAGTTGAAGCATTCAGTAGTTTAAGAAACACAAGCCAGAATTAAAAAGGAGCCCAAAGTGTAATGGCTGAAACTAGTAATATACATAAATAGCTGGACCATTTTTTCACTTGTTCAAAATTGTCTTCTATTTGGGAGTAATTTTCTCCCACTTCAAACTCCCTCATTATATACCCTTTCATTCAAAATGTTACTTATCTCTTCTCTTGTAATTTAACCATCCACTAATTATTTCTGATATGGAAACATATATTACTAAGTGAAACTCTTTTGAAGAGCTGAATTAAACAGACAATGAGTATATTTCTCTAATGTCTTGTCTAATGGTTAATAGAATTACCAACAAAGAACTTTTTTGAAGTCTTAAAAACTATCTGTGATAACATTTTCAGTGTAAACTAAATTTAAAAAAAATTTTTTTTGGAGGGCTGACATAGAGCCCTTGCTTAGCATGTGCAAATCCCTGGGTTCAATCCCCAGCAGGGCAAAAAATAAAATGAAAATGAAATAAATTTAAAATGTTTTGACTAGACAGAATTTTACATCTCAGCAAAGTGAAAAAATGACAAAAACAATACATATATATTGCCCCAATAATATTTGCAAAAATGACTTCATAGTCTACAAATATGTGATGCAATTTTCTTTTAAGTACAATGGACACTATGGAGATAGGAGTTCCAGTCTTGGGTCTTCTGATTACTACCTAAGGGACTTCTGGCAAAAAAGGAAGTGACTGAGTGGAAGTCTACATCTTCCACCAAATATGAATCTGTTTATAACACAAATGACAGAAATTGGATCAAGAAAATAAAAGCAGGGCTGGGGATGTGGCTCAAGCGGTAGCACGCTCACCTGACATGCGCGTGGCCCAGGTTCGATCCTCAGCACCACATACAAACAAAGATGTTGTGTCTGCCGAAAACTAAAAAATAAATATTAAAAAAATTCTCTCTCTCTCTCTCTCTCTCTCTCTCTCTCTTAAAAAAAGGATCTGATCTTCAATTTAAAAAAAAAGAAAAAGAAAAGCAAAGAAATTTTATTTGAAAAGGAGAATATCAGTGTGATGGGACATGAAGTCATATTCTTTTCCCTGGATGGTTTTCTCTGTCATCACTGCTATCTCACCTTCCCTAGAATTCAAGGGACTGTATCATCAGAGTAATTTATGGACCACTTAACAAAAACAACCCTCTTAATGATGTCAGAAGTGAGCAAGATCAGCTAAGACTTTCCAGCGTTTGAAGTTGAAAGATAAACAGTGATTGGATCCAAATTAGACCTTATTTATAAACTTGAAACAGAACTACATATGTCAACTGTCCTTGTTGAATCCAACACCATCTTTTATTACTCTCAAGAAGAAACTTTAAAGATCTGAGGGTTGCGAGTCTCCATTCCCTCCCTGTCCTCACAAAATAAAAGCTTTCTCAGCCTATGGAATCACAGTGTGGTAAATTATATCAAAGGCCTGATTCTCCACCCTTCCCTGTATCCATACCCTTTGCCACCCTAATTTTGAAGCACTCTCTCCCTGTATGGCTCCACCAGGTGCAGGGCCAGCTGCATGATTTGTGGATCCCAGTGCAAAATAAAAATATGAGTTCCCTTACTCAAAATCAGGAACTGAGTTGCCATTATAACTATTAACATATAAAACTTCTTCCTTTCTTCCACCCTCTCTCTCTCTCCACTTCTCATGGTTTTTTGTTTACTATTTCATGTCTTTCTAAGTAAAGAAAAAATAAAAATAATAAAGAAAAATTTAAATTACCAGCATAAATCTTTACAGTTCATTTTATATTTTCCAATAAGTGACATCTGAGAGTGGGACAGCTGTGTAAAGATAAACATGCTACTGGGCTAAGAATTCCTGAAGAATGGACACAGTGGCATTTTTATCTCTAAGTCTCTAGGGTTATATATGGTGCCTCATACACAGTGGGAAAGCAAGGTAGGGAGGAAGAAAAGGAGGTTTATAATCAGTTTTGCCTGTGAGAATGTGGAGAAATAGGCACACTCATACAAGAGAAGAGATAAGTAACATTTTGAATGAAAGGGTATATAATGAGGGAGTTTGAAGTGGGAATATAAAAAAGCTGCTTCAGAAAACACTTTGACAGATCTGCCAAAAGCTACAACAGGCCTAGGTCTATAGCTCAATGATAAGAGTACTTGTCTAGGACGGGCAAGGCCCTAGGTTTGATTCTCAGCACCACACAAACAAAAGTTAAAACATAGAGTTACCATATGATCCAGAAATTCCACTACAAGGTATATACCCAAGAATGAAAACATGTTCACACAAAAATTTGTACATGGATCTTCATAGCAGCATCATTCATAATAGCCAAAAATGGAAACAACCCAAATGTCCATCAATGATGAATGGATTAAAAAGGTAGTATATCCATACAATAGAACGTTATTCTTCCATTTAAAAAAAAAAAAGGAAGGTTTCACTAATTTGCAGACCTACCAAAAATGTAGGAGTGAGATTCCTCAAAAAACTATGAATAGAACCACCATGTGACCCAGCTATCTCACTCCTTGGTACATATCCAAAAGATTTTAAATCATCATATTACAATGACACAGCCACATCAATGTTTATAGAAGCTTAATTCACAATAGCTAAGCTATAGAACCAACATAGGTACCCTTCAACAAATAAATGGATAAAGAAAATGTGGCATATATACACAATAGAATATTACTCAACCATAAAGAAGAATGAAATTATGGCATTTGCAGTAAATGGATGGATCTGAAGACTATCGTGCTAAGCAAAATAATCCAATTCCCCCAAACCAAAGGTCAAATGTTTTTGCTGAGATGTGGAAATTAATCCAAAATAAGGGTGGAGGGGTTAAAAAAAAGAATAGAAGAAAGATTAGTGGTGTTTTAGTCAGCTTTTTTTGCCACTGTGACCAAAAGACCCAACCAGCACAACTATAGAGCAGGAAAAGTTTATCTGAGGGCTCACGGTTTCAGCGGTCTCATTCCACAGACACTAGGTTCCATTCCTCAGGGCTCAAAGTAAGGCTGATCGGCAGAAGAGTGTGGCAAAGAGAAGCAGTTCACATGATAATCAGGAAGCAGAAAGAGAGAGATCTCCACTTGCCAGATACAAATATATACCCCAAAGCCACGCCCACAATGCCCAACCTCCTTCAGCCATACCCCACCTGCCTTCAGCCACCACTCAGTTAATCCCATCAGAAATCAATTCACTGATTAGGTTAAGGCTTTTGTAACCCAATCATTTCTTCTCTGAACCTTCTTTTTTTAAAACCTATCAGTTTTTTTTTTTTCTTCTCTGAACCTTCTTGCATTGTCTCACACATGAGCTTCTGGAGGATACCTCACATCTAAACCATAACAAGTGGAGTAGACAAAGGGGAAGGAAGGGATGGGAGGAGTGATGGGATAGGGAAAGACAGTGGAATGAATCTGACCTAACTTTCCTATGAACATATATGAATATAACACAGTGAATCTCACCATCATGGACATCCATAAGACACTAATTAAAACAAAACTATAAGTAAATAGCAGAAAAATCAGTACAGTAGAGGTAAAGGAACAAGAGGAGGACGGGGGAGGGAAGGGAACAAAAGGAAAGAGAAAGGGAAAGAAAGGGGAAGTACTGGGGACTGAATTAGAACAGATTCTATCCCATGAATTTATAATTATGTCAAAATGAATTCTATTATCATGAATAACTAAAAAGAACCAATAAAAAATAAAAATATGAAAAAGAAAAAACACTGAGTTATGATTCATAATATGACATGGATGAGCATTAGAAAAATGCTAAGTGAAAGAAACCAGACACAAAGGGCTCCATATTACATAATTCTGTTTATATGAAATGTCCAGAATAGGCAAATCTATACAAACAGAAAGCAAATTAGTGGTGATGAGAAGTTGGATGGAGGAGACAATGAAGAGTGACTACCAGTGAATACAGAGCTTCATTTTAGAGTGATGAAAACATTCTGGAACTAAAGTGGTGGTGATTGCACAACTTTGTGAATATACTAAAAACCACTTCAAACTGTGAAAATTCTTGATATATGAATTATATCTTGATTTAAAAAATCATCCCTACCTGAATCCATTTCTTACTGGTGGTGTAACCTTTGAAAAGTTATGTGTTACAAAACAACAAATGCAAATGAAGACTTTATGAGGCCAATAGCCTTTATTTTTCATCTACAATCTAGAAAGCAGCAGAGGGACTTTACTTCCTTTACTTTAATGGCTTCCCAAAACACATGCACCAGCTCCTTCAAATCTGAGTTATGGAAATTTCTGACATGCAATATTGAATAAAATTAGGAAATATAATGAAAGCCCATGGGAGATTATTAGCCCAAGCTTTAAAGGTTCAAATATGTTTATTTTGTTTATCTGTTTGCTTATGTTGCTTATGCTTCTGTTTTAAAACTCCACAGTTAAGAATTAAACTTGCCCGAACTCAGTGGCACACACCTGTAATCCCAGCTGCTTTGGAGACTGAGGCAGGAGAATAGTGAGTTCAAAGCCAGCTTCAGCAAATTAGTGAGGTGCTAAGCAACTCAGTGAGACTCTGTCTCTAAATAAAATACAAAATAGGGCTGGGGATGTGGCTCAGTGATCAAGTGTGCCTG
>NW_026000249.1:13263319-13324539 GCF_001458135.2 Marmota marmota marmota | reverse complement strand
TCTCTCTCTCTCTCTCTCTCTCTCTCTCTCTCTCTCTCTCATTCAAAACACAAAATTTCTTTCTTCGGTTCATCCCAGACAATTCTGCTCATACTTAGACTCCTTGCCATCTCAGATTCTAATTTAAATGGGCTTATTTGTGAAATTTTAAGGCAAGAGGAGGAGAGAGAGAGGGCAAGAAGAAGGGGGAGAAGAATTGAGACCTTCTAGGAGGAATTCCTATACCAACTATCAAAATAATATTTTATTTTCCTGTGTTTTATAAATATTAATAATAGATTAAGTTGACGTTCTTTGAGTAGGGAGAAAACTTTAGCAACAGCCTTTGGTCCACTTGCTGTAGATCCCTTGGCCTTCTTACCAGAGTGAAGCAATCCTCTTCTCAAGTTTACATTTAATTCTAATTACAACCATCATGATGATTAAACCTCCCCTTTTGTCATTGTCTTTTCTTGGCATGATTTTTTTGGATCCACTTGCATGCTATAGACCATGTGCAAATCACAGAGGGTCTGTGTTTTTTAACTGTGGTGAAACCATACACAGTTTTTTGTTTATTCCCAGAATCAGTTCCAAAACAGCTGTTAAATGTTTATCCTTGGATCTGTCCTCTTATTTCAGAGAATTGTAACAGCAGCATCTTCTGCTTTTCATTTTCCTAAAGAAAGAAAAAAAAGAACTCCCCAAGTTGGGGCACTGTGTGTAGGTGCTAGTTAATGACTTATTTCCTCTCATTTCCTTAATCAGGAAATTTCATACTTGAGCGGCTGCAGGGTTCCCATTAACATGCTTCTGACCTAAGCCAAGCTGTGTGGAACGCCCGACCATGAAAACAGCTGGCTTTGCAAGCCACTGAGTGTTCCAACCAGAGCCAGCCCAGGAGCTGCCATTTGACACAGTGGTGAGAAAAGCAAGTACATTTTTCACGGTCGGAGATGGTTCCAGCTCCAGTCGGCTCAATCAGCTGAAAAGTCATACATTAAGTCGTCAACCAAGTGGGTAGTTTGGACATGAGTTGGCTGGTGAGTTTTGCTTTAGGGAGATTTCCCTATGAAAAACTGGCATTGAATGATGGACACATTTAATATCTTGTGGTATGAAAAAGCACTCAAGAAAATAAAGACAAATTGTACCTTTTCTTGGTTCAAGGTATTGCTTGGTTTAGAATCATTGCTTGAAGGCTAACAGCTGATCAAAATGGCCATTATTAAATATCATGAGGTACATTTAAATTGCTTTTTACCAGTGATTTTCACACCACAGCTCTATATTGAAATAATCTGAAGAGAGCCTTGGGAAAAAAAATATTGGTAACTGAAACCAACTCCCAATTTGTTGATGCATTGGTCTGAAGTAAAGCCTGGGCAGTGATGTTTTAAAACTGCTGCCAAGCCAGGCATGGTAGTGCATGCCTGTAATCCCAGCAGCTTGGGAAGCTGAGGCAGGAGGATCAAAAGTTCAAAGCCAGCCTCAGCAATTTAGCAAGGTCCTAAGTAATTTAGCAAGACCCTGTCTGAAAATTAAAAAAAAAAATTAAAAGGGACTAGAAATGTGGCTTAGTGATTAAGTGCCCCTGGGTTCAATCTACTGGTACAGGAAAAAAAAAAAAAAAAACTGCTGTTCAAGAGGTTCCAATGTGCAGCCAGGGTTACAGCCAGGGTTAGGCTGTGATTATGAGAAACACAGCCACAGACACCCTTTGAACCCAATACGTGATGTGTGGGGTACACACATTGCACATGCAGCAAACTGACTCATTTTATAATTGCCTGCCTTTTGAGAGGAGTTTGTTCTCCTATCAGAGATAATTAACCCATAACAAATAATCTTTGGCAAGCCTCACACTTCTGCACAGTGTCTAACCACACCACCCCCACCCCTGCCAGGAACATGTAAACTTAATTTTCTGGCCACACCATCTGTTAGAAACCAAAGCCCTCCCTGGCCAGTTCAGACTGTCCTAGTGGAGTGGCTCCTGAAACATAGGCATCTCCCATTTGAGTGAATTATGGTCCTCCCTTTCTCTCTTCACCTTACATCAGGGAGATGGCACCAAAACTGTGACACAATGAAACTCTTAATATCCTGATTTTCCAAACTGGTCTTTGTCTAGCATCTTCCAGTTCAAGAGTGGCCCCCAAGGGGCTGGGGTTGTAGCTCAGTGGTAGAGCACTTGCCAAGTACATGTGAGGCCCTGAGTTCAATCCTCAGCACTGCATAAAAATAAATAAATAAAATATAGATATTGTGTTCATCTACAACTATGAAAAAAAAATTTTTTAAAAAAGAATGGTCCCCAGATCTATCCTTTTATTAAATCAATTACTTGGTCCTGTCCTTGACTCTTTCCTCCCCCCATCCTTCATGCTTAACTCCTTTCCTTCCCCTCACAGTCAATCAGCTCAATCTCCAAGACATAAATTACATTCACCCACTTTTTGCCACCTCCATGGTCACCTGCCTGTTCCATGCTACTCCCACCTCCCATGCTGATACTGCCATTGCCTCTCACCTGCATTAGCCTTCTCCCTTCTGCTTTTGCCCCATTCAAGCCATTCCACACCTGGAAGCCAGAGGGATTGTTTTATATGGTAGTTTAATGAACCATTTTCCTGCTGAAAGCCTTTCAATAGCTTCTTATTTCAAGTGGCATAAAATCCAAACTCCTCATCATGGACCCCAAGGCCCTCCTGGACCTGGCTGCTACCACTTATGTCTGAAACCTGAATCATACCCCTCTCCTTTCCTCTCCCTCAGTAGGCTCCAGTCCCACTGACCATTTACTCCTATAGGGAGCATGACACCTTCTCCCCTGCTCAGTGAATTCCCTCTAGCTTCCCCCTTGGCCTGCAGCACCCTTTCTTGGGCACCTCACATAGCCTACTCCCTTTTCTCCTGCCAGTCTCACCTTAAGTGTTACTCTTCTAAGTGGCCCTCTCTGACTGTTTTATTTCTATCATAGCATACTATTTATTGCCTTTCCAGTAGCTACTTAATTTATTTGTTTTTCCTCTGGAATTGAAATTCCATGAGGAAAAGACCTTCTATTATCCTTCTATTATTAGGGGTTGTGTCCCCAACCCCTAATAACATATCTGGCACACTGTAGGAACACATCAAATATTTATCAACCCAATGAATGAATGACTGGGAAAGGAGCAGAAGGAATGGACTGGATAATCCACTTCTGAGGCAAACCTACTCTGAATGATTAGGGTTGATTGCAGCTTTGGAGGGGGAGAGGGAATGTCAGCTTTTACTGAATATGTTCACTATGTCCATTAGTTATGGCTGACATGTTTGTCACTCAAGTCACTCTTATAATGTATCAATTAGGGCTCTAGTTACAAGTAGAAGAAATCAACTTAAGCTGACTTAACCAAAATGAGAATTCATTATTGTATAAGGCTGTTGGACTTGTGACTCCTTCACAGTGAAGATTTAGAATGGGGGCCAGCCTAGCATGTGCGAGGTGCTGGTTTCAATCCTCAGCACCATATAAAATAAATAAATTAATTAAATAAAGGTATTATGTCCAACTACAACTAAAAAGAAATATATATATATATAATTTTTTTTAAGATTTGGAATATGATTTAAATTAAACTTAAGTTGTTGGGAAGTTGGGGAGTAGTGTCACCCTCCCTTTCTCTGCAATTGGCATTCTGCATACCTGCTCCTCACTGTTTCTGAGCTTTAATATCTCTGCTGTCCTAGACCCCAGATGGAGTTTGAATCTCACAGAATTGAACCTCCAAATCTCCTAGGAAACAGATTCTGATTGCTGTTAAGTGTTCAACTCTGGACAATCATCCGTAGCCAATGAGATACAGATATATGTAAGAACACCCCCTCCAAAGGGAATTACTGTGCAAAAATGGGAACATGGGTAAGGGAGTTTGGAAAGTCAATTCCTGTGCATGGGGGAACCACTGGCTTTTTGCCTAGGTAGATGCCCCCAAAATATATCCACTAGGGGAGTTATCTACTGAGGAATGTTCAATCTCAGACCCTCCTGAGTATCTTTTCTGTCTGCCCCTTATAACCAGTTTATATCCAGAGGATCCCAGGATCAGAGCTGATTCTGAAATTCCTGGATGATGCCCAATGTTGAGCTGGCATCCTATGGGGAAAGAAAGAAGGGAAGAAGAGAACTGTTTTTATTGCCACAGAGAAAAGAATTAGATCAAAGAAAAAATATTTTAAGCATCAAAGCATGATACACTATTTATTTTTTAATTTTTTGTTGACACAGTATAATTACACATATTAGTAGGATTCGTTGATATATATTCCCCAGTACCTCCCTTTTCCCCTCCTCCCCTCATCCCCCTGGTCCCCTTTCTCTACTCTATTGATGTCCTTTTGATTTTTTAAAAAAATATTATTTAGTTGTAGTTGAACATAGTACCTTTATTTGATTTATTTATTTTTATGTGGTGCTGAAGATCAAACCCAGCACCTCCCACAGCCTCACACGTGCTAGGCGAGCACTTTACTGCTGAGTCACGACCCCAGCCCCTCCCTTTGATTTTCATGAGACATTATTTATAAGAGGAGAATTAGATTAAGAAAAGAATAGGTATACGGGCTGGGGTTGTGGTTCAGCTGTAGAGCGCTTGCCTAGCAAATGCAAGGCGCTGGATTTGATCCTCAGCACCACATAAAAATAAAATAAATAAAACAAAGATATTGTGTCCAACTACAACTGAAAAACAAAATATTTTTTAAAAATTAAAAAAGAAAAGAATAGTTATATATTAAGGCTGAAACCTTGATGTATTATTTTAAGTTGTTGCCTTTGAATCATTTTTTAAACTAAATGACTCAGCCACCAAGAAGTTCTTTTGTTATATGATCAATCTTACTTGATTGCTAATATAGCAAGTTCAAATGATGATATATTTCTGATTAAATGTCATAGGGATGAAACAGCCTGTTTCTCTGCCCTTATGTTCAGTTTTATGGAGCATTATCCTCCAACACGGGTGCTTGAATCTATAGAAACAGATCCATCAATGTACTTGAATAAAACATAAGTGGTTGAATTGGGTGTGGATTTTTAGTTTCTGTGCAATGATGCCATACAAGATAGAACAATAGGAATATTCAAGGAAAAAACAAGATAGATAAAAACAATATGGTATATTGGTTAACAGTCTAGCTTTGTAGTCTAATGATTCAAATCCTGGTTTCTGCCTCTTAATTAGCTGCATGAACTTCAACAAAATATTTAATTTCTTATAAAATGGGAATGTTAACAGTTCTTGCCTGTGAGGAGTTGAGTGAAATTTACTTGAAACAAAGGAGTGTATTGGAGATCATGCTTCATTGTGAGCAACAAATTTCTGACTAAATAATGGTTTCTGCAGACCACCAGATTATGTTTTCTCACTCACCAGAGGAAGGTAGTCTAAGCCTTGTTTAAGGAACTCAAAGATTTTAGAACTCAGGTATTTTGCAGTTCCCCTGATCTTTCTCTCATAATACCAACATAGTTGCTGCAGCCTCAGCACCATGATAAAAACAATATGGGGCCAGGATATAGCTCAGAGGCAAAGCTTTTGCCTCGAATTCGCAAAGCCCTGGGTTCGATCCCCAGTTCCACAAAAGAAAAGAAAACAAAAAAGAACCCCACCAAAAACAAATAAAAAGAAGGAAAAAAATGTGGTATATTGGTTAACAGTCTGGCTTTATAGTCCAATGATTCAATCTCTGGTGTCTGCTTTTTAATTAGCTGTGTGAACTTCAACAAGAGAAGATATTGTGTTTCAATATCTAGCAATGGCAGCCACTTGTGAAAAGAGTGCTTAGCATAGTCCCGGACACTTAAAAAATGATCAGTAAACACTGACCACTGTCATTGCTACAGTTTTTCTTGTCTCTTCCAATGTAAGTTACTTACTTGGCATTCTGGTTTGTTGAGTGCTGAACCTGGAATCAGAAGACCTGGGTTCAAATCCTGACTTGGCTGCTTGCTATCTTCTCTGGACTTCAGGATGAAAAACTGGGAAGGATTTAACCTGCCTCAGAAGTCTGTTGTGTAGATTAACTGACATAACGATCTTGAGTAGGCCAAAAGCATTATTTCACACATACTACATACACAGTATTAAAACTGAATCTCCAGCAGAAGCAACCCCAATGCCCATTAGTATCAGTTTCCTCAAGCTGCTATAACAAAATTCCACAGACTGGGTGACTGAAAACACGGAGATTGATTCTCTCACAGTTCTGGAGGATTTGAAGTCTGAAATAAGGGTGTAGCATGGGCATGCTCATCTGAAGACTCCTTGCTTGCCTTTACTCTGTCTGGTGGTGACTGGAGCTCTGTGGCCTACAGCTGCCTCTATCATCACCTGGCACCCTCCCTGTGTGTTTCCTGTCTCCGAACTACAATCACACATTTCTAAGGAGTTATTGTACCAAGTAATAAATCAGATGACAGTTTTTGCACATTTCTCAGAATGTCCTCTTTGCAGCCATAACTAAAAAGGAAAGAGAAATGAGAGACACCAAACCCCACCTGAACTTTCCAAAGCACAGACAATTGGATCAGTAGTACAAGTTTTGCTTTTAATTACTAAAAGGTGTGGGTTCTGGAAACCACAAATGGATGAGCTAGATATGGATCTCCAGCACAATTTTAGCATGAATTAATAGATGGTGAACCAGGGCTGGAGGTGCATTATATATTTAGCAGGCATAAGGCCCTAGGTTCAATCCCAAACACCAAAAACTAAAAAATATAGTTGACCAGTAGGGGTTCACATGAATTAATTTCTAATAGGTCCTACCTGGAGTGATGGGATTAACATTAAATAAGCAGTTGGAGGAGCCTAGATTCTAGCACTAGTTTTTCCATTGACTTGTTACATAGACGCAGATAACTTCACTCTCTCATCCTCAGTTTCCTCACCTGTAAAACATTTAGCTTTCACTCTCTTGAAGATTTTTTGCAGCTCTAGGGTCCTAGGGTATACATTTGAAGTCACACCAGTTAATTTTCTTTGGGGGAAGCATCTCTTTTGGGGGGGTGCTATGTTTATTAGCCACTTTTTCTATTTTTATTGTGGTAAATAAACATAATTATAATTTTAACCATTCATAAATATACAGTTCAGTGACATTACATACATTCAAAGGTGTATTACATAAATAGTTGTTATACTGTAAGGTAACTTTAGTGTGATCATGAAAAATCATTCAGAGAAGCTGGGCATGGGGATGCATGCCTGTAATCCCAGCGACTTGGAAAGCTGAAGCAGGAGGATCTCAAGTTTGAGGCCAGCCTCTGCAACTTAGCAAGATTCTGTCTCAAAATTAAAAAAAATAAATAAAAAGGGCTGGGGATGTAGCTCAGTAGTAAAGTGCCCCTAAGTTCAATCCCCAGTACCAAAAAATAAAAATAAAAAAATACATTCATGCCATGGTAACCATCACCACTATCTATACTCAAAACTTTTTCATCGTCCCCAATAAAAAACTCTGTACCCATTAAACAATGATTCCTCCTTCCCTCTCCCCCACCCTTAATAATTTCCATTCCACTTTCTGTCTTAATGAATATGCCTGTTCTAGGTACTCATATAAGCAAAAATCATACAATACTTATCTTTCCATATGTGGTTTATTTTGCCAATCATGACATTTTCAAGGTTCATCTGTGCAGTAATATATATCAAAATTTCATTCATTTTTTAAAATATTTTTTAAAGAGAGGAGAGAATTTTTTAATATTCATTTTTCAGTTTTTGGTGGACACAACATCTTTATTTTTTTGTGGTGTTGCGGATCGAACCCAGCACCCCACGCATGCCAGGTGAGTGCGTTACCGCTTGAGCCACATCCCCAGCCCAAAATTTCATTCCTTTTTATGGCTGAATTATATTCCATTATATGTATATACTACATTCTGTTTATGCATAATTTGTTCCTGGACCCTTGGGTTGTATCCACCTTTTTGGCTACTGTGAATAATGCCACTATAAACATTAGTGCACAAATATCTGTTTGAGTCTCTATTTTCAATTCTTTTGAAAATATACCTAGAAGCAGAATTGCTTGATCATGTGGTAGCTCTATGTTTAACCTTTTGGGAAACTACCAAGTTATTTTCCACAGCAGCTGCATCATTTTCCATTCCCACCAGCAAAGCACAAGAGCTCTAATTTCTTCACATCCTCACCAACACTTTTTTTTTCTTTTTATAGCCATCCTAGCAGGTTCAAATTGGCATCTCATTGTGGTTTGTGTAAAAACATTTCTAGATTGATCAATTAGGAAAATGTTGTCTATTTTGTGTATGTGCTTCAAAAGATGTTGAGCATCTTCTTGGACAGGAGGGAGACATGATTTCTCAGTTGATTAAAGAACTTTAATCAGAGGGAGATCAAAAATGGTATGCCCCAGGTTGGCCCTAGTCAACTGTTTTATTATTTTTATCAACAACATGAATGAGGACATAAAACCTGTAAAGCTAAAATCCTGGAGGAAGACCTATTAAAGTAATTTTTTTTAATCCCACAGAACTGGGTGAACTGGGCAACAGGTCAAAAGACATTGATGAAATTCACCAAAGAGAAATACAAAATTCCAATTTATGTCCAAAAGAGAATGTCCCCCAATATGCCACTCAGAACCTCAGAGTATGACTTTATCTGGAGACAGAGTCTTTGTAGATGTAATTTGTTAAAATGAGGACATACCATGTTGGGGGAATGGGGATAAGTCCAGTATGACTATTGTCCTTGTAAGAAAAGGAAAGACACAGAGACGCAGACACACACACTGAAGGAGGATGGCCACAGGCAAACAGAGGCCACAACTAGAATGCTGTAGCTGCAAACCCCAGGAAGGCCAAGGGCTCTGGAAGCACTGAAAGTTGGGGGTGGAGTCAAGGAAGGGATTTTCTTCTAGAGCCTTCATCCCTACTGACAGCTTGACTTCAAACTTCTAATGGGACAGAATAAATTTCTGCTGTTTTAAGCCCAAACAACAAAAACGAAAACAAAACCTGCTCTGTGTTCCTTGTGTGTACCTCTTTATATGTCCCTCTGGATTTTTATTGATTTCACTATTTTTTCTATATGATGTTCCAAAGAAAGTTTCTCTGGGTCTCTCTTCTTCCCTCCATCTCTGTCTTTCAAGAGGTAATATTTCTTTTTTGAGGTGACCCTTTCCTGGCCCCCATCAGACCCCAAATCAGCAGGCCATTACTTCTGTTTCCAGTTGCCCCAGAGTTAAATACAAACATCTGTTACATTAACAGAAACAAAGAAGACGCAAATGGAACTGAAAGAAAGTTTGCCTAATTTGTAAAATAAAATGACTTTCGATCCCAGCAGCTTATGTATTATTCTTGTGAGGGCTGGTTTACATCGATCATCTTTTCCCTGGCAGTCAAGTGTGGAATATGGTAAAGTTAGAAATGTAATTGTGTAGACATAAAAAATTGCATCTCGATACCCATCATTGGGACACTTTTCTCAAGATGCTGTCTCCGTGTCCTTCAGAGCAATAACGATATCAATTGAGAATGTAACAGAAGCAACTTAAATGTTATGCCTCGTTTACTTTGGGTAAGCCTGATATGCCTCAGACATAAGGTTCTGTCAGAGAGGCTGGAAACACTTCAAGACCATTAAAATAAAATACCAGCCATTCCTGCTGTTCAAATATTCTTCAACTTCTAATTTAAGGCACCAACACCTAAGAATGTAATTGTGTTATTCTCTCTGATAGCTGGAATCTATCTAAGCCAAATGCCTGGGAATTATGGTCTATTGGGGCTACAGGAGTCCAGAAGACAAATGAGGTGGATAAAACGTGTTATTTTGTACTGGCACGTACTACATTTGTGCTCCCTTACCGTTTATGTGTTAAAATGTATTCAAAGACTAAAGTGCCTGAAGTGTCTTTCCTTGGCTGAATTGAAGAAGAGGTTGGGGAAATGCAGAAACCACCTCAAGATCTAAACTTCCAAATCTGAGACAGAAAGACTCACACACCTGCACTCAGAATTATTTTCCACACTAAATTTTCTCTTGAGTTGATTGTCCATTTTTGAATGAGGAAGTTGTCATCTAGATAAAGCAGTTCCTCTGAAACTCACAATTCTCTCCCTGATGAGCAAGTGAGACCACAGTTGGAAAAAAGGCACACTGGATCAGAAAAGGGCAATTTTAAAAGCAAATGCTGTGAAAGGTGAAGCTTCCCATCACACGGGGAAATTATTTCTGTTTAATGCCTGCCTCGGGAGGGGTACACTTTAGGTTCAGGGACCCCATTGGCACATCAGGGCTTTGACTGGGGCACAGTGCCAATTCAAACTGTCACAGAGTACGAGGAGGGGGGAAAAAAGCCCAAATCAGTTTCTATTCTTTAATAGAAAGCAATACTGTAGTTTAAATTAGCAAGGCGCTGCTGAACCACTATTTAAAATGCGTTTGCACTGACATCCCAAGAAAGGATTTTTTTTTCTTGTTTAATTGCACTGTCAGTGTGGAACGCTTTCACTTAAAACCATTCTGAGGTAGACCTTTTAATAGAAAGTGACAATTTAAATTGCCATGATAGCAGCGTAAATGGTGCTTAAAGTCATTACTAAACTGATGTCGCAGTTGGCTCCAGACCAGTTTGTTAAAGCTGAAGAAAAGGTGTTGGAGGAAGGGAGGAAAGTAACTAAACGGTGAATCATTAATTCCTTTTATATTCATTGTAATAACATTAGCTGTGATGAAGTCATCTGTCTCCCAATGGATGTAATGTACATTTCTATTGAATTCCACATTATTCCATTCTAACATTGCCCTGATTAATGCCTATTACTGAAGAATTGCTCCAGTCACCAGCACTTATTTCTCTGCAGTTACTTTGTTTTCTTGTCCTCACTCCCAGGGCCCAAAGAGAGATGCTGCGGCTTCCATTTGCTGGTTCAAGTTCTAAAGCACAAGTGCTAGATTTATCCAGTGCCTTTCTTTAGTCTTCCGGAAGTAAGCTACATTCTCCTGGCCGCCCTTGGAAATGACTCTCACTAGCTTTCAAGGAGTGCCATCCACAGAATGGAACACATTATGTGAGAAGAGGTCAAGGCCATATGACTGGTGTTATTGGTCAAACCTGATTAGTTTAACCAAATCAACTGGTTTGCCACACCAACGTGGAAACATCTGGGGGCCCAGTGGGTGGGGGTGGGGCACCATAAAATCTGGGCAGTACTGGATCTTTAAGTCTGGGGAGATGTTCACAGGAGAGTGAAGATTGAGTTTGGAGCACTGGGGACACTGGGAGGGATGGTGGCAAAGGCTGGAAGGGATGAGTGAGGAACAGAGAATCCCAGACATGAGTTGGGCCCCACTCAGTCACCTTTGCTGTCTCTCACTCATTTGTGTTGTTTCTGAAACTTCCCTTAAAAGTAAATCACTTGGGCTGTGGTTTTGGCCCTGTGGTAGAGCACTTGCCTAGTACATGCAAGGCGCTGAGTTCGATCCTCAGTAACACATAAAAATAAATAAATAAATAAAGGTGTTGGGTTCATCTACAATTTAAAAAGTATTTTTTTAAAAAAGCTAAGTCACTTGATTTTTTAGGCACAGTAGGTAAACCAGCTTATTATAGAAACTACCATTTTAAAATACACTGCACGTTCTGTTTTACTATGTAAAAATTACTTCCAAGAGTCAACAATTGTAATTGGGCTCACAGTAGAGAAACATACTTCACATTTTAAACTTCAAATATTATTATTAAGACAGAGTTTCTGAACAGTTCCCTGAAGTCATACAATGTAAGGACTCTAGTCGGGTGTGGTGGTGCATGTCTGTAATCCCAGTGGCTCTGGAGGCTGAGGCAGGAGGATCACGAGTTCAAAGCCAGCCTCTGCAAAAAGTGGGGTGCTAAGCAACCCAGTGAGACCCTCTCTCTACATAAAATATAAAATAGGACTGGGGATGTAGTTCAGTGGTTGAGTGCCCCTGGGTTCAATCCCTGGTACAAAAAAAAAAAAATTAAGGGCTCTGGGAATGGCTTTCCACCCCAAATTTTCCCTAAATCAGACATTACAATTTCTAAAAATTCCATAATTCAAAATCAGAAATCATAGTGATAATCTGGGTCACATCACTGGATTCTTAATTTTGGAGGTATGGGGATGAGTTACAGAGAGACCAGGAAAACTACATATGAATTTTTATGTATATATGTAGGTGTGCACTACTAAGTAGAGAGAGCTAACTTCTTCCATCAGGATTGCAAACCCAAAATAGTTAAGAACTACCTAATCCACTCTTGCTTTACTAAAAACTAGAAAACAGAAGCTCAAAGAAGTGATTGAGTTACCAAAATCAAGCTGATAGCTATTGAACAGCCTACAGAACCCTAGTCTCTTGATTTCTGGTCCAAAATTGCCTTGTAATTTTTTACAATTCTTCTTCCTTTTGCAAAACATGGATGGTACAATGCTGTGTTTTCCTGAAAGCCACTCTCCTGGCAACCTCAACTCTCTAGAACACAGTTCTCCCTGGCAGGGGCAAAAGAGGCTGTAGAGCCACTGAAATTGCTGTCGCAGAGCTCATGCACTTTGGTTCACTAAAGAAACCCCTGAGAGATTGTCAAACACACCAATCGTTTATTCATCCATTTGTTGAACAAATAGTTATTTAACTAAATAAATATTTCATAAATAATGCTTTATTCTTAATTCTGACAAATTTTGTCTAATTTCACTGAAAATAAAGAAGTTAGATGAAAGAGGATTACAAAAAGCAGAGATGTTGATCCAGAATTGCAAGATTAGATATTTGCTTACAGTCTGGCAGCACATGGAGACCATGAAGAGCCATTGTCATATAGCAATAACGTTATTCCAGGAAGCAGGCCATAAATGACTTCTCCCATGGTTTCTTTGTGAACACAGAATTGATCAGAGTGCATTTTAGAAAGTTCTTCATTTAAAGGATTAAAATATATGCCATGAGATGAAAACAGCTCTATACAAAAACTTGCATGCAAATGCTCATAGCATCATTATTCATAATAGTCAAAAGGTGAAAACAACCCAAATATCCATTGATAAATAAGTGGATAAACAAAATGCGGTATATCCTTACCAGGGAATGTTATTTGGCTACAAAAAGAAATGAAGTACTGATACATGCTACAATGTGGATGAACCTCGAAACCATCATGCCATGTGAAAGGAACCAGACACAAAGGACAATATTGTATGATGCCATTTACAGGAAATGTCTAGAATAATCAAATCAATACAGACAGAAAGTAGAATGGTGGTTGTTTAAGGCTGGGAAGGATGGGGATGGGGAGGATGAATAAAGGGTTGATAACTAAAGAATAGTGTTTCTTTTTGACATGATTCAAATGTTGTAAACGTGACTATTGTGAAGATTGTGCCCATCCATGAATATACTAAAAACCATTGAATTGTATCTTTTGAATGGGTGCTGTTATTTTTTAAATGTATCCCATGTGACTCCTAAGCCTAAGCTTTAGCCTTGTGGAAAATTGATTTTTCCCTTTGGAGCCAAATTCTGAAACATCATTGTTCTTGGAGAAGGGATAACACATGAGGCCAATTCACAGCAGGCAGTGTCTGTTTTGTTGTAGCAAGAAAGGCCACAGGGAAATCCATGGGAGAATGCAGAGTGCCAAAGGAACTATCAAAGAATGGAGGAGAGAAAAGAGCTTAGGGGTGGGGATACACACACACACACACACACATATACACACACACACATACACACACACACACACACAGAGAGAGAGAGAGAGAGAGAGAGAGAGAACACAATATCCTGTCAGAGGATAAACTTGGATTTTGGACTCTTGCCAGCTAGCTACCACCTTAGCCACCTTAGTAAAGGTAATTCTTGAAACAGGGAGGAGGAGAAAATGTGATATAATTAAGCTTACTGTGTTTTGAAAGGCTGAGTCATTGGACAAAACCAGGCCCTGGCATCCTGAAAATGGGGTAGGTCGTCTTATGTTTAAAGGTCAAAGAAAAGAAAGTACTTGGTTGGTTGGGTAGTATTGTGTAGCAGAGGAGATGATCTAACAGTCTTAAGAGAGGGTGTGGGAGGGTATAGCACCTCCATTGTCTTCAGAGGATATAGGATGAGATCTCTGATACTGTTGAGATCCCCAAGACTGAAAAGGGGCAGTAGCTGTGTCTCACAAAGTATGAACACTGAGGACCACCTAAGCCCAACACCTCTAGGCTTTATTCCTAATTAACATCAGTTTTGCCCCAGCTGCTTCTCTACATTAATTCAGGGTACTCACTAAATAAAGGTAAACCTGCCTCCATGTAGCTAGGCCCTCCAGCTGCCCTGAGTAAGGTAGGTTTGGCCCATGTTTCACATAAGGTGTCTCCTGCCCACATTGCTGTCATCCTGACCCAGATGACTACACATCCGACACCAATCACTTCTGAATGCAATACATTGCAGAGAAGCAGATGGAGCTGTGGATCTGTGTCCAATATTATTACTGTCTTTGACTGTTATCTGGATTATTGGTATAGCTTTTGTGTTCCTGATTAGAGTGGCAACTCATTGAGGTCAGGGGCCCAGTTTCATTTAAACTTTGATTCTCAACAATTTCTAGTGCCTAATAAGGGGCCAGTAAAACACTTTATGTATTTATTTTTTAATATTTTTTAGTTGTAGATGGACACAATATCTTTATTTATTTATCTTATGTGATGCAAAGGTTTGAACCCAGGGCCTCATGCATGCTAGACGAGCACTCTACCACTGAGCCATAACCACAGTTCAAAAACACTTTAAATAAAGGCTTTTTTTTTCTCTAAAGCACATAGTGGATGCTAAACAAATATTTGTTAATTGCCAAAAATACTACTCCATAGTCAACCCCTCATCGAAAATACAACAAAACAAAACACCAAGCTCCTCAGTGCCTCTGCTCACCCTGACTCTGCCTCTGGCAGAATAACTTTCTAATGCCAGGGCATAGGTATTAAAATTCTAAATACATTGGCTGGGGAACCATAATGTGTATTTGTAAGGGTTCATCAGAGAAATAGAGTAGAAAGAGAGAGGGAGAACAAGAGAGAATGAGAGAGAAAATAAGATAGAGAAGTGGAAAGAGAAAGAGAGAAGTTGAGGTAAAGAATTATCTCACATGATTGCAGTGCTGGCGAATCTAAAATCTGCAGGGCAGGTTGGCAGCCTGGAGACCCAGGAAAGAGTTAATGTTTCAGCACAGGTCTGAAGGCAGTCTTTAGCATGATTTCTTCTTCCTCAGAGGACCTCAGTTTTTTTTTTTCCTTCAACTGACTGAATGACTGAATGAGGCCCACTCACATTATGATGGTAATCTGCTTTGTTCAAAGTCTGCCAAGAAGGTGGTTTTTTGAGAAAAAACATCTGCAGAATTGAGAGAGTGATCTGTGCAAACAAACATCTAGGGAAGAGAAATCAAAGTAATGAGAAGCCAGAGTGCAAAGGCCTTGAGATAAGATTGTGCCAGACAGGTTAGTAGAAGAGATCAGAATTCCAGTGGAATATGGAGGCTTGTGGGTCTTAATAAGAACTTCAGCTGGGTGTGGTAATGCACATCTGCAACCCCAGTTACTTGGGAGGCTGAGGCAGAAGGATTGCAAGTTCAAGGGTAGCCTCAGCAATTTAGCCAGATCCTGTCTCAAAATAAATAAATAAATAAGGCTGGGGATGTAGCTCAGTGGTAGAACACCCCCAGCATTCAATCTGCAGTACCAAATAACAATAATAAGGACTTGGGTATAATTCTGAACCAAATGGAGGGTATGGGTTAAACAAAGGAATGACAATAATTTTCCCCCTTTTAATACAATTATTGGCTGCTGTGTTGAGAAGCAACTGCAGCAGGGCAAGGACGGAAGCAAAGAGACCAGCTGGGAGGCTATTTCAGTAATCCAGGTGAGAGGTGACGGTGGTCTGGATCAACATGGTAGAAGTCAGGGGAAGGTAAAGGCAATGGTTAAGATAAAATTCTCTGCAATTTGAAAATAAATCAGAAAGGTTTGCTGATAGAATGGATATGTGTTCTCAGAAAAATGTGGAGGTCTTCTGCAACTAGGACAGTTTTAGTAGACAGGTGGAAACAAAACCTGATTAGGTGGTTACATGGGAGATTAGAAGCAGAAAAATTGTAAACATTGAACAGTGGCAATGATTATAAGTATTTAATAAAGAAGAAACAACAGCAGATGTGTGTGCTGATAGGAATGGTCCAGTAAATAGGAGAAAATCAGTGATGCAGTAGAAAGGGAAGGATTAACACAGCCATGTCCTTGAGAGGCGATAGAATCTAGCACACAGGTGGAGGGACTGTTCTTGGCCAGGAGCATAAACAAGTCATTCATCTTAGTGAAGTAAGAAGCAAGGTCAAGCTCAATGGACAGAGCGCAGATAGGAGAAAAGTTGAAAGTTTGATAAGAGAGTTTCTTTTTTTAAATCCAGTATTATACGAATAAAACAAAATGTGGGGGGAAAAACAAAGCACATTTAGATAATTTTTAAAAAAATAAAAATCCAACATTAAATTTTGCTTGAATTTCTTTAAGTTGAAAGTGAGCTTTTTATTCAATAGTTAGAACACAAGACATACAGAGAGCCAATAAATGAGCTAACCAAAGACTTAAGTTCAGGGTAAGATCAGTATTACAGAGAGGGGGAAGGATAAAGTGGATATGACCCCAAGATCCTAGCAAAGAGACAAGATGTACCCCAGAATGGACAAAAGGTTTATGAGGTAGGAACCAGGGGTACTAGTAATTACCATATTGGCCAGACTTGGACCCTATTGTAAAGTCTGTTAGTGCCTCCAAGTAACAATAAATGAAGGGCATTCCCTCCATCCTGCCATTTGCTCCCTCCAAATGAAAAATGGGATATAGAGGGTCAGGTAGACCAAGAAGAAACATTTGTTCATGGGGCACCCCTGAATGGCTGGTTCAATTCCTCCACTAACATGGGAGTGAGGTAGGCCTGGGGAATGCTATAAAACAGGAAAGAAGGAGCTCCTTGTATGAAAAGGTTGTGGCTCTCAAGTGCTGTCCTCCATCAACAGCATCAATTTCATCCAGAAAATTGTTAGAAATGCAGATTCTCAGGCCCCACCCCTTGAAATTTTATGTTGAACCTTAATCTCCATTATGGTGGAATTAAGAGTTGGGGCCTTTAGGAGGCAATTAGAATTAGTGCATTAAAAAGGAGGGAACTAGCTTGGAGCCTTTTTGCTCAGCAGCCTTCTGCCATGTGAGGATGCTGCTATGAGAAGATGCCATCAATGGAGCAGGTCCCCACCAGACACTGAACCTGTCAGCACCTTGATCTTAGATTTCCCAGCCTGTCTTTCAGAATTGTAAGAAATATATTTCTTTTCTTTATAAATTAGTCAATGTCGGGTAGTTTGTTATAGCAGCACTATGAAACTAAGACACTTACTAAATCAGAAACTTTGAGAGTAGGGCCCAGCAAGCTTGTTTTAACAAGGTCATTGTGATGTCCACCAAAGTTTGAGAAACACTGCTTGAAGGCAGCTTGGAAAAGTTTCCATCTGCTCTTATCCAGTACTGCCACCTATTGGGCAAGCTCTTCACAAGCTGTGAAGTTAATATAAACATTAAAGAGAAAAGAACATTTCCTTTTTATTTTTCTATTCTAAACAACTTTACCAATCAAAAGAAAAAAAAGTTCTTATGACCCTTTGCATTATGCAAGTACCCATTTTACAGTGACCACATTTTCCAAGGTAAACTGGAAACACCGTCTGACCAGGCATAAACAGATGACAGATGAAGACAATCTACCTAATATTTGAAATTACTACTATCTTGGGGAATCTTATAAATTTGTTATTATATCACAAATTAGTCATTCCATGGTTCTATATGCTTGAACTATTTCTACTTTTCAGTGATTATAATTAATAAAGCAATTAGTACCTTTGTATGATAGACTTGGGAATAGTTATTTCTTTGGGATTATAATTTCTAAAATAAAATTTCTAGCCCAGAATGCATAGTATCACAGCATTATTTTAACTTCTACATTTTTAAAACATAATCCAAATGTGTTCATAAAAGAGTTGGTTGTGTTAAAGTCATCACATGTGTTATTCTGTGGTCATCATAAATTATGTTTTCCTGGCTTCTCAGCATCTTTGGAACACCCTTCCTTTGTCAGTCCTACCTCCCTGATAGAATCCAGAAAACTTGCTTTCTCAGCTTCCCTTGCAGATAGTTTTCATATGACATAGAGCTCATCCATCAGATAACCCAAACTCAGACTGATTCAAAGTGAGCAATATTGAAAAGCAGGAAACATATAGATTGCACTTTCTGGTGAGAGTGGCATCAGCATCTAGCATTCAGAGGTTCTGGAACCTGCTTTTAGTCTCATCAGTACAACCTGTGAATCCACGGTCACTGGTGTTCACTGACCACTTGAGTGTGGTTTGAGGATTACTGCTCCCTGAGTAGTCATGAAGCCTAACACTCTGACCCTTTCAGAAATCTTCAAACTTTCTAATATTCTTTAATATACTCACTCCCTGCCTGCATGTTTGTTCTACTACTGTTGGTATGCAAGGATCACCCTAGAATTTAGTGGATTCTGTGAATTAAAGTAGGGTTTCTCAACCTCAGCATGATAGACATTTGGGACCAGATAAGTCATTGTCATGTGTGGCTATCCTGTGTCCTGTAGGATGTTTAGCAGCATCTCTGTCTCTACGTACTACATGCTAATAGTAGCCCAGCTTTAAGTTATGACAACCAAAAATAATATCTACAGACATTGCCAAATGTCCCCTGGGGGCAAAATCTCCCAGTTGAGAACTATTGGCTGAAAACAACAATCAAGTCTTAGGGAATGCCTTGGCTAGAAGGTTCTAGGTTAGAGTGTTTTATGCAGTTGTGGTGAAATGGTGGTTAAGCTGGACTAGTGGAGACTGAAGCAGCTGGGGATTGGATAGTAATATTTTTCTTATCACATAGTATCTTAGGGCCTCTCCACATGGTCTCCTTGTACCAGTTGATTTGGGCCTCTTCTGGTGACCTTAAGTTAGTTAACTACTTATATGAAAGTTCAGTGCTCTAAGCAGTATCTCAAAAAAGTGAGTAATGCCTTTCATGACCTAGTCTCAGAAGCCACATGTTCCCACTTCCACCAGTCATAAGATTCATGGAGAGGACACAAACTTCATCTCTTGATGGGAAGAGTATCAAAGTAACATTATAAGACCATGTGAGATGAGATGTTCTTGACACTTTCTTTGGAAAATCTGATTTGTCACAGTGATCAACAGTACTAACCATCAGGTAAATGCAAATTAAAACCAAAAGACAAGACTGCAAATCCATTAGGATGGCTAAAAATAGAAAGACTCATAATACTAGGTATTGGCAAGGATGTGAAGCAATTGCTTATAGAAATATAAATTGGCGCAACCACATGAAAATTTGCTTGACTGTATATATTAAATGTATGCCTACTCTAGGACCCTAAGTTTGTACCCAAGGTAAAAGAATGCACATGTACACCAAAAGACAGAAACAAAAATGCTCATAGTTTTATTCAGTATAATTAAAAACCAGGAAAAAACCAAACACCTATCAGGAGAATGGATATATAAGTTGTGATCTATTCATCAAAGAGAATGTTACACTACAACATAAAAGGACAATTTATGGCACAATAAGGAGAAATCTTATAGTCATTGTTTCAGTGAAGGAAGTTAGACACATACACATGGTATAATTCCATGTACATAATGTTCAAAAAACAGGAAAACTAATCAGTGGTGAAAGAAATCAGAGGAAATGGTTACTTCAGGTGGGTGGAGGGGATGCATACTGACAGGAAAGAGGCACAAAGAATTTCTGGAAGGCTGGGAATAATCTATACTTGATGTAGGTGGTGATTATAGAAGTGTATATGTATATAAAAGTTAATTAAGGTATATAATTGTACTAGTGCACCTTAAGTGCTTAATTCCATTCCTCAGTAAAAAGTAGAAATAAAATGCCTTTTCTGTGTAAAGTATCTGGTGGGTTCTGCCAATTACAATTAAGATCCTCACCTAAGAAAGATGGTGACCCTTGCCAGGGCAAGGGCCAGGCTCACCCTACAGCTACAGTGCTCCTTTATGGTCAACTCCTTTTTAAAAAAAATTCTAGGCCCACTAGAAAACCATCTCTGCTCAGGATGTAACCAGGAGAATCTTCCTAGAGGAGATAAATACTCAAACACTATAACCATACCGTATTAAAAATTTAACAACAAAAAAATGTGATTCAGTGAATAGAAGATTATACACAGCTGAACGATAAACTAGGAAGCCAAAATGTTGCTTTGAGAAAATTTCCCAGAACACAGCACAAAGAGATAAAGGGATAAGAAGACTAAAAATAAAGACACATGAAGAAAAGATTCGGTAGTTAGAAGATTCCTCTAAAAGGATTTCAAGAAGGAGAATATTGAGTCAATATTTGAAAAAAATAATAGTCAAGAAGTTCCCAGAACTAAACCAAAATACCCAAAATACAAGTCCTTAGATTGACAGAGACCACTGAGAGCTAATCAGGACATTTTTTAAGCCTACTTCTAGATTCTCTGGCAAAATTTCAGAACAAAAAGGATGAAGAGTTGGACTGGGGTTGTGGCTCAGTGGTAGAGCACTCACCTAGCATGTGTGAGGCACTGGGTTCGATCCTCAGCACCACATAAAAATAAATAAATAAAGATATTTTTTTTAAAAAACGATGAAGAGCTATCTAAACACTCTTCTAAAAGCAAAAAGACATGGGGAAAAATGAGAATGGCATTGTCCTGAGATTTGCCATCAGCAAGACAGATGCAAAAATTTTGACAATTACAGAAGTCAAGTGAGGGACACTTGAGGGTTCATTATTTTATTCTCTCTACTTTGCTGTATGATTTGAATTTTTCATAATAAAAGGTATTGTTTTCTGTTTGGGTTGTTATGGATACAGAAGCTAATAGAGTAATATTTGTAAAGTACTAAGGGAAATATCTTTGAACTTCAAATTCTTTTTTTTTAAGAGAGAGAGAGAGAAGATAGAGAATTTTTTTAAATATTTACTCTTCAGTGGACACAACATCTTCATTCTATTTTTATGTGGTGTTGAGGATCGAACTTAGCGCCACATGCATGCCAGGCGAGCACACTACCGCCTGAGCCACATCCCCAGCCCTTGAACTTCAAATTCTGTATCCATTCTTGAATATTGTCCTTCAAGAATAATGGAAAATTGTGGCATTTTCCTATTAAAGTTCTCAGAAATTTTATCATACCAGATGCTCCAAGGGAACATGGACTAAAGAAAAATAAAACTAAAAGAAATAGTGGGATGCAAAAAGAAATGGAGAGCAAAGAAATCAATGATACATACAGTAAACTTAAATTACTATTGCTGATAAAAAAATCATACTCTTGGGCCTGGGATTGTGGCTCAGTGATAGAGTGCTTGCTTAGTATGTGTGAGGCACTGGATTTGATCCTCAGCACTGCATGAAAATAAAATAAAATAAAGGTATTGTGTCCACCTACAACTTAAAAAATTTTTTTAAATCATAGTCTTTAAAAATGCCAAACTATAACTAAAATTCAAGATATATCAACACAGAAGAGATAGGAAAAGAAAGAAGGGAAACAAAAGATTTCTAAGGATCTTATTATGTTCAAGATGATTATACAGAAAATAATGGACCCTTAGAATAGTGTTCTCCCAATTTTAACATGTATACAAATTATCTGGGGATTTTGTTAAACAGTAGTTTCTGCATTGAAAACAACCTCCACAGACCCCACACTTTGAGTAGCAAGATTTTAGGCAATATTCTAGTTTAAATATTGTGTTGAGTCAATGTGAATCTATGCTGGACTTTTTTCACTCTGTTTCAAAAATGTAAAATGATAGACTGTTTCAGGATGTGATTTTTTTTTAATTATGGACCAGGGTTGGTGTTGTAGTTCAGTGGTAGAGCACTTGCCTAGCACTCATGAGGCACTGGGTTTGATCCTCAGCACCACATAAAAATAAATAAATAAAGTTGTTTTTTTTTTTAATTATGGACCAAAAACTATGTAGAAACACCAAACAGTAGGTGGAATCTATGGGCAATCTCTATGGGCACATAGGCCCCATAGAGCCCAGGATCTTACACAAACAGTAAAGTCTAGGAATTCAATTCCAACCAAGGAAAAAGGAACCACCATACCCCCATTCACAACCAAAAAACTAATGCACTGAGCTTATGCCCTACCAGCCATATTTGAAGGCTGAAAAATTCCTCCCTATCTGTTTGTGAATACAGCCAGAAGTAAACTTCCTGCCTGTAATACAGCAAAAAACAGAAATATTTGCACATCAGCCACCAGGTGTACATTTCATTGGAATTCCTGGTCTGGAACTGTGATATGCCCCTGAGCCACTGAATTGTGTCCTCAGGACACCAGGATGAAGCAATCATGAAACCATTTTCCAGGGAGAGTGGGAAAGGAAAAAAACAAAAAGCTTCCGTGTAAGATGAGCACTCAACAGCAACAACAAAATTAAAACCGTCATAATGAAACCCAACACCATAAAAGAAAGCCAGCAAACTCAAATGTGTATGAGGAGTCACACAAAAGAAAAACAGAAATAACAGAGCAATCAGCAAAGAATTTTTAAGCAAATGCATTTAAAATCAGCAAACAAAAACAAAATGGGGGAAATTTGGACATAAAACAATGCCAGGTTAAGAATCAAACCACTGACATAATTTTTGGATAATGTATCAACCAGGGTTCAGTCAGGAAAAGAAACACCTCTCTAGAATTTTCCCAAAGAGGGAACTTTATACAAGGAATTTATTATCCAGGATAGAGGAGCTAAAAAGCTAGGAAGGGATGGTGAGGCATCCCAGAGATTAAATATAGCAGGAAGCTGCTACCACCTGTGTGGCCAATAATAGGAGGTTGTGTTACTGGAACCCAGCATTTTGAGCCATCTGATAAGAGCTAGAACCACAGCAGGAGCTGGGGCCGGCCATGGAGGCCCCAGCTATTTGGCAGGAGATAGTGGGGCACAGAAGTTACAGGATCACCTCTAGAGACACTGCCCAAAACTGACAGAGGGAGAGAAATATCTTAGTTTCTTTCTCTCCTCCCTCTTCCTGGAGTCATATGCCAAAACCCCCATTGGCCAAACCTTCCCAAAGGGATCATGGGATATGTAGTTCCTTGCCTTACATTACAGGGCAAAACAGGGTAGAGAATAAGAACAGACAAATGCCCAACACAATGAGATAAACAAGAGAATGGGTCCAAAGAGTGAATTCATAATTTAGAAGACTGAGCTAAAGAAATCAGAGGCAGCACAGTGATCAAGAGATTTAAAATATGGAAAACAAATTAAGATCTAGGGGAATGATTGAGAGGCACCAAAACGTGTTTAATGAAAGTTCCAGAAGAAGAGTGGGTTGGGTATATAGCTCAGTTGGTAGTGTGCTTGCCTTGCATACAGAAGACCCTGTGTTCAATCCCCCGCACCACACACACACACACACACACACACACACACACACACACAGTTCCAGCAAAAGAAACTAGGAAGAACTAGGAGGTAGCAATATTTAAAGAGATAATATCTAAGAAAAATATTCTATAACTGAAGAAAGATGGCATCCTTAGATTGAAAAAAAAACTGTTTCCAGGAAGATGGGCTGTATTATTTATATCAGTCATTCCAGTGATAACAACAAAATAAATTTTAAATCCTAAGAACATTGAAAGCCCTAATGAAAAGGTGAGTAAACACCAGGTCAAAATCTAAGAGAAAGCAGGAGCCTTAAAGAAAGAAATAGGGTTTCAAAGAACAAAACCACTTTTAGCTTAAGACAATTTGTTAATAAAGAACATTTGTGCTTCAATTGTAGTGGATTAATGGAGGAAATTTGGACATAAAACAATGCCAGGGCTTGCCGAAGGTTGAGAAACAGGAAACCTTCTCCATGTTATGTTAGGATCCTACTGTCTGGGTGATATTCAGAGCAGGAAATAAAGGAAAGGAAAAAAAAAACAGTCTTGTGACCATGAATCCGGCTTTTTTATGAATTTGTAGCTCAGATTCATTTTGTCTGGGTAATTCAAGGAAATTAGAATTATGTACCTAATTTAAAGTGGTCCCAGGGTAGGAATACTCCAACAAGAAAACCAAATACCATTGTTGGAGGAAAACAGCTCCATCTTAGAAATCTCTATAATAATCACAAACATTTTAAATCATGTCTTTTATTTGTTTAAATAAAATAAATAAGCACTTTTTTCAATTAACCTCTGTCCGAATTTTTGGCATTTTGTTTCTGTAGTCTGTTGTTTCAACTCGTTTCTACTCATGGTGCCTTGTTCTATGAGGAAATAATAATTTTCTCATACAGTGACCAGTATAAAGTAAAAAATAACCAAACATAGAACCAGGCACCATGAGTAGAAACGAGTTGAAACAACAGACTACAGAAACAAAATGCCAAAAATTCGGACAGAGGTTAATTGAAAAAAGTGCTTATTTATTTTATTTTTAAAAAATAAAACACACGATTTAAAATGTTTGTGAGATAATTAAAGGAAGCACTGATCTTTGGAGAAATAGTTGATTCTAGGACTAGGGCACAAAAATCCAAGGTAATAGAACATATTCAAGCACCAGAAAGTAAAGGAGAGATCCAAAAACACACTGAAGGGGCACCAAGGATGTAGCTCAGAGGTACAGGCCTTACCTCACATGGGTTTGATCCCCAGTTCTGCCAAAAAAAAAAAAATTAAAAGCCCAATCTTGGGAGTTTATGAAAGGAACATAGACGCCAAACTGAAGGAGCTACCAATGGCCAATGAAACAGTTTGGGCAAGGGGAAACCAAATCTAATGAAGTATTAAATTATAACGTAAGTGTAAAATAAATATTCATGGGTTTATATTGATGTAAACATTTTTTAAGTTAATGTGAGGGAGCAGACAAATCTTTGTAGAAGATTTTCACATAATTTATGTAGATACCCCCATTCGAGACTCAAGGAGACAAAACTTAACTCCTAACCCTAAGTGTGGGTTGTACTTAGAGTTTCACTTTCAAAAAGTGTAGTACTGAAAGGGGAGAAAAAGTAGCTTTTTAGTGAAGAAAACTGTCAATCACTACCTTGGCCAGATGATCAAGGTCAACATCATCAGTGATAAGTTTCATTGATGGCATGTACTCTGGCAGAGTGCAATGAGAGACATTTCATCTTTGTAGTCTTCTTTTGCAAGACCCAGAACTCTAATCTCATCATGGGAAAAACATCAGACAGATCCCATTTGGGGATACTCTACAAAATACATGACCAGTACCTCTCAAAATGTTCAAAGGCACCAAAAATATTAAAGACTGAGAGTCAAAACAGTCCAAAGAAGACAAAAAGAGATGATGAAGCCAGATGTGATGGTGCATATCTGTAATGTGAGTGCCCCGGGTGGCTGAGGCAAGAAAATCACAAGTTCGAGGCCTGCCTCAGCAACTTAGAAAGACCCTGACTCAAACTGATTTTTTTTAAAAAGGGCTAGAAACATAGTTCATTGGTAGAGGATCCTGAATCCAATCCCCAGTACAAAAAAAAAAAAAGACAAAATGATGACTACATCTGATATGGTATCCTGGACTGGATCCTGGAACAGAAAAAAAGACACTGGAGGAACTAATTAAGGAGTTTAGTTAATAATATGGATATTGGTTCATTTAATAGCACCAAATGTATCATAGTGATATAAGATATTAACAATAGGCCCTACTGAAAGCAGAGTACAGAACTCTCTGTACTAGCTTTGCAACTTTTTTACAAAGCTAAAGCTGTTTGAAAATCAAAAGATAATTTTGTTTAAAAAGGTGGTCCAAAATGTTTGCACAAGTGCAAAACAGAACTTGTAAATACAAAACATAAACTAAGTAAGCAAAACTGGAAATGAAATGGATAGGTTTAATGGTTGACAACACAGAGATGAAGAATGAATCAATTGGAAGATGATTCAGGAAACATTATCCAGAATTTAGTATACAGATAAAAACAAAATTCCAGAGAGAAGTTAACACAAGATATGATATGATAATTTTAATATATGTTTATTGGATTTCTAGAAAAAAAGAGAAAGAATTAGTAGGGGTATATTTTTCAAGTTATATAGTTAAGATGAAATGCATTAATCCATAGATTCCAGAGGCCTAATACACCCCAAGAAGTTTTTAAAAGGGTGGAAGGGGAATTTATTCCTAACACATCAGATTTTTTGCTGTACTTTCGGTTTTGGTACTATGTATTAAACTCAGGAGCACTTAACCACTGAGCCACATGCCCAGCCCTTTCTGTTTTTGTTTTTGTTGTTGTTGTTGTTGACAGGGTTTCACTAAATTGCTAAGGCTGGCCTCAAACTTGCAAAAAATCTCCTGCCTTAGCCTCCCAAGTTGCTGGGATTACAGGTGTGTACCACAGTGCCAGGCTTTTCTTTCGTTATTATTTTGTGTATGTGTATGTGTGGTGCTAGGGATCCAACCCAAGAACTTGTGCATGGGAAGAAAGCAGTCTACAAACTGAGCTATATCCCCAGCCCTTCTTTTGTTATTGACATATAAAAATTCTACACATTTGAGCCAAGGGCTGGGATTGTGGCTCAGTGGTACAGTGTTTGCCTCTCACGTGTAAAGTACTGGGTTTGATCCTCTGCACCACATAAAAAAACAATAAAAATAAAAATATTGTTTCTATCTACAACTAAAACAATTTTAAAAAATGAAAATGCTTATTTAAAAAAAGAACCTTCAAAAATGAAAGTGAAGCCCTAAGCAACTTAGTGAGACCCTGTCTCAAAATAAATAAAAAGGGATGGGGATGTGGCTCAGAAAGAAGATGAAATAATAATATTTTCAAATGAAAGATCAATGGAATTCATCACCAGCAGAATTTCCTTAAAGGAAATACTAAAAATGCTATTCAAGCAGAAGAAAAATGATACTGGATAAAAGTTTGTGCAGGAAGAAATAAAGAGCAAGTGAAATTGTAAATGTGTGGGCAGTTCTAAATTAATACTGACCATACATTACAACAATAATAATTCTTGTGAGGGGCTGGGATTGTAGCTCAGCAGTAGAGCACTTGCCTAGCAAGTGTGAGGCCCTGGTTCCAATCCTCAGCACCACATAAAAATAAATAAATAAAAAATAAAGGTATTGTGTCCAACTACAACTAAAAAATAAATATAAACAAATTAATGTCTTGTGAGAGTTAATATGCATGACTGCAATGACATATAAGTTGGGGGGGGGAGTGGAACGTTCTAGGATCCTTGTATTGTCTGGAAAGTAAGCAACATGCCAATTAATGTTAGATTTTTAATAAATCAATATGTATATTGTAGTTTCTATTATAACCATGATCCAGCAATTTTATTCCTGGGTACATGCCCAAGAAAAATATGTAAACATGTGCACCAAAAGAAAAGTGCAAGAATGCTCCTAGTATCAGTATTTGAGATAGCCCCTCAGTTGTTGATAGAGAAAAATAGATTGTAATATATTCATCCAATGGAACAAAATGGAATCAGAGCATTCCAGAGAGTCTCTGTGGCTGGAGGAGCTTGAGAATCTTTCCCAGCACTGCCTCTGGAATGAATAGGCTTGCTTTACTCCGTTTAGGATTAAAGGATTAAAAGTTCCAGAAGAGTGAGTCACCCTCGAATACTTTAGGCAACATGCTGGCACCTTGGCTCTATTGCAGAGATTAGAGGAAGAATCTGGCAGATGGTGCCTTCAGGGGCCTCTTTAGCTTCTATAGTAGGCGTTCTGCCAGATCCTGGATTTATCGTTCCACCAAGATTGCACACACCTTGGGAATTGCCCAGAAGTAATCACACATGTTGTTAGGAAGGCTGAGTGAATGTTGGATGGTATCCCCTTCCCACAAAGCAGTTCATCTCTTAGGACCTGTCTTCCCATATATTTTCTTCCAAAAATTCTGTTGCCTAAAATAATGTGATTTTCCCCCTTACAACATAAAATGTACTCACACTACCCAAAGTCTCCTCAGTTTCTACATCTAGCTCCAAGATAAAGATCTTTTTGGATCAGAACTGCTCCTCTTCTAATTCCATCACAATGTTGTAACCTATAATCTACACAGCAAGTTTATCCATCTTTATCTATACTGAGAAGAAAGGAGCCAAAGAGATGAGAAACTTTTTAAAATATATAAACATATATATTTGGCAAAGAAGAAAATCTGAGGCTCAGCAAGAGTCTTTATTTTTGCAACTAGCTAGGAGGCTTTCCTCCTCCATCATACAATCCCCATTTCTTTTGCTTTGCTCTGAAGTGTCCCCAACTCTAATTCCTGAGGGTCTGTGATCTTCTTAGTCCTGCCTGTTTAGGTATCCTGTAGTCTTCCATACTATCTTTCACCTGAGGAGCCCCCTGAATTCTAGCACTGTCCCTGACCTATTTTTCATATTGATCAGAGGCAATTAGTCAAGTCAACATCCTAGCCCTTTGTTTCAACCTTCACACAGTGGCATTGTGAAGAGGCAAGCAGTTTGTGTACTGCTTAACCCCAGTGGCTATCTCTGGATTAATGACCTTGTTGAAATCTGTGATTCTTCATCACCCCAGAGGGAGAGGCTGGATGTGATCTCAATTTCTCGCAAGCTCTCCTAGAGCTATCAGCACTGGGCAGCTGATGTTCTTAGAACTGGTATGCGACTCCCCAGAGTCCTTGGCGCCAAGGCTCAGATCTGTGCCCTGCCCCCACCCCCACACATACACACAAAACTCCTCTCATAGGAGCCCTATAAAAAGGGAGAGGAGGACCTGCCAATAAATATATAAAAAGATCTGCATAGCCAGGGAAATACAAACTAAAACAACAAGAAACAATTTTTCACCTACTAGACTGGAAAATATGACATTCTGGCAAGGTTTAAGGCTAACAGGCACTTTCTTTACTGCAGGAAGTGTAAATTGGCACAGCCATTTTGGCAAGCATTTCGCAGCGTCTCTAAGACTTAAAAATGTACATATTATATGACCCAGCATTTCCTCTTTTAGGTGTCTGCCCTAGAAAACATACTCTGGCATAGATAGGTAAATTATGTTCACCACAGCATTGTGTAGATGATAAATATCTGGAAACATCCTAAAGGCCATCAGTAGGAAAATAGAAAGTAAAATGTGGTGTTTTCATTTTATAGCTAAGAATGAACCAGATCCACATGTGTCCACAGAGATTTCAAAACCAGATGAGATAGTTAAGTAGAAAAAAAAACAGAGTGAAAAAAGTGAATGATATGGCAAGAGAGTGTCATTTTGTAAAAATAAACACATGCATGTTTATATAATTTGTTTCAGATATGCAAAGATTTACTCCAAATTCATATTAGAAGGAGAGGAGAGGTGGGAAGGAGAGGGACCTAGATCAGGTTACAGTCAAAGAGGACAAAGAGTACTTATACAAACAGTGCTCATACTTATTTTATAAGGAGAATGTGTTCATATTATATTCTTAGAACTAAAAACTAATAACAAAAATAATATGTTACTCTGGAAAGTATTTAACTAGAAAATTCTCATTTCCATAAAGACCTGCCTTTTTGTGACATCCATTTCATAGGACTACAGGCTAAGCAGCACCAGAAGCTTCCCTGGAAATGCAAGGTCTAACAGGCTGAACAGGCAGGCTCAGTAGAAACTCCTTAGTGAGGTTTATTAAACCAAATTCAAACAGGACATTTCTGGAGCTTTTGAAAATCTGTCAAAATTAGTGAACCAGCAACAGAAAATGTTCACCATCTCTAGCAATCAGGAAAATGCAAATCAAAACTGCACTAAGATTTCATCTCACTCCATTCAGAACGGCAGCCATTAAGAAGATAAATAATAATAAATGCTGACAAGGATGTGGAGAAAAACATAAACTCATACATTGCTGGTGGGACTGCAAATTAGTGCAACCACTCTGGAAAGCAGTATGGAGATTCCTCATAAAACTAGAAATGAAAGCACCATATGACCCAGCTATCCCACTCCTCAGTATTTATCCAAAAGAATTAAAATCAACATATTATAGCGATGCAACCACATCAATGTTTATAGCAGCACAATTCACAATAGACAAGTTATGGAACCAGCCCAGATACCCATCATTAGATGAATGGATTAAGAAAATGTGGTATATATACACAATGACATTTTACTCAGCCATAAAGAAGAAATTATGGCATTTGCTGGTACATGAATGAAACTGTGAAACATCATGCTGAGTGAAATAAACCAGACTCAGAGAATCAAAGGTCAAATATTTTCTCTCATGCAGAAGCTAGAGCAAAATAAGGAGGGAAAAGGGAGTTTGTAATCATAAAGATAGAGTGAAGATCAGTGGAGTAGAAGAAGGGGATTGAGAGGGAGGGAGGAGGAATGGGAAAAGGTAGGAAATGCTGAATTAATTTGATAAAATTTCACTATGTGCAATGTTTAAATATGCCACAGAGAATTCCACCTTCATGTATATCTATAAAGCACCAATTCAAATAAATAAATAAGTGAAAAGAAGATCAGTAGAGGAAGAAGAATAGGGGGAGGGAGGAGGGGAAGAAAAGTGAGGACACCAGGGACTGAAATGCAGTAAATTAAATTCTATGAATGTATGTGGGGTTTTTTTTCAAAATCAACCCAGCTATTATGTATAACTATAATGCACTAATAATAGAAAAAAATAGTGAGTCAGCCTTGGTCCCTGAATTAGTTATCTACTGCCACATGAGAAATGATTCCATTCAGTTTCTTCTTTATGGCTGAGTAAAATGTCATGTATATAACACAATTTGGTAAATTTCATTCCATAGTTTCTCCCCTTTTTTGTCCCTCCGCCCCACTGATCTCCCTTCTATTTTTGTGGGATTCCCCATTTTTTTCCCCTTATTTTGCTCTAGCTTCTGCGTATGAGAGAAAACTTTCAAGCCTTGACTTTCTGAGTCTGGCTTATTTCACTTAACTTGATGTTCTCCAGCTCCGTCCATTTACCAGAAAACGCCATAATTTCTTTCTTTTTATAGCTGAATAAAACTCCATTGTGTGGGCTGGGGTTGTGGCTCAGTGGTAGAGCGCCTCCCTAGCATGTGTGAGGCCCTGGGTTTGATCCTCAGCACCACATAAAAATAAGTTGTGTCCAACTACAACTAAAAAAAAAAAATTTAAAAAAACTCTATTGTGCATATATACCACATTTTCCTTGTGTGTGTGTGTGTGTGTGTGTGTGTGTGTGTGTGTGTAAAGCACCAATTAAAAACAATAATAACTAGAAGGAAGACCCTAGAGGAAGGGGACCAGCAGGAAGGAGGAACAGAGGAAAAGAGAAGGCTCTGGGGGCTAAAGTGGAGCACATTATATTATATTCCATGCATGTATGATTACATCAAAATGAACCCCAATATTATGTATAACTACAATACACTAATAAAAAATTTTAAAAAAGAAATTATTCTAAAACTTAGTGGCTTAAAAAAAACACTATTTTCTTCATTTTTGTAGCTCAGGAATCAGGGTCTCTCACAGGACTGCCATCAAGATGTTAATCAGGGTTATAGTCTCATCTGAAGGCTTTACAGGGCAAGAAGGATCTGCTGCCAAGTTCCCTCACATGGTTGCTTCTCATAAACTGTTGACCAAGGGACTTGCTTCCTTTGAGAGCTTCCATTTCTCACAGGTTGATGGCCAGGGTCTGTTCTCAGTTCCTCAGCTATCAGCTGGCTTCATTCAGAACAAGCAAGCCAGAGGTACCAGAGAGAGACAATCTGTGATTAAGACAGAAGTCACAGTCTTTTGTAACCTGATCTCAGAAGGACATCCCATCACTTCTGTCATATTCTATTTATTAGAAGCAAGTTACTAATATGGCCCACACTTCAAGGAAGGTGTGCTTCATTGGGATCCAGTTCAGAAGCTGCCTGCTACAGCCCCCATGTGAATTCTGTTCTCAGTTTATGCTTTGTTGAAATGGTGCTGGTGGGATGGGGGAAAGGGAATGCCCTGAGAATGAAGGAACTATTAATATCCAAAAGAGTCCTGAAAAAGAAGTCCTGGTGCTATTAGGATATTTGTAAATCCAGAAGGTGGCCCCCATCACTGTAAGCTAGTACCTATGCCCTGGAGAATAGCACCTTCTGACACAGCAGACCCTGGGAATAAAGAGATTTAAGCAATCAGATTCTTGTTTTTAAAATATTTTTTAGATGTTGATGAACCTTTATTTTATTCATTTATTTATATGCAGTGCTGAGAATATAACCCAGTGCCTCACACATGCTAGGCAAGCACTCTACCACTGAGCCACAACCCCAGCCCTCAATCACATTCTTGTCAATAAGGAATTATCACATATTCTACACCAATGATTAATTTTCAAAAAACATATATATATAATTCTTCTCCCATTCTGAGTGATTACTATGATTTTTCTTTTCTAAATTTTGTTGCAGATTTGAACATGTACAGTGGCAAATTATATCATGACAACACAAAAAGCTTTTGCCTATAAGCCAGGATCTGAGTATTGCTGACAGCAGTCATTCTAAACTAAGGGCCCTTCAAGCCACCATCACAATAGATAAATTTAAAACTATGTGGCCATTTGTGCCTAGTAAAATACAGTATCCCCATCACCACCACCAAAATTAAAAAAAAAAAAAAAAAAAAAAAGCTTACCACCCATAGTGCATCAATTGCCAACATTTCTTTATAGGGTTAAAATATCTGGGTTTTTATACATATTAAGGATCATCTAACCGTGTTTTTCAGCCTATGGTATTTTGACATATTAGTGAATCAGAAAATTAACTTGGTGGATTGTGATTAAAAAATGTTTTGTATCACACCAGGTGCATGCAGTGGCACGTAATCCCAGCAGCTTGGGAGGCTGAGGCAGAAGGATTTCAAGTTCAAAGCCAGCCTCAGCAACTTAGTGAGGCCCTTGGCAACTTAGCAAGACCTATCTCAAAATAAAAATGAAATAAAAAGGGCTGGGCATGTGTCTCAGTGGTTAAGCATGCCTGGGTTGAATCCCCAGTATCCCTCCCCCCCAAAAAAGTTGTTAATCACAAATTTCATTGTGGTAAAAGACACATAAAATTCACCATTTAAATAATTTTAAGTATATATTTCAACAACATCAACTATATTTAAAGTGCTTAGCCATTACCACTACCTATATTCAGAACATTGTCATCATTCCAAACAGAAACTGTAGCTTAAGTAATAACTTCCCATTCTTCCTTCCCCTAGCTCCTGATAACCTCTGCTCTAGTTTCTGTCTCTATGAATCTGCCTATTCTAGATATTTCACATAAATGCAATAATATGCTATTTGTCCTTTTATACCTAGCTTGTTTCACTGAACATAATGTTTTCAAGGTTAACTTATTTGGTACAATGTATCAGAACTGTATTCCTTTTACCATAACAACATTCCACTATACAAATAGATCATATTTTATCCATTCACCTGTCCGTCAACATTTGAGTTGTTTCTACTTTCTGGCTATTATGAATAATGCTGCTGTTAACATTGGTGCACAATATGTTTTGAGTTCTTGTTGTCAATTCTTGTGGTGTGTACCTAACAGTGTAATCACTGGATCATATGGTAATTTTATGTTTAACTTTTTGAGAACCACCAAACTATTTTCCACAGGAGCTACATCATTTTACATTCTTACTAGCAATGCTTGAGGGTTCCAACTTCTCCACATCCTTCCCAATACTTACTATTTTCCTTTTTATTTTTATAATAATAAAAATAATTTTTATAAAAATAATTTTTATCCTGGTGGGTATGAAGTGGTATTTTATTGTGGTTTTGATTTGCATTTCCCTAATGACTAATGATGTTGAGCATTTTTTATGTGCTTGTTGGCCATTATACATATATCTTCTTTGGAGAAGCATCTAGTTAAGTCCTTTGCTTGTTTTTAAATTGAGTTTTGTTGTTGAGTTGTAGGAGTCCTTTATATATTTTGTATATTCAACCCTCATCAGATATACAATTTGTAAATATTTTCTCTCATTTTCTGGGGTGTCTTTTCAGTCTCTTGATAATGTCCTTTGACACAAAAGTTTTTAATTTTGATGAAGTCCATATGGCATGGATTATGAAGTAAAGAATCAACTTTGTGGGCTGGAGATGTAGCTCAGTGATACAGTATTGGTTTAGTATGCACAAGACCCTGGGGTTTGATCCTCAGCACAGCAAAAATAAATAAAGAAAGAAAACCAACTTTGTGCATTACTTGGCTAATGGTATGGGCATGTTGCATCTCTTACCTCTCCCGTTCCCCACAAAACTTTGCTTTTTCCCAAGTAGAAAACAGAGGGGAAAGTCATAGATGGGATAGCTATTGACTGTCTCACCCCTTTTCCAACAAGGCAAGGGGTATAGGGGCTGGATGACATTTTAGATGTTATACACCATGTTTGGGTTTCAAGCTGTTTTTCTTTTTTTTTTAATTGATTTTTTTAAAAAATAAATGACTGTGGAATGCATTACAATTCTTATTACATGTATACAGCACAATTTTTCATATCTCTGGTTGTATATAAAGTATATTGACACCAATTCCTGTCTTCATACATGTACTTTGGATGATGATGTCTATCACATTCCACCATCCTTGCTAATCCCCTGCCCCCTCCCTTTCCCTCCCATTCCTCTGCCCTATCTAGAATTCATCTATTCCTCCCATGTTCCCCCTCCCTACCCTGAGTCAGCCTCCTTGTATCAGAGAAAACATTTCACATTTGTTTTTTGGGGATTGGCTAACTTCACTTAGCATTATCTTCTCCAACACCATCCATTTACCTGAAAATGCCATGATTTTATTCTCTTTTATTGCTGAGTAATATTCTATTGTGTATATATGCCACATTTTTAAAATCTATTCATCCACTGAAAGGCATCTAGGTTGGTTCCACAGTTTAGCTATTGTGAATTGTGCTGCTATAAACATTGATGTGGCTGTGTTCCTGTAGAATGCTGTTTTTTAAGTCTTTGGGGTATAAACCAAGGAGAGGGATAGCTGGGTCAAATGGTGGTTCCATTCCAAGTTTTCCAAGAAATCTCCATTCTGCTTCCCAGATTGGCTGCACCAATTTGCAGTCCCACCAGCAATGTATGAGTGTGCCTTTTTCCCCACATCCTCACCAACACTTATTGTTGTTTGTATTCTTAATAGCTGCCATTCTGACTAGAGTGAGATGAAATCTTAGAGTAGTTTTGATTTGCATTTCTCTAATTGCTAGCGATGATGAACATTTTTTCATATATTTTTGTTTGATTGTATATCCTTTTCTGAGAAGTATCTGTTCAGGTCCTTGGCCCATTTTTTGATTGGGTTATTTGTTTTTTTTGGTGCATAGCTTTTTTAGTTCTTTATATACCCTAGAGATTAGTGCTCTATCTGATGTGTGAAGGGTAAAAATTTGTTCCCAGAATGTAGGCTCTGTTCACCTCACAGATTGTTTCTTTTGCTGAGAAAAAAAAAACTTTTTTTGTTTGAATTCATCCCATTTATTGATTCTTGGTTTTAATTCTTGCATTATAAGAGTCTTATTAAGGAAGTTGAGGCCTAAATCACATGATGGAGATTAGGGCCTAATTTTTCTTCTATTAGATATAGTGTCTCTGGTTGAATTCCTAGTCCTTGATCCACTTTGAGTTGAGTTTTGTGCCTGGTGAGAGATAGGGGTTTAATTTCATTTTTGTTGCATATAGATTTCTCAGTATCATTTGTTGAAGAGGCTATCTTTTCTCCAATGCATGTTTTTGGCACCTTTGTCTAATATAAGATAACTGTATTTGTGTGGGTTTGTCTCTGTGTCCTCTATTCTGTACCATTGTTCTACCAGTCTATTTTGGTGCCAATACCATGCTGTTTTTGTTACTATTGTTTGGTAATATAGTTTAAGTTCTGGTATATTGGTGCCACCTGCTTCACTCTTCCTACTAAGGATTGCTTTAGCTATTCTGGGTCTCTTATTTTTCCGGATGAATTTCATGATGGCTTTTTTAATTTTTATGAGGAATGCCATTGGGATTTTGATCGGAATTGCATTAAATCTGTATTTAAAATATTCCTCTTGGACTATCTAGGGCTAATGTCAGATCTGTCATGGCTTAGGTCTGGGCATATCCTCTTCTTTAACATCACTGTTCTGACAGTCTGACATTCATGGTGAAAATATTTTCTTCAGGTTTAACGTGAAAGTTTTAATTTGAAATACAGCTTGATAATATGAGAATTAATATTATAAGTCCAAGAGGGACATTTTAAAGTCTGAAATCAAAGTGGCAAAGTTAGGGAGAAAATGCTACAGTTAGAATTGTATATACAAGAGAGAAAACCAAACATATGTGGAATTGTAAATCTACAAGTTTGAGAAAAATCTGAAATTATAAATCAGGTGACCTTTAAAATTTAACTTCCAGAGATGTCCAGGTTCTTAAGAAATTGAAATTATCCCTAAATGGAGACAGGGAATTTGTGACCAACATGCCTGCCTTCACTCAGGGCTCTTCTAGACTCCACCATTGCCATGAGCTCCCTGAGACTCAGCAGCCTCTCTGGGCTTATGACAATATAGGCTTACCAGAAGCACAATAATTAAGAACTAATTTTAAGGCATCAGATCAAAAGACTTTGATCTGTGATTAGAGATGGCAATGAAATGGTACAAGGATGGAAGCCCCAAGAATTGGGCATCTTTCAAGTGACTTTCATTTTAGAGTTGTTTACAGACTTTAGGTCACCAAAATTGGTTTTTGCTTTTTAGGGTTGTTTCACACCCCTAGAGAGAACAGCAAACTGGACACTGCCAATTTATCAGCACATGTTGGTGAGGAGAACAACTTGCACCATAGGCATCTATTGGGCAGAAGGTAAAAAGGTGAGAAGGGCCAGGAAAACCAGGAACAATGGTTTTCAACCTTGGCTTCATGTTAAATCACTTGGGAGTTTTTTAAAAATACTGGTGGCTAGGTCTCTCCCTTACAGATTCATGTTCAATTGAGTAATTCCTCCACAGAGGGACTTTTTAAATGAGCCTATGTGAGTCTAATATGCAGTGTAGAGAACTTCTGACCTAGATTAAGGATTTTAATCCTAATTTATAGTCAAGATGTATTCAATCATTTTAGACTTCATTATGAGCTCTAGAATTTTGTTGGTACAGCTAATCTAAGGAAGAGTAAAAGGTTCTGTTCTTCAAAAGCAATATTAAATAATAATTTGATATAAGGAGGCTGATTCATAGTGGGATGGGGAGCGGGAGCATGGGAGGAATTGATGAACTCTAGAGAGGGCAGAGGAGTTGAAGGGGAAGGGAGGGGGCATGGGGTTATTAATGATGGAGGAATGTGATGGACATTATTATTCAAAGTACAGGTATGAAGACATGAATTGGTGTGAATATACTATGTATACAACCAGAGATATGAAAAATTGTGCTCTAAATTTGTAACAAGGATTGTAATGCATTCTGCTGTCATATATAAATTTCAAAAAATTATAAAAAGATTAAATAATAAAATTCAAAGGACTGCCCTGTGTGGTGGCACATGCCTGTAATCCCAGCAGCTCGGGAGGCTGAGGCAGGAGGATCACAAGTTCAAAGCCAGCCTCAGCAACACTGAGGTGCTAAACAACTCAGTGAGGACCTATCTGTAAATAAAATACAAATAAAGGCTGGGGATGTGTTTCAGTGGTTGAGTGCCCTGAGTTCAATCCCGGGTACCTCTCCCCGCACACACAAAAAAATACAAATTGCAAATTAGATCCATGATGAGCAAGATCCCAGTGGTTTGGATAAGGGGGAGTATGAAGCCTGAGTTAGTGCCCCCTCCCCAGTTAGTAAGCTGCACCCACTAATTTGCTTTCCATTGAGCAGGATAAGTTATAAGTTAAGTTTCTTGGCCACTCATATTCTGGCATTTTGAAAACCCAGACAAATGTGAAATGAAACCTAAAATGCTACCTCCAAATATTGGGAGGTTCTATATGTGCTGAGCTTGCTTCAAGTTGTAAAGAAAGGTCTTTTGGCAGAAGCCTGGAAACATGAAGATACTTATTTGGTGAGCATATCTTCATTTTTACATTACACAGGGCAGAAACTATGGAATGTGTCTGCCACTCCCTAGCTATAAAATTTGTGAGAAGGAATCATGATGAATTCAATCAGGCTCAGCCTGGCAGGGTCTCCAGATGCCAAGAAAAATTATTACACTCACTCCAAAAGGATAAGGATGAAGACTGAACTGGAGGAGAAATAGTCTCCGGGTGCAGTATCAAATACTGAAATTCTATTTACAGAGACTTTCAAATACTTTGTTGGGAAAAGTGTAATAGGGACAAAAATTTTGTGGTGTGAGTATTTACAATCTTCGTTATGTTCAGTTTCTAAAGGAGAAATATTCTTCATGTTACAAATCCTGGGTTTCCTTTGTTGTGGTAAATCCACAAGAAAGAGATTTTTTAAAAGTAAATATCCTGGACATTCCAAAGTAGGAATAAAATGGGAAAAGGGTAGAGGAAAAGGATAGTAGAGTGGATTTTTTTGTAGGGCTTGACAGTAATAGTGGGAGAGATTTTCAGAGATCAACTGCCAGTGGAACGAGATGTATTGCGGAAGAAGCAGTGGGAAGAAGGAACATTTAAGATGCTAGGTAGGAATTTAAAATGCATTTCCTCTTTGGCTTTTCTCAAGGGATGAAATAAAGCTACAAATTACTTGTCATGACCTGCTGCTGACCTAGATTTCTTTGGATGGATGCCTTGCAATAAATGGATCACATAAGGCCCTGAATCATATGAAAATTAAGAGTAGATATAGCAAATAGAAGATGACTTAACAGTAATTATAATTAGTATATGAAGAAAGATTAGAGAGGCTAGTATAAAAACAAGAATTTAGCATGATACACTGATTTTGACCCCCCCCCCAGTGCTACAAAAAAAATAACAAAAGAGGAAATAAAAGGATTGGCTAAGAACTGGTTAAGATTGAAAAATAAAAATTTGAATTTCAAAACACATTAGCTGGAGAACAAGTTTTCTAAGTAATTTTCTTAGAGCACCAGGCAAAAGAGAAACAAAAGAGATTAAAACATGGGAGAAGTCTTTTAAGAGAACAAAGACGGATTCAGAAGTATCAGCATTGATCTAAGGGAAGTTCCAGGGGAGTTAAAGAAAATAAGAGGGACGGACTGGGGTTGTAGCTCAGCGGTAGAACACTTGCCCAGCATGTAGGAGGCGGCCCTGGGTTCGATCCTCAGCACCACATAAAAATAAATAAAAGACGTTGTGTCCAACTACACCTAAAAAAATAAATATTTTTAAAAAAAAAGAAAAAGAAAATAAGAGGGAGAAAATAATTTTTAAGTGAAATGAAAATTCTCCAGAGTGAAAAAAAAAGTTTTCATATTTAAAGAGTCACTAAAATCCAAGGAAGGTGATAAATTTTAAAATATATACTGGAACTATTGTAGTAAAACATCAGAATGCCAAAAATAAAGAAAAAGATCCTTGGTTTCCAAAGAAGAAAAACACATTGCTTCAAAAGAAGTAGAATAAGATTGGCCTTGAAATTCTCATCAGTATTTCTAAATGCTCTAAGAAATGGAATAATATAGCTTCAACTCAAGAGTAAGAACAGCATAAAGACATATTGAGACATGCAAAGACTTAAAAGTTTACTTCCCCAAACCCTTTTCAGAAATTTAAAGGACAGGTTCCAGCATGTAATAACGGTGCAAGCCTAGAAAGAGAAAGACATAACATCAAAGAAACAGTAAATTTAACCAGAAAAATAATAAGAAATGATTCAAACATAGCAGCTGCACAAATGGACTTGGAAAGAAATCAAGCCAGTTGAAACAGGGGAAGGAAGATTCCAGAGAAAAAGTTTTGTAACTAAAACCCAACTAATTAAATGCTGAATCAAACTAAAGAACTCAAGGGCTAGGAGTAGCTCAGTGGTGAAGCTCTTGCCTTGAACACACAAGGCCATGGGTTCCATTCTCAGTATTACAAAAATAAAAAAGGAAGAGCCCAAAAATGGCACTGCAAATATGAAACAACTGATGGTGAGCACTGTGTCCATATAAGTTTAGAACTAACACTATACTGTTGTGGAAATGACAATTATAGAAAAGAAAGCATATTTCAAACATGTTAATGAAAAATGGAAGGTAGATTTTCTATTTACAGTAAGAGTGGACTAACTTCTTGCTTTGAAAGAATTAGCTAGCTACCAATGCACTGACTTGAAAGCCAAGAAAAAAAAAGATGAGACCAAAATTCAAAGCTGTTTTTTTTCTTCAAGCCATTTACGATTTTAAAGCAGCAGCTGAAAAGCTGGGAAGCTTGGTAAAAAGTGATGACTCATAGACAGGAACTGTGCAATGTTTCTGATAGTCTCAAAGGGATAAGGAGATGCTATGGTTTGAAAGTCCTCTCCAAAATTCGTGTTGAATTTAATTGCATTTTTAAGTCATGAGGGCTGTACCCTTACCAATAGACTAACACCATGATCACAAGAGTGGGTTACTTATTGTGAGTTTGGCACTTGTATTCACTCATATTTTCTCTTTCTCTTACTCCACCCCCCTCCATGATACCCTTCACCATGTTATGACAGCAAAAAGGCCCTTATCAGATGTGGCTCCTCAATCTTATAGTTCTCAGCCTCCAGAATCATGAACGAAATAAACTTCTATTGTTTATAAATTACCCAGTCTGTGGTATTCTGTCATAGTAGTGGAAAACAGATTAAGAAAATCAGTGCTAAAAAGTGGGACTCTTGCTATAGCAAATATTTTAAGATTTTTTTGAAAACTAAAAAAAAATGAAGAGTCAAAAATTGCAAGGATATAGAGGATTTGAATAATGTAATCAACAAGTTCAATTTTATTTACAAGTGTATACATCTATAGGGTATAATACATATTATGTGTCTATTATATCCCCCCACAAATTATCATGCTTTGTCTAAAAAGAAAACCTTAAAAATTCCATAAAATACAGAGGTTGTACAGGACATAGTTTGAACACAAACAAAAATACTAGAGATCAACATTAAAGAGATTAATAATTTCTTTTTTTTTTTTACTATTTGGAATTTAAACACTACTGTAAAAAGGAAATCGAAACTGATATTCAAAACTATCTAGAGAGCTATAAAAAAAGAACAATTTATATGCAATGGGACAGTTAGAGTTGTGTAACAAAGGAAATATATAACTTTCAAACACTTCCTTTAAAAAGAAATTAAAATCATTGAAGTATGAAATATAAGACATTTTAATTAGAAAACAAAGAAAACAGGAAATTACTAACAATGAAGGAAGAAATTAAATAGAAACCCCAAAAATATAAAGAACAAAACTAAAAGCAGTTTCTTTGATAATACTATAAAATAGCTAAACCTCTGAAAGCCTGTTTAAAAAAATATGAGAGAAAACAAAACATACTTATGAGAAAGGGAAATATAACCAGAAATGCAAGAGAAAAAGAAAATAATAGAGACTATTATGTTCATCTCTAAGACAATAAACTATAATTCTCAATCTTGGCTACCCTTAGTGATCATCTGAGAAGCTTGAAAAATTACTCACCTCTAAGACCTGTCTCCAGAGATTCTAATTTAATTGGTCTGGGGTGTGGCCTGGGCACTGAGAAGTTCAAAACTGCCCTATGTGATTATGATGTTCAACAGAAATCAAAAACCACTGAATTCTTAAGAAAGCTTGGACCATGTGGTTGACTGACCAGCAGTATCAGCATCATCAGGGAGCTTGCAAGAAGTGCAGAATCACAGGCCCTACTCCAGACCCACTGAATAAGTGGCCCCCAAAGGTCCATGTTGTTAAAGGCTTGGTACCCAGCATGGTGATATTGAGGTGGTGGAAACTTTAGGAGGTGGGGCCTATTAAGAAGTCTTAAGATGACTAGGAGGTCATTACAGGCATCACCTTAAGGGGATAATGAAGCCTTGGTGCCTTCCTCTTCTGCTCCCTGGCCATGAAATAAGTGGATTTGCTCCACGACACCTCCCACTATGATAGCTGCTTTGCCACAGGCCTAAAAGCAACAGGGCGAAACAATAATGGACTGGAACTTCCAAAATTGTGAACCAAAAAAAATAAACCTTTTCTCTTTATAAGTTGATTGTCTCAGGTATTTGTTATAGTGATAGAAGGCTGACTAATACACCCACTGAATCAGAAAGGGGCATTTTCACAATATCCTGCAGGTGAGGCATATGCACACTAATATTTGAGAAGTAATGATCTAGAGAAAATGGATGATTTCCAAAGGAAATATAGGTACCAAAATTTAAGAATAAAAGCTGACATCATAATTAATGTAGAGGAGATTAGGAAAAAGAAAAAGACCTACCATTTTTTTTTTTTAGTTGTAGATAGACACAATATCTTATTATTTTTATGTAGTGCTGAGGATCGAACCCAGTGCCTCACGCATGCTAGGCAAGCATTCGACCACTGAGCTACAGCCCCAGACCCACCATTTATAGAGAGGCATCAGACCCAAATGCTTTTACAACCGAGTTCTGATTAATCATTAAAAACCAGAAAATGCCTATGGCTTTTAAACTATTTCAGATTATAGAAAAGTTTCCAAGTTTTTCTTATAAAACTAGAGTTACATTAATTTTTTAAAATACTTTTTTTTAGTTGTAGATGGACACAATCTATTTATTTACTTATTTTTATGTGGTGCTGAGGATCAAACCTAGGGCCTCACACATGTGAGGCAAGTGCTCTACCACTGAGCCACAACCCCAGCCTCCTAAAGTTACATTAATATTTGAACCTGATAACAATAGTACAAAATGAGAAAACATCAGAATTGTAAACATAGATATAAAAATTCTAAATAAAATGCTAACCCCTTTAAGCATCAGTATAAAGAACCATTAAATTTGCCTTAGTAGGGTACTTGAGTATGAGTATGGTTCAACTTTGGAAAAATCTATCAGTGTAATCCAATGTACTTATTAATTTCATCAACAGAGAAAATTATGTAATTTTATGTATAGGTGTCTAAAAGAGATTTGATAATGTTGGTCATTTCTAATAATATCTCTAAAATAACAAAGGAAGGAACCTATCTAACCTTGGTAAATGCTATTTACCAACATTACACTAAATGGTTAAATATTGAAGTATTGCCACTAAAATCAGAAATACAGAAATGCCTACTATAATATGTACTTGCCAGTATTCTTTTAGAAGTTCTGATATAAGATCAAAATGGAAATCATTGACATCTTTTTTTTCTGATATGACTGCACACAAATTCAGAAGACTTTTAAAGAATAATTAGAATTGGGAAGAGAATGTGGTAGATTAACTGGATACATTAAAATATATATATAAACCAATAGCTTTCCTCTATAATCTAGCAGCATCCAGGCATCTACAAAAATTATTCTGTACTTGTGAAGAGTATATGACCTAAACGATTAAAACAATACTATTTTATGAAAGATTATAAAATAAAACTAGAATAAATGGAGAAACATGGATGTGAGAACAATATGATGAAAATGTCAAGCTCAATTTCATATTAAAAATTCATGCAATTTCAATTTAAAAATCCCAGTGAGTCTTCTAAGGGAAACTGGGTAAAATGATTTTAATGTTCTTATGAAAGAATAAATGTAAAGAAAACTATGAAAAAGAATATAACTGAGGATGGATGTGCTTTTTGATATTAAAATTCACCATAGAGTACTGTAAAACAGTATGGCATCAGCAGAATAACAACAAATAAATCGGCAAGATAAAATATATGTCAGAAATAAATCCAAGGATATACATAAAGTGTCATTTCAGCTCATGGGGGTAAAGGATGACTTACTTCATAAACAGCATTATAATAAGTGGTTCTCCATCCAAAAGAGAAATGAGACCCCTTACCAAACAACATATACCAAAAAAAATTTAATTGTATAAAAATCCAAACAAAATTAAAATAATAAAAATATCAGAAGAAAAACTAGGCACACATTTGTAGAATCTTGGGGTAGAGACGATCTTTTTAAGCAGGACAAGAGTTATAAAGGAAAAATATAAACATATTTTAACATACCAATATTAAAGATTTTATATATCAAAAGATTATATAAACAGTAACAAGATAAATCAGACTATAAAAATGTGCAGCAAATATATTAGAAAGGCCTTACAAAAGATTCCAAATAGAAAATGGAGTACAGGATTTGAACGGGCAATTTCTCAGAGACAACACAAAGGGCTATCAGATATATAAAAGTATTAAACTGTACTCAAAGTCCAGTCAAAGCAAATTCAATGACAATATATTGTTTGTTTAACCTGTGAAATCGGCTGTAACACCCACTGTAAGGCCAAGAGGAATGGATCCTCCTATATATTTCTGGAGGAGTGTGAATTGACTTTATCCTAGAAATTTATCTTCAGCACATATCTCTATTCTAGGTGAACAGCAACAAAAAGAACAGACACAAATCTCTGCATTCCTGGAGTTAGCATTTAGCAGAAAATAATTTGGTAACATCTAATAACATTTTTAAAATAGTACTTGACCTTTCATTTGGTAATCACATCCTGACAGAATCCATTCTATAGAAATCAAAGCACAAATACGCAAGGATTATATGTACAAGAATAGTCACTCCCTGCCTTCTTGTAGTGGCAGAAAACTGAAAACTACCTAAATGTACACCAAAGGAGTACTGGTTGGCTAAATTATGGTAGGTTCATATATTCCCTTACTGAAGAGAATGAGATTGAGTTTGGCCTACTGACCCAGAGGAATGAACATATTAAGTGACTTGTAAAGATGAATAATCTCATCTTTACAAAGAGGCATCAGACCCAAATGCTTTAACCAAAAGGTTAAAATCATTCAACCTTTCTTGGGGTGTCTCTTTGTACAGGTTTGTATGCGCATGAAGGGAAGATTCAAGTCTGTTAACTATGATTACCTCAAGAAAATAAGCTTGGAGGAAGTATGGGGGTGAAATAATTAAGTTTTTCTTTATATCTATTTTGTACTGTATAACATTTGTTCTAATAACACATATTCTTCTGAATTTTCCATATTCTCCCCAAAAGAATATGTGTTTCAAAGAAATGTTTAAAGGCAACCAATAGATTTGGTAATACACTTAATGTTGAAAAGAAAATCGTCAAACATAGAATGGAATCAACGCTGAGGTTACAAATCGGATAAAAGATTTAAGTGTATGGACTAAGATTGAAAAAGAACAATTTCTTGAATAAAGAAGGTGGCATTGTGAAAGATCTCTTTTTTTCCCCCCAACTTTTGTAACAAAAGCATGCAATAAAAATAACTTGCAAGCCTTCATCTTTGTATAGCTGTATATTTGCCCCTTCAAAAAAAAATTTTTTTTTCTGAAGACCAACTAAAGTGTGTTGCCTTGGGGGAAATAGCAACTAAACCTTTGAAAATCTGTTACAACTACCACTTCAAGAGAGTGGTAAAATCAATAGGGGGTAGATGGACACAATTTAAAAAGGCTAAAGCAGGGGAGAACCTCAAATTTTGCTACTGTTCTAATGATAGAGGGCAACCTAGAATTGAACTAACCTTTATTAGTATGGCATAAGGGAACAAACTCTTTTTCCACCTCTTCCTGTGTCACATCCTGGGATAGTTGTGAAGGATGCTCCATTTCTGTTAAGAGACCAAACCAGTCTCTTTTAAGCTCATGGAGGAGTGGACGGTAGAATCACTGCCTTCAAGTGACTGGCTGCTATCAGTCAAGGCCTACACTGAGGGGAAATAAATTGGAGGTAGACACTCTGGGGCTCCCAATTCAGCTTTACTAGCAAAAGTCACACATTCAACTGGTGGTTTCTTCTATTTTCAATATGGTTAGAACCCAGAGGGGAGGACAGATATTAAAACTTCCAAAACCTCAACAGATAACTTTGCAATATTTCCCCTTATTTCAAAGAATCTCAAGCAAAAGGAAATGGGTTCTGCATTTAAAGTCAATTACAAGCATGGACATTCAAAAATCAATCTCTTGGAAAGCAAAATAATACAGGTCTAGTTAACTATTGTATAATATTGGCTAATGTGCTTAGATATTTCCGTAATTCACAGCTAAATGTTACCTAAAATTCCTAAGTAGGTTTTCAGAAGCAAAGCATCCTAGTGGCTTTATGTAGCTGTGTTCATCAATGTCAGCAAGACAAGTAACATGGGAGGCAATGGAATGGGGAGAAACCAAGTAAAGGAAAACAATTCTTGATTTTGACCTCAAATTTGATGGACAAAATATTTCCATCTTGGAGGTCAGGAAATAATTTAAAAACTCAAGTAGGGACAGATACCATGCCTGATATGCAACCACAATGTTTACCTTGGTGCAAGAAGTGCTAACTACTGAAGGGCTTGCACCACTTCTACTTTGTAACAAGGATTTATTAACTGTGTGATCTGAGTCTCCTCATTTCCACATGGATGTGGTGAGTGTGTGTGTGTCCTGTCTATAGCCAACACTCCACTAGGGTAACTTAAAACAAAATAGTAATTTATTTACAACGATAGCAAAGATGTCAAAAATAACAGAACAATATATAACAAATCAAGAATTATTTTATGAAAAAGGCAAACAATATATACATGAAACAAAAGATAAAACAAGTAAAATTCATAGGGCAAACTTAATTTTGACCTTATCTAAAAAGCTGCAGAATGCAGCAAAATGAATTTTGGATATGAATTACTTAAGTAACCCTGGGCCAATTAAATACACACGCACACATACACACACAACTTTTAAAAACCTTTTGCTCTTACTTGCCAAATTTTCCTCTGAATTCAATTTATCTTTGAAGAATGCAAACTTTGGGGGAAGGGCTTAGAATATTTAGGAAATGTTGTCTATTTACATGCGCACTAAAGAATATACTTACTGGCAGCCTCACACCTTAATGGTAAACTGAAAGTAGGAAACTCTGGGTCCTATTTCACCTTCACCATTCATTTCTGGTTGCTTTGTTTTGTGATTTTCTCATCTACCACCCAAAATGTTATGCCAGCGATCCTTTAAGTTCCTCAAGTGCTCTAAAATAGTGTTTTCCAAACTTGAGTATGCAACAGAATCACATAGGGAACATGTTATAACACAGATCACTGGGTCCACACCCAGTTTCCCAATCCAAGGGGTCTGGGGTGAGGCTGAGAATTTGCATCTTTAACAAGGTCCCAAGTGAACCATTCTGCCAATGCTGCTGAGTCATACTTTAGAAGCCATTGCTCTGAAAGATAACCCCTTTTAAGGTTTTGACTGGTTATGCTTCTCCCTACATAAATCCTAGAATTTGTGGGAAATAAAGGAAATTGCTAATACTAAGATTCTCAGAGAATAGAGCAGCATATTACCTGACTAGCAAGGATCACAGTTGGGTTAGATGCCATTTGTCAGGCACTCTATTAAAACAAAGTTTTTGACAGCATGGTCTGGTTTTATTGGATTTATGGCTCTGGACAGTGATGGTCACCACATTCTCTTCATCATTTACCTCAAGTTTTGGTGTTGGTGGTTTACTGTTTCATCTATTAGGTCAACACGTTGCTCCTACAGTTGAAGAACTGCAGAATCTCATCTTTAAAATCAAAGGTGACACAAATCTTTTTTGATTTCTGAGAACTTTTACCTAACTTTTGATTTTTCCTATGACAATGACCATCCCGTACTGTGTCAACATCTACTAGAGCCTTCCAAACTGGGCACAGAGGGGTAACTCAAGGGCAGGGCTTCTGTAGTGGAGTGGTTAACAGTCCCCACTGATTAAATGTGCAGTGGATTGATACTGAAATGAACTTTAAGTGCTCTCAAAACCCACTTTATGCATGGGTAATTTATCTCAGGGGAACTGGAGATGCTAATAAAACAAATCCTTTATAAAGATAAAAGAAAAAATGAATTTCAAGGACATGCTCATCAAAGGACTCACCAATCACCTCTTAACTTCTCTGAAATATTACTTGCAAATTCACAGGACTGAAATATTATCAGTATTTGCATCCGAGTCACAAAATTCAAAGCAATCAAGCATTTTGCATTCCATTGCTGCATAAAAGGGAATTAAGAAATGGGGGGATGAAAATAATCCACTGCTTTTGATGTTTATTAGGTTTACAAAAACTGTACATTTTTTTTTCCTTAAGAAAAAGCATTAACTTAGTACTGGTATCAAATAGACTAAACATTCATTAACAGGAAAATATTCTGATTTTTATTTTTGCACGTTATTCTCAAGTACACAATTACAATAATGTCACACATCCCTATATGATTTCCTTTTTATGTATTTTACTTTTTTTACAAAGTATACAGAGGGAGGGACATACAATATTTAATAGGATATTTCTACAGAACAATAACTTATATTATGTCCTTGTAAAAATCTGTACCTCTTTAAAACATTTAACTGAAACATCCATTTTTTTTAGCTTTGCTAATCAAATTGTTTTAAGAATTAAAACTAGGTTGTAACTAATGTCAGTACATAACAGTGACTACAATTTCATTTTCTCTTTATACAGACAAATACATTTTATATTCACTTGACCAAACCCTTAAATACCTTTTAAAGGCTTCAATATTGTGCTTTAAAAAGAAAAGAAATGTGTATGAATCCAGATTATGTAAAGAGAAATATAAAGTGTGTAAAGTGTTGTGTTCTTTATCTTTCAGTTTATTTAAAAAAATATAGTTAAGTGACCCAATCATTTATATTTTCTGTAATAATTTTACAGGATGTTTTAAAATTAATAAATTTCTATTTTAAGTGTTTTACATTATTTCTGGGGAAAATAAAAATTAAGGGAGATTTTAAAGGTTCTCACAAAAAAACAGACAGAGCTTTCAAGAATAGTAGGGCAATGAATGACAGAATTGTAAGTTACTTTAAAAAAAAAAAAAAAACATACTGTGGGGGCCAAAGGGGCATAGGCATTCCCTATGGAGCCGGCTAGGGGAACCTATGCCTTGGCTTTGACTGGCATTTAGGCTGGAGTTCACATGAGCCTAAAGCACTTGATTTAGAACTAGCCTAAATCAATCTCACACTTCAGGGGCTTGCCAAACACCAAATATTTAGATTCCTAACCCTAAAAATATAACTCTTGAATACAAATATGGATGGCAAAGAGAAAGATGAAAGGTAAAAACCTAACGGCTCAAAGGGGATGGAGCACCATAATGAGGCAGCAAGGCAGCTATCAAATGGGAAGAAAATTTCTAAATCTCCCATGATGTGCCAGATCCATGTGCCAACAGCCAATTCTAGCCCCCCCCAAACTGTTTTCTGTTCTCCAAGAGTCATCTTAACATAACTAAATTCTAATTAACCAAATTCATTTTATAAACGTTATGACTCTGATTCAGACCTACATGTTAAAAACTGCCAACTCTCAAAGAAAAACAAAACTGAAAGACTTGGTGAAGTTCCAAATAAGGCCTCAAACTTTCCTTATGTACTTGGAACACACCTCTATCTTCTAACCTAAGCCAACTTGAGTGTTAAGTTTTTTAAAAGTTTGCTAACTTTAACTGTCTAAGAACTAACAAAGCAGGCTGAACTTGCCAAGTGTAAGTCATAATTAGCACCCGTTCTCTGGTCCATGGAGCCATCTCTTCTTCTCTGTCCCCCCCCCTCACTTGGTGAGACAGAGCTCTCTCTCCAGCTTCTCAGAGAGAACTGAGGGAGTCACGTCTGGATATTCATTAGCTTTTCAGAAAAATATAAAGGCATGGAGCTGAAACTGTATGAAAACATTCTATCTAAAAACATCTTAACCTCTATTTTTTCAATTATTTTTCAATTACCAAAGATATTTAAAAGAAAATACCTTTACTCTTTAAAAATACTAGTGTCCTTATTTTCCTTCTAATTCTTCACCTGAGTAATCTCTCTGAAGAGCATGACTTACAAAATGCTCTCTCATGCATCCCTGGATCTTTCATGTTATTGTAAATTTAATTAATACTTTTCATTATAGATTTTAAACAAATACTACTTGGGGTTGTGTGTATAAATATGTAAAATAAGCAATACACACAGATACATGTTATATATATGTATATATATATAATTCAGGGTACATTTACATATATAAAGTTGCAAAAGATCCTATGAGCCGCAAGTTACCTCTAGGAGATTCCAAAATGCAGTCCTCAGTAAATTTCATTTGTAGCACACAACCATTCCAAGACAAAGCAGCACAGACAGAATAATCAAAATACAACAGGAACAAGCAAAATTTTTCAACAAAGTTTTCTAAAAGTTTGCTATGCTAACAAAACATGTAAATAGTCCAAAGAAAGCCAAAAAGAAGTATATTTTGTCTTTTAAACAAAATGAAAAGTAAACACAAACCCAGCCACTATTCTTAACTCAGCTATGCCAGGGACGCAAAAGCTCAAAAGGAAACTTTCCTTGTCATATGGTCTGAAAATACTAAACAAGACAAGTAAACACTTCCATGTTGTGATCATTAGACTTGACTGTAAAATCTCCCATTCATATTCAATGTCTCTGACAATTTTATTGTGAGAAATTTATGGGGAAAAAGAAAATGAGTCAACATGAATACTTTCAGAGTTACCAATCTAAAGTTACCTTAAGTTAAAAGATCTTAGAAGAGTACCATCAAGGTAGGCAAGGTAATTATTTAAATAAATATAAAACTTCTAAGATAGAAAAATTCAGTATAGAACCAGGGATTACTTTATTAAAAGCAACTAACTTGTTGCTACTTTTCCCCATTTATTAAACAAACTGAATAGAATTCAGAACACGCTATTGAACAAAATGTTAAAAAAAAAAAAGTCAACTAGAAGCAATAACTCTATTTGTACACAGCATAAATCAATATACAGTATTGTAAGTGAACAAGACTGATTGGCTTTAAAATGAATTTCCTGCTTCAAGGCCAGTATCTCTACAAACGTCTGTAGATGTATCGTTAGGGCAGGCCAACTTCTTTGTGATGTCGCATTATGTGCTGGTTCTTTTCTGAAGGTCTTCGGAAACCTTTCTTGCAGTACTCACAGCGATGAGGATAGTCTTTCGTATGAATGGAAATAACGTGCCGTTTAAAGCCTGAGGCATCTGTAGTGCTATACTCACAGTACTCACACTGATACACTTTTCGGCCACTGTGTGTCTTCATATGCTTTTTAAGCTCATTCTGTTGCCTAAATCCCTTTCTACACCTCTTACACCTAAATGGAAGGTCCTTTGTGTGAACCGAAAGAATATGGCGACTTAGCACAAACGGATCTGCAATCTTAAAGTCACAATGTCTACACTGGTGCATTTTTTTACCCTTGTGGGCAGCCACATGTTTCTTGAGTTCCGAAGGCCTGTGAAAGCCTTTATCACACATGTCACACTTATGGGGGTAGTCCTTCGTGTGAACTGAAATTATGTGTCGCTTCAAATCACTTGAGTTCGAACTCTTGTGGTCACAATGCAAACACTGGTGTGTTTTGCTTTCTTGGTGGATAAGAGCATGTTGCTGCACCTCTTTGGTATCTGAGAAAGTCAGAAGACAAATGTCACACTTGAACGGCATCTCTTTACTATGCTTAGTTTTTACATGTGTTTTCAAGTTAGAAGAGTCTGCAGATCTATATTCGCAGTACTGGCATTGGTATGGCTTCTCGCCAGTATGGATTCGCATGTGCTTTTTGAGCTCTGATGGGTGCCGAAAACCTTTACCGCATTCTACACAAATATGAGGAAAGTTCTTGCTGTGGACTGCCAAAAGGTGGCGATTCAATAATCCTTGTTCAGCTGTCTCATATTCACAGAATTTACACTTGTGCATTTTGTTGGCTCCTTTTTCCTTATGCACCATTTTGTGAGTAAACAAAGCCCCAGCATGAGAGAAATGCTTGCCACACTCATCGCACTCGATGGCCTTCTCTGCCTTGCTGGTCAGCTTGTGGCTCTCCAAGTGATTGTGTAAACTTATCTTCTTGTTGGTAGTGTAATCACAGTCAGTACAGCGGTACTTCTTCTTGGCAAGATGTTCAGGATGGTTTTTCATGTGCCTTTTCAAGAAACCTCGTGACTTAAACTTCTTCCCACAAATCATGCAAGGGTAGACAGTCAAGGGATGTCCATCAGGGCCAATAATTATTGCTAAGAAAGGAAAAGAAAAGATCATAAGGAACCAAACCAAGTTCTGTTTTGGTTTCTTCAAATATTTAGTATGTGCTCTGAACACTATTGGCCATAGGCTCACTCTTGTTACACTATCTGCTACTAACATCCCTTTTATCATTTTTCAACGTAAGAGATATAATGAGAACCTGGTCTGGAAACTTCACTCCGCAGAACTGTACCAACTCACTCCCTCCAGTTTAACAAAATTAATGAATAAATATGTAACCTCTATCAACCAGTGATTAAAACCATATCAATTCAGAAATCTGGGAAAAATTATTCATAAAAGTAAAGTTTTATAATCAAAATTCCTGCTTTGGTTATTAAAAAACATAATTTATGCTAATTTACAGTAAAGCTTAAATATAACCATAAAATTTTTAATATGCAAATCATTATACAAGAATAGACAGGAATGTCATATGCTTTGAAGTACTTAGCCTGCTGCTTTATGCTGATATAATTAGATTCTTTAAATATATTAATTTTTTTTTAAAAAAGTTAATGCTTGCAACATATTTGAGGAATTCCTTTTCAATTTCCACATAAAAATCATCCAAGTTTTAAGTTTTTTCATCCATGTTTGATCAATCCCGTTTCTTTTTATCCAACAAAATCATTCATGAATATCACTGAATTCTGAAAATTATATTTTCAAATTCAATACACGAAAACTACATGTAGTCTAGCAGCTAAAATGCCATCACGACACCCCTGTGGATACATTCTAGAGTTTCCTCTGAGAGCTCAGAGCTCGCTGCGCCATGGAACTCGTGCGCCCTCACCTGTTTGGTACTGCCTGGAATCAGGTCTTCTCCTTTTCTTTGGTTTTTGCTTAGCCAGTCTGCCGAGGCCAGCAGACTCATCTATGTGCAAGAGGGCACTTGCAGTGCCATTCCGGTTTTCAATTCCATCAGAATTATTACCTAACAATGCGCATTAGAAAACAAAATTATACAGTATTATAAATTATAAAGAATTAGGAATTCTTTATTAATTACGACAATGAAACGTAAGCCATGATACTCATGAATGACAGAAATGCCTCATTCTAGGTAATGGGTTTTATGAGCACATTTACTATAGTGAGACCTTAGGAAATCCCTAGCTAAATTCCAAAGCTAAAAACACATGTCAGCAGTTTCCCCACGAACTCCCTTATTTTCTCGCAAAATTATAGTCATGGGCCAGATATGATCAAGATAAAAGTATCAGCGTGAAAGCCTGTGTACTTCTTGCAGTACTTCCTTCTACATAATAAACACATTAAGGAAATTCCTGTTAAAAATAAAGACAAAAAATAGACTTTATAATCTTCCTCTACTCTTAAATCAAATAATCCTGATAGGGAACTGGTATTTCAGATTTCAGAAATCTAAGACCACAGAAACTGTTTTCCTACCATGAATTTGCAGTTCAAGAACCAACTCAGCCAATCCTCAGGGCTGCTGTGTGACTTACCGTAAGCTGCTGCCCATGCAATTGGCATGAAGGTTTTGATTTCATTGTCATCCATTTGCTGTTCATGCACAGCAGCAGCAGCTGCTGCCGCTGCCGCATCCTCCTCTCCTACGATCACTTCCATATAAACTTCATCAGCAATTTCAGCAACATCTAAATAGAAAATTATAAAAACTTTTCTGACCAGGTTTACAGAGATCACAGAAAAGATACCTGTACCTGAATTCAGTAATAAATGGAAAGAAGATCCAAGTATTATATACCAAACAACATAGCTTTCATATAGTAAGCACTCAATAAATACTTGTTGAATCAATCATTCATTTCTTGGCTTTTACCATAATTTGGTTTTAAAGCAACATTCTAAACATAGAGTCATTGATGCTTCTCTCAGAATATGGCAGTATAATAAGAACTAAAATGATGCTACTTGTTCCCTTCAAATACTGGCCATCCTTAACAGAGAGAGGGAGAGCTTGAGCTATAAAAACGTAAAATTTTCTCCCACAAAAAGGCCACCTACTTACTTAAATCTTCATCTTCTTGCTGAGAGTCATTGACAGTCATATAAACCATCTTTTCCCTGGGAACACGAATACTGCTGTTCTGATCAAGCAGTTCAACTCCATGATCATTCTCAGGCTCACTCTCCACAATGTCTACGGTTCCACCTATTGGAAAAGACAACTCCAAGAATTTATTTGAAAATTCATTTCCACTTCTTCTCTCTTTTAACATACTTTTGAAGAATTACTTTTTATATGCTGTCACTACTTTAGAATTCTTGCTTAAAAGTTATCTCCAGCTGGGCATGGTGGCACATGCCTGTAATCCCAGATCCTCCTTAGGGTGAGGCAGAAGGATCTCAAGCTCAAGGCCAGCCTAGGCAACTCAACAAAACCCTGTCACAAAATAAAAAATAAAAAGAGCTGAGGATGTATGCAGCTCAGTGGTAGAGCACCCCTGGGTTCAATTCCCAGTACTACACACAAAAAAATAAAGTTATCTTCAGAAAATATTTCAAATGCTGTCACTTTAATCCAAAAGTAATCATGTTGAATTATTTGGTCAGGATGAATAATGTGCTAAGGTTTCCTCTTACCTAAGTCATCCTCTCCAGGGTCAGCTTTAAAAATGTACACCTTGATGACTTCAGGACAAGTGCCATCCACTTTACAAGGATCAATTTCTGACTCTGCATCCATAGTCATTCCAGATGAACCGTCATGTTCTATTTTGCCAGCATCATCCACTAAATAGGCAGGAAATACACCACAATTTATAAGAGATACTTAAATAAAACATTACTGTTTTCAAAAGTCCTTTTCACAGCTGGGCAAGGTGGTATATCCCTATAATCCCAGCAACTCAGGAGGCAGAGGCAGAAAGATCATAAGTTTTCGGCCAGCCTCAGGAGCTCAGCAAGGCCCTCAGCAATTTAGCAAGGCTCTGCTTCAAATTAAAAAATAAAAAGGCTGGGAATGCAGCTTTATGGCAAAGTGCCCCTAAGTTCTATATCCAGTACAAAAAAGAGTTCTTTCACAAATATAAACTCTAACTTGATTCACATAAAATGAATCAAATCATTGATAGTCAAATAGTTAAGTTCACTAAATACATTTCTTTATAAAGACATTTTAAAATGGGATCAGATATTAAAGCAAACCTATTATACACAGAGAAAACTCCTGGTATTCTAGAAAACTATGTGTAACAAAAGAATACAGTTAGCCTTTGCTAAGCCATAGGTAAAGGCATTCCTACCTTATTTATTTATTTGTGCATAATACATACAGTGAACTCACTATCCATGAGCTACATCTCTGGCCCTTTTCATTTTGATGCAAGGTATGGTTAAATTGCCAAGGCTGCCCTTGAACCTGAGATCCTCCCACCTTAGCCTCCCAAGTCACCGGAATTATAGGCATATCACCACACCCAGGTAAAGATATTCTTTTAATACTTAAAATGAAGACCTTGAAAGAACGTCCTAGTAGTAAAATAAAAAGAAAGGAAGTCTTTACATAAATATTTTATAAGCACTACTTCATAGTTACTATTCTTGAATATCATTTGATCTATTTCCATCAGAATAAGACACTTAAAAAAAATAATCAAATATGATTGGCAGACAGGCGCACTGTAATGAGATGGCCAATGGAAATTCTGCTTAAACTTAAAACTGTACATAGTTTTATATACACATCATACACACAAATTTATTATAATAATGAGTCTAGGTTCTTGATGGCAAATGCAGCAATAGGAGAATTCAAATATATTCTCATATACCCACTGTCCTCCCTAATGGCTATGTTATGTTGAAAAGAAAACAAACAAACAAAAAAAAAAAACGAGGTACATATAATTTCTTAGTAGCAAAGAGTCAGGATATATAACCAACATTACATTTTTTAAGGCTTCATAAAAATAGCAAAGGAAATAAGTGTGCTATTATGCATAAGACTTGGAAATAAAACACAGGACAAACAATGTCTTTAAAAAAAGACTGCGGAGGATGTAGCTCAGTGATAGAGTGCCCATGGGTTCCATTCGCAGTGCAAAAACAAAAACATAAACTAGACTCTGGATTTGAAAACTACCCCAAATATAATTCCCATATAATGTATCCTTACACTACACATCACTTCTGAGCATCTCTAGCACAAAAGAAAGTGTGGCTAACATTAATAAAACTTAGCACCTAGGGCAATTTTTTGCAAAAATTGAATCTAACAATGCTGATACTATTAAAGAAACACTAAAGGAATGTTCTCTCTGCTCTAGGCCCAGCTAGAGACCAAACAGAAGAGAGCAGAACCAAGGTCCAGAAATGGTTCGTTTAGCTTGCCTTCAATACCCTCAACAAGTCTTTCCATTTCCCCTTTTCCTTTTTTTTTTTTTCCCCTTTCTGGTTTTCTACTGATAGACAGATCTGTTTCCTTTTGGTTGGACATTTATGTTTTATTCAATTCAGCAAACAGTGAATCACAATGGTCTATTAGATTTTCTGGTAGGTATTGGAGATACAAATATAAAAAAATGATGTACTCCAGAGGTTTACAAGTCTAGTGGGAAAAGAAACAATTAGATAACTATTTTAAAATAGAGTAATACAGCCACCACTTATTAAGTGATTAAGGATAAGTACTATTTAATACAATACCTTTAATACATTTTACAATACAACAAACTAAAGTGTAGAGAAGTTGAGTTAAATTTTTTGGAGTCACACAGAATTCAAGTCTCAAGCCACATGAGTCCTAAGAATCTGTCAACTTCTGGGGTTTGGAGAATGAGATGGAAACTGGCAGAAACCATGGATTTTTGAAAAATTAATAAATAGTATAACCATCTAAAGATACTTTCTTTTAACTGTGATATATACACACAATGGAATATTACTCAGCCTTAAAGAAGAATAAAATTATGGCATTTGCTGGTAAATGGATGGAATTAGAGAATATTATGATAAGCAAAATAAGCCAATCCCAAAGAATCAAAGGCCGAATGTTTTTTCTGATATGTAGATGATAATTCACAATAAGGGGTGTTGGAGGGAATAATGGTATTTTAGACTAAACAGAGGGGAGTGAAGGGAAGGGAGGGGGCAGAGGGGGATAGGAATGATAGAATGAATTGGACATTATTGCCCTAGGTGCATATTAATGTAATCATACCTATGTAACTCTATATCATGTACACCAGACGAATGAGAAGTTATACTCCATTTACGCATGATGTGTCAAAATGGACTCTGTCATATATAACTAATTAGAACAAATTTTTAAAAAACTGAAAGATGCTTTCTTTTAGTGGAAATCAGAAAAATGTGCCCATGACTCAGGCAGGCAGAGCCAGTACTGCAACCAAGGCTAGGTGAATAACATTTTAAATCCATAGTCATCTCTTTTGTAATTTATACCGATTAAACCAAGACAGAACCCAGATTTTGACATATTTGAAATGATTATTTTGCAAAGTCCTATCATATTATCAGGTCCTAAAATTATATTTATGAATTTTTATATAGAAAAATCAAGATGAGCCAGGTGCAGTGGTTCACACCTGAAATTCCAGCAGCTCAGGAGGCTGAGATAGGAGGATCATGAGTTCAAAGCCCGCCTCAGCAACTTGGCGAGGCCCTAAGCAACTCAGTGAGACCCTGTCTCTAAATAAAATACAAAATAGGGCTGGGGATGTGGCTCAGTGGTCTTGTGCCCCTGAGTTCAATCCCTAGAACAAAAAAAGAAAATCAAGATGAACGCAATATTTCCAAAGGCAACATTAAAAAGCAAAAATGTACTGGCAATTTATCACCTTGGCTTCTGACTTACTGAGAATCAAGATCATCTATAACCCAAATAAATTACTGCAGAGAGCTGCAGGCAAACAACATCCTCAAACCTTTCTTATTTGTCATTCACAAACAAAAAATTATAAAATTTAATCAGCTTGCTTCAAATGCAAAATGCCAAGAATCTCTGGGCTGAAAACAGTTGTTTTGGTCTATTTTTGACACTGTAACATCATTAAATAGCAAACCACATTTTAATATATATTTGATTTAAAACCAAACACGTCACTTTAAAATGCACTTGATAAATCATACTTTTCCTTACATAATTCAAAGTAAGTTAAAAATGAAGGTTACTTGGTTGGGGGATGTAACTCAGTGGTAGAGCACATGCCCAACATTGCACATGGCCCTGGGTTCCATCCCCAGCACTAGGGGAAGGGAAAAAATGAAGGTCACAGAGAAAAAGCAAAACCTTGTTTACATACATTTGCATTTACACATATTACAAGATGATACTGAAGTTGAACTGTCATGAAATCTTTAATAACTGATACAGAACACAAAAGAGGATTAGTCATAAGATTGGCAAATGTTGCACTGTACATTGATGGCTGCCATGGAAACAAAAAAAGGATATATCACTCAGGCTAAGAAACACTTATTTCAGGTAAAGGCAGAGACACAAAGGTAGAGTGACAAGAAGTGGCATGATGTTAATGGAACACAACCTTCAGCACTGCTAGGATGGAGAATAAAGCAGGTCAGAAAGCATGGTGGGAAACATAGGAGACTTCTAAACCTATGCCAGGTCACGGAGGACCTCACATACCTGGCAGAGAAGCTCACATCTGATTCTGGTAGGCTGGACTTCTCAATCTAATCAGGCATCAAAATCTTTTGGGGAACTTAAAAACGTAGGCTCCCATCTCGCAATTCTACAAAATTAGAATGTGCAGGGATGGGGCCTGACATATATAGACAGATTTAGAGGTACTCCCTACCCTTAGGATTCTGATCAGAGGTTTGGAAATATCTGCTATGACAATGGGAAACTTTTAAATATGAATGACAAGGTCTGATGCCCATTTTTGCTATACCATTCTGCTGGCCTTGAAAAGGTGAATGCAAAGGGATCAAGACGTGAAGCAGGGAGACCACTGGTGAGTCTACTACAATAATATAGGCAACAGGTAAGAGATGATGCAGACTTGAATCAGGACAGAGGTAGTATAAATCGGGAAGAGGACTGGACTTCATGCCTATCTTGGGACTAAAATGAGCAGGACTTGGTGCGTTCCTGAAAACTTAACGTGACACAGGAGCCAAGGAGTATAACTGGGGTTTTTTATTTAGGAGAGTAAATGACTGGGTAAGAAATGTAAGAAAAAAAGGAAAGGGAGTTCTCTTCCTAAATGGTTAATTACTTTACCATCCCAAGGATAATATCCCCCAAAGCCCTCAGAGTCAGTGCTTGTCCCTACTCTTGTGCTACAAACACCCCTTGCTTGCTTCTCTCAGAGTACATGATTCCCTGCGTTATCACATTTGCATCATCCCCTACCACCTTTCCCAACTGATACTGCAAAACCTATATTTTCATGACTTGGTCTTTTAAGAGTGTGGTGATAGCAGATACTCAGAAAATTGATGAATCAATAGTTCCATGAATGACTGAAATGTAAAGTCAGCTCCTAAATATTTGAGTCTGAAAGCTAAATACTGGCACACAAATTGGGAGCCATCAGCTATGTTAACTAAATCTTGTGATCATACAGTGAGAATCCAGAGTGTGGAGGAGTAGGGAGCTAAGGACAGAGTTTTGGGGAATGCCATAGTTTACAAGGGGACAGGAAGGGCTCCCAAAGGAATCTGTGAAAGAAAAACAGGACAGAATAATGAAGCAAATGAAGAAAACCAGGGAGTAAAAGTGACAGGAATCCTAACAAAGCTCAGGGCAGTAATACAGTAGGCATACAAGCCCAGGAGGAACGCTTGCTCTGGCTGTGGTAACCCAATGTCACTGATGTTCTCGGTGAAAGCAGTGCAGTGAAGGCCACAGTGGGGTCACTGCAGTAGGCTGAAGAGAGTCAAGGGAAAATCTGGCACAGTGGTGCACGCCTATAATTCTAACAACTCAGGAGGCTGAGGCAGGAGGATCACAAGTTTGAGGCTAGCCTCAGCAATTTAGTGAGCCATTCAGCAACTTACCAAGACTCTGTTTCAAACTGAAAATATAAGAAGGGTTGGGGGCATAACTCAGTGGTAAAGCACCCCTGAGTTCAAACTCCAGTGCCAAGAAAAAAAAAAAACGAGTGAGAGTAAATGAAGGTATCAATTTTTTCAAGCCTTGTTTATAAAAGGAAAGCAATGGGCAACAACTAGAATACATGGCAGGGTAAAGAACTCTTCAATTCAACTTAGAAAAAAATATTCAAGCCTGTTCAATCTGGGAAAGAAAACAGAATAGAAAGTGCTGAAGCCAGAGAACACGGAGAAATTTCTGAATCCAGATCTCAAAGGAAAACGGATATATGAAACAGCAAAAATGAACACATATTTCTTAAATAGGAGAAACACCTTATCCTTCTGAAACCTGAGGACATACATGTGGATGAGAATGTAGCTCCATTGTATTCAGAAAAGGGGGAAGGCTGTAATGTGCCAAGTTGGAGAAGCCCATGGCTGGTGGCTTCAATCACAGATAGGCAATTGGAGCCAAGGACTTAGATAAATGGTAAGAGAGCGGCAGCCTGGGTTAAGAGGCTGAGGAGCTAGAGAAAATGAGCTGATCCAGGACACCTGATCCACTGAACCTGAATGAAAAGGTTCAAGGAGACTACCTGGTTAAACTATTTGCCGTTAAAAACAAAACAAAACAAAAAATAAATAAATAAAAACAAAGATTCTCTGAACTCTGAATATAACTTAAAGTATTATGACTTGCTTTATAAAAATGTCTGGGGTACAGGGGGAGTGGGCATTATTTTCTTATTTCTGACCCAGTGTCTACTTACAATTTTTCAAAGCTAAACATTTGAGACGTTCTTCGCCGAGAGTCGCCGCGGTTTCCTGCTTCAACAGTGCTTGGACGGAACCCG
>NW_026000249.1:13252679-13262077 GCF_001458135.2 Marmota marmota marmota | reverse complement strand
AAAAAAAAAAAAAAAAAAAAAAAAGCTAAACATTTTTATGACATACCCAGCTAATTATAATTAAGCCAAGGTTATTTTGGAATTTCAAACTGAACATAGCATTAAAAGGAAGCTCACCAAACTAGGTATAAAAGTTCAAAATAAATCAGTAACATCTTCAGATAATTCATCTGTGAACAGTCTGACATTGATGAATCTGGCCTAAACCTTGGCAAGGTTTATCAAACTGATTCTAACAGGTACTAGGAAATCAAACATCCTTATGTTTATAAAGAACAAGACCAGGCTTGCCATTTTTGCATAGGGGGTTAGTTTGTCAGTAATGGCATAAAACCTTCGATGACTGGAAACTCTAATCATTTTAAAACTTACAAAATGTCATGCATTTACCTATAATTTGGAGTAAAAGACCTTTCTGTTTGCTCTCATAAATGTATAGGAAAACACATTTCAAATATACCAACTTACCTGATAGTGAAACTATTGTATTATTTTTCTAAAAGTAGAATTCACCTTCAGATTTTCACCTTGAGAACTTGCCCCACTAATTTCAACCTATGAAATTATTCTGAATATGAAATATTAAAAGTGATTTAAAAAAAACACTTTGATGGTCCTGTTAAGTACTCAGATTTTCACTGTGATTTTAAAGCTACCATTAAAAATGAATTTCTAAAAAACAGACAAAGAAGGCTTCGATAAAAGTGAGTCATCATACATATGATTTCTGCATAAGTGCCTTCTTCTAATGTAGTAATGAAGGGCTACAGCTTTAGAATAAGGCCTCTCCAAAATAGAAGAGCATAATTTCTGGAAATTAAGACTACTTCTAATAATAACTACCATTTACATGGCATTTTGCAATTTCCTTAGCGCTTCTATATAGTTTTTTATTTCATTTGATTCTCAACTTTTCCGGATAAAGAAATAAAGACTCTACGACGGTATGTACTTGCCCAAAGTCAGTGAGCTACTGAGGGGTGAGGCAAAGGAGGAGGACATGCCTGTCTTTAGAACTCAAACGTTCATTTTTTACTTCTGATTTTTTAAAAAAAAATGTATGTTCATTGTTTAAAATTTAGTACTGAAAAACCAAATAACCAATAACCCCATCAACCAGAAATTCCATCATTATATTGGTAAGTTTCTCATCTCTATTCTTTTAAAAAGTTAAACTGGCAGCCTTACATCCAGCATTTTAAACTTAAAAACTGAAGTAAAACTTTGACTTAACAATAATGTTATTAGTAATAACAAGATATAGATTCCTATTATATTGCTTCAAGGAAGCTTCAATAAAACCCCCTGAAGACTGAAAATTAGGATGATTCTTTGCAATGCTGATACTGTGGTATCTAAAAATATAGTTCATTAAGATTTCAGCAAACCCAGTAGTTTCTGGTAAAGAAAACTTAATGGGGGAGGGCATGGAGGACAGGGGAGATATACTTCAAATAAATTATTAAAGGAATGTTGATCTAATTTAAAAAAATAATTGGCAGAACTGAGATTGTTCTTACATGAAAAACAGCATATCATAGAGAATTTATATAATAAAAAATGATGGCAGTTGTGATGTATGATGACAAACATTTACTGACTGCATACCCCAGGCCTAGCGTGATGCTAAGGCCTTAAAGAAGTGTACCATTTACTCTTAACAACCTTATGAAGTAAGAAATATTTTGTTATTGTCAACTCTCTAAGCTTCTAGATTAATTTCATTATAATTTTGCCAAGATTATACACATACATACACACAATGTTATAGTATATGTAGAGCGAGGGGGGGAGAATACATATTTGATTTGCACTGGAATTGCATTTTGTCTAAATTAACATCATAAAGAGACAGCTTTACCATTCTCAGTCTTTCCATGAAAGTTCTTGGTTGTCTCTCCAGTTACTCAAAATTGCCTCATCTCTCAAGATCAGGTTGTAAAAAGTTTATTTACTTTCTCCAAGAACAAATGAACTGCCTTTTAGTTGATCTCCAGTTCCCTAGGTTTCCCACCAAATGCCCCTGGACACTGCCCCCCAGTCAGTCTTCCTAAATCAAAGATCCAGTCACCTTAATCTCTAACACAGAAGGGAACCCATTTCCTACCAAATAAAAGACACACTACTTATTGTAGCAATCCACCTCTGACCACACTGCTTCTCCCTTCAGTCCTATCTCCCCTGGAAGCAGCCCATGTGCCTTCAACTTAAGCAAGATATTATTTCCATTCCTTTATGCTTCCTCAACCTTGCTTTTATTTTATTTTTATTTTTTGGTACCAGGGATTGGACCCTGGGCACTTAACCACTGAGCCACATTCCCAGATCTTTTTTTTTTTTTTTTTTTGAGACAGTGTCTCTTAGATACCCTAAGTTGCTTAGGGCTTCACTAAATTGCTGAGGCTGGCTTTGAACTTGTGATCCTCCTGCCTCAGCCTCCCAAGCTGCCAGGATTACAGGTGTGCAGCACCGCACCCAGTCCAACTTTGCTTTTTTAAAAAAGATTGCCTGTTGTAGTAATGATGCAGCTTATTATTTAACAAAAGTATTTAAGAAGTAGACTACACAATCTAAGAAATAAAGAGATATAAGTCCTCAAATATTACAATCATACTTTTAGCAGGTTTATCTCTTGCATTACATAAGGCATAAATATCATCAAGACAATTAACAACTCTTGGTATCAATAAATGCGTGGCGTATTTGGAAGGCTACAACAGACTCACTATTAGCATTTCTAAGTCTTGACTCTTGAAAACACTTAAATTTCATGTAAGAATACTCCCTAAAACAGATATGGAAACATCTATAATATTCAGAATCAAGGAAACAGAACTTATTGTGATAAACAAACAAAAAAAAAGTATTTAAGAAGTATTAAAGGTAATTAAAATGTGCTCGAAATTCTACCATCTCTCCCCCAGGAACTATCAATAGAACTTTTAGATCATTAGACATTTCTTTTCACAAATTTACATATAAAAGAATGTTAGAACAGAGACTTTTTATGAAGATTGGATATTATACGTACTATTTAACTTATCTATCTATCTATTTGGTGCTGAGGACTGAACCCAGTGCCTCATGCATGCAAGGCAAGCACGTAACCGCTGAGCCATAACCCCAGCCCCTATACATACTATTTTTTAAATTTTATTTTTTACTCTAATTTGTTATATATACATACTATCTTTAAATGAAAATATTAAATTAGAATTTACTTGAACTCAAAAAACAAAACAACTTTAACTCTGCAGTCTATCTCATTCCCTAGCAAACACTCTTGATAACTTGCCTCTTTGCCTCTGGACCATGTAGCTAAATCCAGTTGGAAACAAAGAAATCTGGACCTTTGTTGCTACTTTTCCCTTTTCCTCTTTTCCAGATTCTCCTCCACCCCCAAATCTCTAATGCTACCTCCCCATCCCCGCTGTTGCTGACTTCTCTTCTTCACTGAGAACAAGCGAAATAATCAGAAGATTCACTGAATACCCTCCTACCAAAAACTAAACCCTCAAATGTTTCCCCACCTGTTACCACAAACCATCTGTGTTTCTCCGTAACACTTTGCCCCTTCTTTGCTGCTCCAAACCCCACTCTCCCTCTTCCCTGCCCTCTCTTGCTCATAATCATTTATCTTTCAAAGGACAAGGTGATGGCCGATTCTGTCTAGGTCTCAGCAGATAAACAGTAAATATTAACCACAAGGCCAGTCTGGAGCTCCAATTGCTTCTAGTGCTTTCAAAACATAGACCTTTCTCCAATCTTCTCGGTGGAGGGGAGGAAAAACCTAAAACATTTTTTTCCTTACCTGCTTTATTCTTGATATGAATCTAACCAAAACCCAGACTAAGCATTGTACTGAAAACTAATTCATTAATTTTGGTATTGACTTCTAAACAAATTTCAAAATGCTCACACAATATTTTTCCATGTTGTAACAAACATCTTCAGTTTATCAGAGCAAACTTAAAAGAGATGTTCAAGGTGACAATAGTAATAATAATGTACTTATACTTGAAAACCACTAAGAAAGTAGATTTTAAGTGTTCCCACCACATTAAAAAAAAAGTATGTGGAGTAATGCATGTTAATTAGCTCAATATAGCTATTCAACAATGTAAACATATTTCAAAACATCCTGTTCTACATCACAAATGAATACAACTTTTATTTGTTAACTAAGAAGTTTAATAATATAAATAGATGTTCAACACAACCTCTCTAAAATATCCTTAGTTTATGGTTTTCCTCACATTTCAGAAATATTCCCATTTTTAAATTCCAAAATTTTATTTGTTGCTTTACCACACACATCCAATAATTAAACCACAGAAAAAAAATGAATAAATATTTTACTATTTCTGCTGTGCTAATGGCCCCAAGAATCAATAAACTTTTAGATTTGTTGATTTTCAGAGTGAATGCATTAAATGTAGATGTTTAGTTACATAATTCATTCCCTAAAATACAGATTACTACTCTGACCAAAGTCATAATCAGAAGCTAATCTCAGACCAACTGGACCAAAACACCTAAAGTGGATGGCCAGGACCACCACATACTCCATGTGCAGGCATCCATTTACACTGTAGTTGTATAGTGGACGAGTGTACTCGGTAACCCTGCAGAGGAGATCTTTAGCATGTCCAAATGTGCTTCTTTTCTAGTAATAGTTTTGCCATCTGCTCAGCTGCACAAAGCCAGAAACCAGGGAGTGAGCTTCAAATATTCCCTCTTCCTCAATCCAATCCAAATTCTACTTCCTAAATATGTCAAGAATTAGGTTCTGCCAAACTCTATTGATAAACCTTATTTCACACTATTATCATCTGTTCCTTAACTGGACTAAATAACCTCCCCAAATGTACTCTTTTTTTAAAATACCTTCATTTTACTTTATTTTTATGTAGTGCTGAGATTGAACCCAGTGCCTCATAGGTGCAAGGCAAGCGCTCTACCACTGAGCTACAACCCCAAGTCCCCAAATGTGCTTGTGTTTCTCATTTCAACATTGCCATTACTTTCTTAAACTATAAATCTAAACATGTTATTAGTAACCTGCTTAAAACCGTTTAATAAGTCTTCACACGGAATATATTCAAGGGCTTTTATGTTTTGGGCCTTGCCCATTTTGCCAATTTTATTTCTCACCACAGGCATTATTTGCACCCCAAAGAATAAGTCTCTGAACATTTTCACATCTCCCTGCCTTTCCTCTTTCCTCAGCCACCTACTGAACATTTTATTCATCCTTCAAATTGAGTTCATCCCAAATTATTTATTTTTTAAAGTTGTGATAATGGTATGGTTTTTTCAAAAAGTCCTTGTCTTTGAGAAATAAATACTGAAATATTTATGAAAGAAATGATGTGAAATTTACTTCAAAGTAATATAGGAAGGAGAGATATTGATAAGAATAGAGATGAAATAAATTTAGCCACATCTTCAACTGAACTTCCAAAGAACTGTAGTTTATAAAAATTTTGTAGCATTTCTCTCACTCCAGTGTACCAAAAATGTTCCACCTTTCCTCCATTAGCTCTTCCAAAATACTCGTACATCTGTTTAAATACCTTTTTTAAAATTACTTTTTTAGTTGTCAATGGACCTTTACTTTATTTTATATGCAATACTGAGGATCGAACCTAGTGCCTCACACATGCTAAGCAAGTGCTCCTGCCACTGAGCCACAACCCCAGCCCTATTTATATACCTTTTTACACTCAACCGTAACTGCCTGTTTCTGTCTTCCCAAGATTATGAACTCTTAAAAAGCCAGGGACTTTACTATTTTTCTCTAACACCTAGTGAGGTCCATAGTTCATTGTGGAGTTCATTTCATCAATAAATGTTTTTGAATGAATGAAAGCACTCAAAAGTAAACACGGGCAAGAGTAAAAATAATAGTTTATATATGATTCTTTTTTCTCAAACACATTTGAAGAAAATTAACTTTTTTTGGGGGGGAGGGGGGACAATGGGATAGGATCATAGGCTTACCTGAGTGCCTTCTACTAGAATAAGCTGATTAAGTGTTTAAGCTCCCCTCAACTTCCTGATGTTGCTAAAATTCGATCACATTATAATTTTTAGTAATCAGTAGAATTCTACTTGCCTCCCCCATGTACCAATAAACAATATTTATCCCAAACTCTACTGTTCTGTAGTATTAGCACACATTCATACAAACATAAACTAAGAGAGTGGATACTCTGGAATAAAATACACTTGATTTCAAATCTTCTCCTAATACTACCTGGATGCATAACCCTGGACAAGTTACTGAGACTGAATGAACCTCAGGTGCTCAATCTGCCAAACAACTGTAATACCATTATAAGGCTAAGAAAAATAATATGTATTAAATTCTGACACATGGATACCATTGAAGGTTCATTATTACCTATTTTTATGGTTATCAACTTGCTACAAATCTCCAACAGAATAATCTTTCTGGGATCAAAAAAAGGCTTAAATTTTTAAAAATTAAAAATAAACTTCATGTTGATTTGATAACAAAATACAAGTACAATCCTAAACATTTTACCTCACAAGAGGAGGGCTTTTTCTTAAGAAACCAATTGCTTTTGGTTTTCTGCTATCACTGCCAAGTGAATCAAGGGTCAATGGAAGATGGGACTGATGGTCTAAAAGTATCCTGCAGACAATGAGCACCTCAGCTCTTCCTGGTAAAAGTAATTCAAATTACAAATGCTAAAGACCAAAATCGTTTAACCAGAGGTAGTAAGAACCAATCTAATAATTAATATTCAGTTTTTATACAAGCTGTTGTATATTCTAGGAAATAGTGTTTTGAATACTATTTTAATTTAATACACAAAAACAATAAAATGGAGTGGATACAGCTACATTACTCCACAGTTTCATCAAAGATTTCATTAAATTTATGTCTACATACAGTAAAGTTTCAAAAGTTTATAACATTTCAAAAATGGTGCTAATTTTTTAAAAAAATATCTTTTTAGTTGTAGTTGAACACAAAACCTTTGTTTTATTTATTTATTTTTATGTGGTGCTGAGGATCGAACCTAGCGTATTGAACGTGCTAGGTGAGTGCACTACTGCTGAGCCACAACCCCAGCCCCAATGGTGCTAATTTTTAAATTAGCATTTTTATGCTAATTTAAAGGGTTCTGTGCTTAAATTGTTCACTGTAAGTTTTCTTCATCTATTTAAATAAGTGAAAAAATATATTTTATCTAATTGTATCAGAATGAAGCATCCTACAGATTTATGGAAGGATAGAAACCATCTGGCCAAGTGTTCTTTCTGTCATTGGCAAGAGGACCTCAGGCTCCAGAACTAAATGAGTTCTTTCCTTTGCTGTTACTATATACCAGCACACACTACCTAAGCACCTTTGTTTTCTTAAGAACCAATTATGGGGCTGGGGTTGTGGCTCGACGGTAGAGCATGCACCTAGCAGATGCAAGGCCCTGGGTTCGATCCTCAGCACCACATAAAAATAAATTTTTAAAAAAATTAAAAAAGAACCAATTATGCTGCCAAAAATAATTAATTTTGCTGAACCTTTTTGAAAAATATTTATTTTTTAGTTGTAGTTGGACACAATACCTTTATTTTACTTATTTATTTTTATGTGGTGCTGAGGATTGAACCCAGGGCCTCACCTGTACTAGGCAGGTGCTCTACCGCTGAGCCATAACCCCAGCCCTTGCTGAACCTTTCTAACTGAATTATGTATTTGGGGCTGGACTTTAATATTTAAATTAGTAAAATTTTGCAAATTTGCTACCCATTCCTGGCAGTATGTCTTAATCTTACATTCTACCCAATGTAAAAATTACAGAAAACAGATTAAGATACTTTTTAATCATGATATGTCCACATCACCTAAGAATCTCCTTCTTAGTAGACTACAATTTAATCCCGCTGATAGTCTGGGTGGGAAGGAGTCAATATTCCATATTCTACAGCAAAGAGTTGAGCCATGGGAAAAACAGATAATATGTATTTAGCAGCAAACATTTATAATGTACTACTGTAAGAACTACATTTTTTTTATCTCAGTTAAGCCTCCTGAAGGTTTATTATCATCATCTCCAGGTTACAGGAAAAAAAAGCAAACCACAGGAAGGTTGAGTAAATTGCACAAGATTACACAGCCAGGGGCTGGGGATGTGGCTCAAGCGGTAGCATGCTCGCCTGGCATGCGTGCGGCCCGGGTTCGATCCTCAGCACCACATACAAAGATGTTGTGTCCGCCAATAACTAAAAAATAAATATTAAAATTCTTAAAAAAAAAAAAAAAAGATTACACAGCCAAGTAAATGGTGGAACTAAGACTTGAACACAGGCAGCCTGACACCAGAACCTGAACTTTTAACCACCATGTTATACTGCTTTCTGGGAACATCATCACAACACCACTGGCACTGGAGAGAATAAGACACTTATTGACTTCTGATAGCCCACCTCATTTTTCCTTCTTGATAGGCTGTTTCCATGGGAACCAGGCCACAAAAAATCATGAGGGACAGACAGGATATGTCACAGACAGATGTCCCTATGGGACTTAGGAGTAGACTTTTTGAAGTAGACCCTTATTGTGGGCCAACAGCAAATCTGTCCTTCTATTCAAGCAGCTCTGAAAAGGGTAGGCATATAAATCAATGGAACAGAATCAAAATTCCAAAAATAAACCCTTACATTTACAGTGAATTGATTTTCAACAACAGTGCCAAGAATATCCAATGAAGAAAGAATGGTCTTTTCAGCAAATGGTGCTGGGACAACTGAATATTCACATGCCAAAGAATAAAGTTAGATCCTTATTTCACACCATATATAAAAATAAACTCAAAATGGATGAGGCCAAATTAAGAGCTAAAACTATAAAAACTCAGAGGAAACATAGGTGTAAATCTTTATGATCTTGGATTAGGCAGCAGTCACTTAAATGTGATGCCAAAGCACAACCAACAAAAAATATAAACTGAACTCCACCAAAATTTTAAACTTTGTGCATCAAAGGACACTATGCAAAAAGTGAAGGCAATCGACAGAATGGGAGAGAGTATTTCCCTTATCTCTTATAAGGACCTCGTAGCTGGAATATATAAAAAACTCTTTCAACTCAATAATAAAAAGACCAATAACTCAATTCAAAAACAGGCAAAGGATCCAGGCACAGTGGTGTAAGCCTGTAATCCCAGCAGCTGGGGAGGCTGAGACAGGAGGATCATGAACTCAAAGCCAGCCTCAGCAAAGGCGGGGCACTAACCAACTCAGTGAGACCCTGTCTCTATAAATAAATACAAAATAGGGCTGGGGATGTGGCTCAGTGGTCAAGTGCCCCCACCCCTCCCTACCCCCCCCGTTCAATCCATAGTACCAAAAAAAAAAAAAAAAAT
>NW_026000249.1:13226509-13252538 GCF_001458135.2 Marmota marmota marmota | reverse complement strand
CCCCACCCACACACACACAGAGTACCAAATGTTCAAAATGTCCAAAAAGTGGAAACAACCCACATGTCTATCAACTGATGGACTAAAATGCAATATACTCAATGGAATATTATTCTGTAATAAAAAGAATGAAGTCCATGCTACAAGGGTGAACCTTGAAAACATCATGCTGTGAAAGAAGCCAATCACAAAAGACCGCAGATTATAGCACTTATTTTTTGGTTTTTTGGTTTGTTTTTGTTTTTGTTTTGTTTTGTTTTTTTGTACCAGGGATTGAACCCAGAGGCACTTTACCACTGGGCTACATTCCCAGCCCTTTTTATTTATTTATTTTGAGATAGGGTCTTGCTCAGGCTGGTCTCAAACTTGCACTCTTCCTGCCTCAGACACCTGAGTCACTGGGATTATAGATGTTCATCCCCTGCACCTGGCCATAGCATTCCATTTATATGAAATGTTCAGAATAAGAAAATCTATCAAAAGTAGATTAGTGGTTGTTTAGGTATGAAGGGGTCACAGAAGGTTACTGGGAATGATAGCTAAAGGGTATAGAGTTTCTCCTTGGAGTGATGAAAAATTTCTAAAACTGATGGCACTGATAGGTATATAATTTTGTGAATTTAGTAAAAACAACTGCACATTTTAAATGAGTGTATTGTATGGTATGTAAATTACATCTAGATAAAGCTGTTATCAAAAAATTTTTTAACACTTGGTTGAACCTAGGATTAGAAAGGAATGCCTAACTCATACCACTCTTCTAGGTAGCTGTATTAATTTTAAAAACATGGGAGATGTCAATAAGACCTAAAGACTGACAGACATCTCATTGATCATGTTAATATCAGAGGTATCCAAAGAATATTTTGTTGCTTATAGCTATTGAAAGGCAGTCCCTGACTCATCATCACCAGATTTTCTCCGGCTTTCCCTGTTGCGCAAACTGATGTTTCACAAAATGGCATCTTTTGACTATCCAGCTGTAAAGTGAAACTCCAGGTGGCTGAAGTCCACTTGCAAAGAGATTAAGGTCAATCTGGCAGGTGCTTCATATTGAAAGCAAACTAAGAAGCAACCTGAGTAACAAGGAGATGACTCAAATACTCCACCTCACAGACAGCCAGAAAACTCAGAAGGGCCATGAAGCAGAACCACCATATCTAGCCTGACCAGAATCAAGTAGGAGCCAATGGCTACTGGTATGGAAGAAACATACTGCTAAAAGCTCAGATGAGAAATAATGACGACAGGCTTTCAACTGTAACATTCATATGTTCATTTATTCAACAAATACCCATTTTACTTCTAATAATCTTATGATCTGATGGGGAAAATACATAAGCAGCTAAGATGCACTGGGAAGTTCCTGTCCTCAAGAAATATAAAATCAATTCAGAAGTAACATTTAGTCTGCAAAGACTAAAGAGATCACCTGGACCTCAAAGGCAGCTCTCTTGGGACAATGAGTATTTATTTCTATATATACTACCTTGACACTTTAAAGAATGAGGACTGCTTCATCTTCACTTTAAATGAGACCTTCAAAAGGAAAAAAATCTGCCCCCCCAAGATGGACACTAAAGATATTATAAAAGCTGTTGATTAGGCTCTTAGATCCATTGACTTACTGAAATTTTTAAAGTAAATAGAGTATTTAGACACCTGTTTATGTTCTTTGGCTCTCAGACTATTGAATAAATATAACAGTAATTCAGAGATACATCTCTCATATCATGACACGTATTAAAGCTGACTGCTAATAATGGCATCTTAGCATTCTCCCATCATGGATGAACTCAGGCCATAGTCCCTCCATACACTTAGCATAAAATGCTCATTAGTCCTAAACTTCTGAAGTTAATGTAGATTTTAAGTTAAAAAGCATCATTAAAAAAAGGCTAGGGATATAGCTCAGTTGGTAGAGTGCTTGCCTAGCATGCACAAGGCCCTGGATTCAATCCCCAGCACCATCAAAAGGTGGGGGGACATCATAAATCATAAAAGAAGTATCTGGTCAGGTGTGGTGATACACACCTGTAATCCCAGTGACTCAGGAGGCTGAAGCAAGAGGATTCCAAGTTTCGAGGCCAGCCTTAGCAACTTAAGTGCGGCCCTAAGTGACTAAGCAAGACCCTGTCTCAAAAAAAAAAAGAGTTAGGGATTTAGCTCAGTGGATGGAGAAATAAGATAAATGCTAATTAATTCCAAAGAATTCCACTGGTTTGATTTAAAAGCCAATGGTAAATCAGATTATTTGATATGACCATGAGTTTGAAGGGAAGATGGACGATGATGGGGAGGGAAGAGAAAGAGTTCAAAAGTGCCTGTATAATGGAGAAGACAAAAGACACTACCAAAAGTCACTATCTCTAAATTCAGTTTAAAACCAATTCAACCAGCTGGACGTGATGATGCATACCTGTAACCCCAGCAGCTAGGGAGGCCGAGTTATGAGAATCATGAGTTCAAAGCCTGCCTCAGCAACTTAGCAAGACTCTGTCTCTAAATAAAATATAAAAAGAGCTGGGGGTGGTGGGTTCAGTGGTTAAGCACCCCTGAGTTCAATCTCCAGTATCAGGCCCCGCCAAAATATCCAACCATTTCATTACAGTAAAATAGGAGAATAAGTATGTGTAAGTGCATCTACTGTATCTTTACATTCTCTGAGCTTAGATGAAACATTTTCTTGTAAAAGGAATATTTTAAAAAAGAAACTATCATATTAAATATAATATACACTGAAATATATTAAAACACACAATAGCAGTTTATGCCCATCAGTATTTACTTTATCAGGAATATTAAAATCTATTTAAGTTAGCAAAAACCCAGGGCCTAAAAGAAAGATGAGTGTAAGATTTTCAATGAAAATTTTGTAAGTCTGGATTCTGTAATACAATACAAAAACTAGGTACACTATGTCAATCATTACCAAATCAACTCCTCATTTTTCCTTTTTTTTAATATTTATTTTTTAGTTTTAGGTGGACACAATATCTTTATTTTATTTTTATGTGGTATTGAGGATCGAACCCAGGCTGCACGCATGCCAGGCAAGCACGCTACCACTGAGCCACAACCCCAGCCCCATTTTTCCTTTTTTAATGACTTCTTTGGAGGGTTGAACTTCCTAAAAGAATAATAAAGGCAAAAGGTAAGTTAAAGGTCAAGACAAAGCCATGCATTTTACTCCTCAGCAAATACATTTAGGAAGACAGAAAGGACAAAAAACATGAAGTCAAGGAAAAGCAAGAGTGCTTTCTCCTTTTCAGCATTTCACCAGATCATCTTTCCTTCCTAAATTGACCGGGATGAATCCAATTTTGTTTCCTCTACCTTAGCCCCAGGTTGCTAGTCTTATCTGGCAGAGGTATTTAAAAGTAGTATTTTCATACTAAATAGAATCTTAACTTATAAACTTAATTAAAACTCCTGATGCCAGCTGGCCACTAGATGTAGTTCAGCAATCTACCTCATAAACCCTAGCTTCCTTCTCTGGTCCATCCCCAGACTAAAACTTTCCAAACCTTTACCACCATCCTTCAGCTTTCCACCCAGCCTCTGCAGTCCTTCTATATTGGCAGATGCACACTCCTTTGACCTCCTGACCTGGAGGGAGGGGGGCCTCACTCTCCCTCTCCAAGACTCAAAAAGCCATCTACTGCTGCCCTGGACCACAATCCCTTTCCCTTCTCTGCAACCTGCTCTGTTTGTTAGCCCTACCTTTCTCTATCTTCAGGATCACCTTTTCGGGGGGGGGGGTCAGGGGGGATGCGGTGGGGCACATCGCCGGTGATTGAACTCAGGGGCACTCAACCACTTGAGCCACAACCTCAGCCCTATTTTGTATTTTTGTTTAGATACAAGAGTCTCACTGAGTTGCTTAGTGTCTCACTTTTGCTGAGGCTGGCTTTGAACTCGAGACCCTCCTATTTCAGCCTCCAGAGCCGCTGAGATTACAGGTGTGCAACACTGCACCCAGCTCTTCAGGCTCACTTTTCCCAGTAGCTTGTTTCTTTCACCATCCAGCCATCCAGCAAAAACTGTACTCTTGGGGCTGGGGTTGTGGCTCAGAGGTACAGCACCTGCCTAGTACAGGTGAGGCCCTGGGTTCGATCCTCAGCACCACATAAAAGTAAATAAGTAAAATAAAGATATTGCGTCCAACTACAACAAAAAATAAATATATATAAAAAAAAACTGTACTCTTTCCTCTTCTGTACATTTACTGACCAAGATGGCAATTTATATGAACTGCTTCATCTAACTCTACTTCCATTATTTTCACAATCTATTACAGCCCATCTCTTCCATCTTCTATCCACTCACCTATGGTTTATTGAAACTATTATAATTTCAATACAAATAATCTTCTAAATGCCCTACCAAAGAAAGCCTTCTTTCAGCAGGGCACAGTAGCACATGCCTGTAATTCTTGGAGACTGGGGCAAGAAATCAAAACTTTGAGGGCAGCCTCAACAATTTAGCAAGACCTGTCTCAAAATAACATATTTTAAAAGGGCTGAAGATATAGCTCAGTGGTAAAGCATTGCTGGGTTCAATATCCAGTACCAAACCACCAAAAACAAAAATTATGTAAGCAAATACTCTTGTAATTTTATAGTTCTTATTTGAAGTTAGTTCCTTAAGGCATCAGAATTTGTACATTTGGTTGGAACTGTGTTCTATCACCAGGTGTGGTGGCGCATGCCTATAATCCCAGCAGCACGGGAGGTTGAGACAGGAGGATCGTGAGTTCAAAGCCAGCCTCAGCAAAGACAAGGCCCTAAGCAACTCAGTGAGACCCCGTCTCTAAATAAAATACAAAAGGGCTGGGGATGTGGCTCAGTGGTTGAGTGCCTCCGAGTTCAATCCCCCATATCAAAAAAAAGAAAAAAAACAAAACAAAAAAAAAACTATGGTCCATCGGATCTAGAATTTTATCTCTGCACATTGTGTGGGGGAACAATGTAATCCCAGTGGTTCAGGAGGCCGAGACAGGAGGATTGCTAGTTCAAAGCCAGCCTCAGCAACTTAGCGAGACCCTGTCTCTAAAAAAAGGGCTGGGGATGTGGCTCAGTGGTTAAGCACTGCTGGGTTCAATCCCTAGTACAAAAAAAAAAAAAAAAAAAACCAAAACACATTATAAGACACAGCTGCCCTCCCAGATGTCAAATAAAACATTTACATGTATGTTCCCAAAACACCTCACTTTTCTTCAATAACCTAATAAGAATCCCACACTTGAAATCACGTCTCAGAATCATGAGTTCTTTCCCGTGCTGTTATATAAACAGTATTTTACATATAGTTAGAGTAAATACATTAAGTATTACATTAGCAATACTGTGCATCCAAGAGCAGAAGTGCATATTTCGGGCTTTCTCTGACCAATGGTTTGTTTCTTGTACCTATCAGCATAAAAGAATATAAGCAGTCTGGTTATGCATTTTTCCAAGATGAACTCCTTTCAAGTTTCAAGTTTCAAGAGGACTCCAAACTCTAATAGAAGCTGATAACAGTCTAATGACATCCTACATGATTTCACAAAGTTCAGTTCCATTCAGCCTGTGTCTTTCTAGACTGAAGAAATCACGAGTAATCTTATAGGCTCCAAACTAAAACAATAATGCAGGTAGATCTATAAAATTTATTTTTTAATTTTACAGATGTGTAAGTTAAGAGCAATCTCACCCCAAATCCCAGATTTAACTTAGGAAAAGCAGCCTTCAAAAACACCTCTGACAATCACCATACCCCAAGACTTACAGGAAATCATAAGGTAGTCCTCACAGTTGCTTTTGTCATCATCTTGCTGGTCCACAGGGATCCCGTTGGCATCTATGACTGCTTCGGAGGCACAGTCTGCTACCAATACTTCTTCTGAAACTACATCGGTGGTCAGAGGATCAGTGACTATTTCTGCTTCTACAACACTATCATGAACCACATGTTCAACATGCCCAACGTCAGACACATGTATAGATTCACTTGTCAAGACGTGTTCTGGCATAGACATTGAGGCTGAAGTAATGTCAGAAGCTAAAACATCATCTGGAACTGTGCAATGTGCTAAAGAAACTTCTTCAGTTACATCTGAGTCCAGCACTTGCTCAGGAATGATGACGGTTTCTGATACATCTGCTTCTTCCATGATATCTGGGCATTGAACATCTTCTATAACAACGTCCTCAATAACATCTTGAATTACAACTGAGTCAGGGTCATCAGGAACAAAGTTATGCACAGTTATGTCTGAATCCACAACATCTGACACAAAAACAGTTTCTTGTACTTCCACAACAATTTGATCACCATCCATGTGTGTTGCATCAGCTCCTTAAAAAATAAATAAATAAAATGACGAATTTCAGGTCAGTGTGTGACTATCACAACTGAGTAAATGTTACTTAACTCCTACCAGGACAACAGACTAGTTCCTCAGTTTTCTCAACATTAAGATAGACTAAAGAAATAAAGAGGGAATCTATTTTTTAATCATATTGGAAAGATACTTTTAAACACAACAAATTTCATACACTTAAATCAATGGATAAACACTAGGAGAACAAAGCAATTGAGGCAGTCACAGAAGAAATATATTTAGGAAAGTAAAATTCTAGATACTCTAAAATTAAACTCATATTCATAGTTACTTTAGGGATGATTATAAAAATTATGTAATGTCACTTCAGGTGGCAAATATACCATTTTCCTTCGGTATATGTGTTTTTTAATTTATTTTCCTTCTTGCTCCATCTCACCCTCTTCAACTCATGTTTTATCTCCTTTCCATCTCTCCCATGTGTTTCTTTTACTTCCCTTCCATTTTCCCCCTTTCTTCCTTTACATCCTATGTTCTAATAGACCACCAACATCCTCTATCTACGACTATGGAAAATTAGATATTAATATCTGAATATGACATAAAAGGATCAGGGCATGAATCAAAATAGGGATAAGAAGGTCACAGTTTAGGAGGAAAGACAATTGGTCAAGGATATCTATCCCTGTGGATAGATAAAGAACAAAAGCAGAGCTGCGCTAGGGCAGTACAGGATGAGGGTAGAGTGGCCCTACCCCAACTTCACCAGAGTACTCCTCCTCCGTAGAGCCTCCTCCCTGCCCCAGGACCCCAACCCCCAAGGCAGTTCCTCACAATATAGGAAACTTTAATCTTCTCCATTTTACAGTTAAGGAATCAAGGTAGAGGATTGAATCAGTTGTAGCCCAATGAGATTAAATGACTTAACCAAGATCACACAGTTGTTTACACAGCATATGGTGCTCAGTAAATATTACTCCAAATGAATGCCATAAATGAGAAGAGAAATTATACATCCTTACCAAAAATATAAAACAAAATAAAATTAAAACCAATATCATGGCTGCTGGGGTTCAGAGGAAAAGCAAAGAGAGTTTTATATGTCTTACCAAAAAAAGCTATTAGTACTTCTGGTTGAGACTCAGACCAGCCTGAGTCCAAGCAGATGCCTAACTCAATGACTCCGTGTCACTGGCCAGGTCCTCAGAGAAACATATGGCTTTGTCAACAAACACAAATGAGCAAAAGCCAAAGAATATTAAAAATTACAGAAAGTCTTTAAAAAGTAATAATCATTTTAATTACTTCTAGAAATCAAGAATATTCAACTTTATCTTCAACATTATTGTCAAGTGATAAATCTCCATTTGGCAGACATGAAGAGAAATGCATTTAGTGGCACTGGTTACAAAATCTAAATCAGAGAGGAGGATTATACACTTAATAGTTTTGTGACCTTGGGCAAGTCATTTAACCTCTGAGTTTCAGTTTCCTCATCAGTAAAATGAGGACAATAGTATCTGCCATGCATACCTCACAGGACTGTGGTGATGATCAAATGGGAATGTATGGGAAGTAGTCTGAAAAACTGTAATGAGAGGTTTCATTATTATTACGACATTGGAAAACGGAGGCCCTGGCAGATTAAGTGACTTGCTCAAAGATAAACAAATACCATAAGTGTTAATTCAATCTACCACTTAGTCCACAACCCAGGTTTGCTTATGGCAAGATTAACAAATACTGTGCATTTTTCTCCAAAGAGCCTGGCCTCTCTTTCAAGCACACGTTAATTATACTTCTTGTTCCAATTAAGAATTATAAATTTGGCATTTATCACGATCAAACAGAAATTACCAAACATCAAAGACTATTCCAAGTTATTAAGAAAAACATACAACCTCCCCCAACTAAAGTTAAGAAAAATTCAAAAACTGAAAGTCACTAATATTTAATTTTCTGATAAAGTTAATTGTTATTTCTTTAATTTCTTGCAATCTGATCATTTCAAGTCTAATGAAAAACTCATTAACATCTTACTTATAAGGATAGCTAGGCTAGTGTGATGTAAAACCATGTTACATTATAAAACCAACTATAATCACGTTACAATGTTACATAATTAGAACACTGGATACTCCCAAAATAATGAAACTTTTTTCCCCCATTTCAAAACTTCATGAATACAATCTTCCTTGTACACTCAGGGAGGGAACTAAGATCATCTTCCCGAAGCAGACTGCTCTTTTGGGGAACTTTTGAGATAGAACACTATGAAAGTAGGACAGAATCAGGATGTAGAGGACCTTGGATTTATAGTTTATCTGCTGGGTAACAGAGAACAAAGAAATGACATGATCCACTGTTATGATGAGTACTCTGATCAGTAGGCTAGATAAATGAGATTTAGGGTACGAAAAATAACTCAAAAGTTATTACAAACTAAGAATGAAATGATAGAGCCTATCTATGTGACAGACTATAATGAAGAGGAGATGTAAGCAAGGAACATTTTCACAGGGACAACCAACAGAATTCAGTGGGATAACTGAGCAAGATGAGAATAACTGAAGATAACACTAAGGTTTTGATATTGCTATTGTTACAAGTTGAGTATACTTTATCCAAAATGCTTAGAACCAGAAGTTTTTGTTTTTGTTTTTTCAGATATTGAAAAAGGTCGCACATACAAAATGAGTTATCTCGGGGAATAGAACCAAAGCGTAACCATGAAATTAATTTGTTTCATATACACCCTATATTCATAGCCTGAAGGTAATCTTATACAATATTTTTGGTTTGCCTGTGTTTTGACAACCCATTACATGAGATCAGGTGTGGAATTTTCTACTTGTGGCTTCATTTTTTGTTTTGGATTTTGGAGTATTTTGAATTTTTATATTAGAGATATTAAACCTATACTGACAAGAATATTAGGGTAGGTTGTGAAGGAGCCAAATTTTTCAGAAGGAGAATAATAATATGCTCACTTTCACATTCATAGATCCTGACAGGATTAACAAAATACTTAAGTGTGAATATCAGTCAACGTGAGAGTCTAGCAATTCATCCACATGAAAACCAACTCTAAATGTGGTAGATACAAAGTGGAACAACCCAAGTAGTTATACCTGTTGCATCAAAAAATGAGTTTGGCTCTTGTGGTTGTAATTCAAGTCCATCTTCATCCATGGCCTTTAATTCTCATCAGTCACAGCTCCTAAATCAAGGAAAAAGGTAAACCAAACATTAATGTTTTATATCATGTATTAAAAATGTCATATTTTCATTTCAGACACTCAAAATTATATGACAGATGAACATCTATGAAAAACATAACAAATAAATCAAAAGATCACTTTCACTTAGACTTCATTTTAAACTGAGGTACTGCTTACATATATCAAGTACATACACCTTGATGAATTTTTTATATTTATTTTTTAGTTGTAGTTGGACACAATCTTATTTTTTTTTTATTTATTTTTATGTGGTGCTGAGGATCAAACCCAGGGCTTTGCACATGCTAGGCGAACACCCTGAGCCACAACCCAGTCCCCATCTTGATGAATTTAACATATACATAAACCTTCATAACACTGCCCAGATCAAGATATAGAATATTTCCATGACTCTAGCATTATTGCCTCAGTCTATATACCTCACACTCCCAAGGTTAAATGGTTTTGTTAAAGTTCAACTTAAACACATTTTAAAGCTTACTGGGGGAAATTCCTGCACAATTTTCATATAACTTCTCTAAGTTTAATAGTCTTCTTTCAATCAATATATTGAACAATGGTAAAAAAAATTATAATGCATAATCGTAGTGAACACCCTTTGGGATTTCTGCTGAACTTACATGTCCTCTCTTTTAAATAACCCTCTGATTAATTCCCACAGTGTACCGACACTCTCCTGGCCTAGGTGATTTGTACTAGCTATAAAATGGTAAAAATAAATTCATCTTTGAGCACAATGAAATCAAAGTCCTATTCCTAAGAACCTGAAACCATGGGCAAGAATCAATACCTTTCCCTCTCTGTCTCTGTCCTTCTTTTACTCTCTTTTGCTCACCCTCCCAGTCTCCCCCTGTTCTGGTGACTGGAGATGAGGAAGGTCATTTTCCAACTTTGGCTTAGATTAGTGAGATAAAGTTTACAAACAAAAAGTAAGAAGAACTGTGTGAATACCCTGAGAAACTGAATGGATAAAACAGGGAAGAGAGAATTATTAACAGCTTTGTGGCTCCTGGTTCTAGAAATTTCTGGGGCCCACCAATATTTCTGCCTTAGGTTTTTCAAGACATCCCAATGACCTTAATTATCCCTTTTCTACTTAAGCCAAAAACTTTTTAAAAGAACCTTAGCCAATAAAATAATGTACTTCTTAATATAATGTAATTACTGTTTCAAAAGTGCAGACATCAGAGATTGTGTTTGCTCACTTTTAAGTACTACCTAAAACCTCCCTATCTCTATTTTCACCACCTCCCCCACATACCCTACCAGGGACTGAACCCAGGGGTGCTTTATCATTAAGCTACAATCCCCAGTCCTTGGTCTCGCTAAGTTGCCAAGGCTAGCCTTGAAATCTGTAACCCTCCTGTGCTTTAACCTCCCAAGTGGCTGGGATTATAGGCTTAAACTTACCTGGTTTTATTTTATTTTATTTTTCTAATCCAACCTAAACAGAGCATCTTTCTTTTTTGCTGATGACGTTTCTTATTAAAATTTTAAAAAACAGAAATACAACTCAATATCTAAAGCATCAGCTATGTGACATCATTCCTTTATTCAAAAATGCTAATGGATCTCTGCTGCTTCCAAATAAAGTACAAGCTCCTGCCATTTCCTAAGCTCTGGCTCCAACCTACCTTTCCTGGCTCCTCTAACTTTCCTTTAAGCACCTCCCATACAACCATGCATGGGCCCACATACACTTCAGCAAAAACAAAAACATTCAAGTTCCTGAAAGACCCCCAACTCTGCATCTAGCTCAGGGTCCCTTCTGCCTGGAATACTTTACCCTTATCATCTCTGCTTTGGAAATAATTTCTCCATTTGAATTACCATAGCATTTTATCCTTCTTCTCTTACTGTATTTGTTTGCCATACATTATGTTTTTTATGTCTTATTTTTAGATACTAAATTACACACATGTAGTCCTTGAAATATTCATGAGAAGCTCAACATTTGTATAATAAACAAATGAATTTTCAACACGTCAGCTATGAGACATTCTACTCATCTTGAAGAAATAGCTTGTTTCATGTTATTCAAACTGCTTCAAATTAAAGCAAATAATGGCTAGATTAATAAACAAAACAAAAAAATTGTTCAACCATGAAAACCAAAATGTACAAGCTCTGAATAAGTCTTCCCTGCCCTCTCCTTGCCAAAATCACCTCTGGCCATAAAATTCTTTTCCCCTTTAAAAATGTAATTATAAAATGATAAGTGCAAGTTAATCTTCTAAGCCTAATGAAATATTACAAGAAATTAAGCCAATTAAGAAGGCAATAAAGGGGCTGGGATTGTGGCTCAGCAATAGAGCTCTTGCTAGCATGTGTAAGGCGCTGGGTTTGATCCTCAGCACCACATAAAAATAATTAAAATAAAGGTGTTGTGTCCAACTATAACTAAAAATTTTTAAAAAAAAGAAGGCAATAAAGGGTACTTAAGGTACTTAAGCCCATTTCCCTATATAAACCCAATCCCATCACAAGCTCTAAAAATTCTCCACCTGCAAAACAATTCTGTCTCTTGGCTTTCCTCCTCCTTGGTTTTCTATTAGAGTGTGACAGATAATCAATTCCCTTGATTTTGAAGTTCAGTCCTTCCTCTGTTTCTGCTAGCCACCAAGCCACCCCTCACCCCTTACCATGGCCTTGTCCAGCACTCAGCCCTCTTCTGCTTTCTAGTCTCGTGGTTCAACTACCATTTGCACAAAGATGAGTCACAAAATCCACATACTCAAGGTAGGTAGGACCTAACATCACCAGACTGAGTATATTCATCTGGATAAAACCTATCTTTCTCCTCACAAAACCACTATGGCCTTTTACTTTCTTCCCACTTACATTCAGTCAGGTTGCCAATCTTGTCAATTACTTCTCCAGGACTTCTCAGGAATCTGTCCCTGTTATTATCCCCTTCACCACTCCCCCTCAGTTTCGTATTTCCGGATCCCTGAGGCATGAAAATAGCCTCTCAAGTGGCCTTGCTTCTTTCTGCCACTCCCACAACAAATGACCAGGAACCCTATAAGGGCTGGTGCCAAGGACTGAGGCTTCCTGCAATCTGCAAATTAATCCTCCTGACACACTGCTTTGATCATGGCGCTGCCCTGCTCAGAATACTCCCAATATTCAGGGGGCTTGACAATATTAACCTAACATACCATGATGGATTTATTTGCTGTTATTCCCAAACTTTTAACATCATATGCACTTCCTAACAGATATTTATTCTGGCCTACATGGTAGGGGCCCACTTACCTCATCTTGACTTAGATAAGCAATAAACCATTCAGATTATTTTCCCTTCTGTTTTGTCATTATAAAAACACAAACAGGGGCTGGGGTTGTGACTCAATGGTAGAGCGCTTGCCTAGCATGTGCGAGGCCCTGGGTTCGATCCTCAGCACCGCATAAAAATAAATAAAATAAAGCTATTTGTGTCCATCTACAAATGAAAAAAATTAAGAAAAAAAAACTCAAAACAGGGAAAAAATACATTTTGTACTTACAAGCAGAAATGCTGATACCTCAACTTTGTAACCCCTCAGCAGTTAGAACTGATAATTCCCTCTGACAAAATGAAACCATGTTCTTAGAATGGTAACTACTCAGAAGGGTTCTCAGGATTGTGAAAAAGGGTAGAAGAGAGTGGATTGCTGATGAGACAAAAATAAGAAAGGTTCAAAGAACCAAAAACCAAAGGATACAGGTGAACAAGTACTAACATTTATCAAATGCCCTCAAAATATTTTTGGGACTCCGCTATCACTTCAAATTCAGTAAAATATTCCCTTCCTGCTCCGAAGAGTCACAATCCTGAAAATAATTTTGAAAACATTCACAAGGGGAAAATGAAATTTTAAGGGAAATAACAGATTGGGAGAGAAACCCAGAAAACTCTCAAAAACTTCCTTACACCAATTCTTTAAATTAAAGCAATAAAAATACCCTAGCAAGTTAACAGGTATAGGGGCTGGGGTTATGGTTCAGTGGTAGAGCGCTCACCTCACACGTGCAAGGCCCTGGGTTCAATCCTCAGCACCACATACAAATAATAAATAAATAAATAATAAAGTTTTTTTAAAAAGTTAACAGATATAACAGAGGCGTATTATCTACCTTAAATTAGGAACTGTCAATACAATTTATCGGTTTTATATTTCTTTATACCTAAACACTTCTGTGCTCTCTCTTGGGCAAATTAATAAAATTATTTTACATATATATATATATATATATATATTATATGTGTGTGTGTGTGTGTGTGTGTATACACACANTGTGTGTGTGTGTGTGTGTGTGTATACACACACACTTACTTTGCTTTTTTTTTTTGTAAATGTGCATACAAAAATCACTTTTCCACTTGTGGCTTCCTGAAAATCCATTGTCTTTTAATTCTATGACTCATTTCTAATTTGTCTCCATAAGTCACGCTCAAAGAACCCAATTTTATTATAAGTGGTACATGGAACTGCTCAAGCTGCAGGAATAGCAAACAAAAGCAAATCTGTCTACAGAATTTTTCTGGAGGAAATTGGAACTGATGAAATTTAAAGCCTAATTAAGGGCTGGAGATGCAGCTCAGCGGTAGAGCTTTGCCTGGCATGGATGAGACCCTGGGCTCCATCCAAAGTGCCACCCCAAAATAAACAGATGAATAAATCCTAATTAATTAATAAGTTACAATCTTTTTGTCTCAGCCTCCCAAACAGTTGGGATTACAAGTGTGTGCTACAGTCCCTGGCTTTATTCACCTTTTTTTATTTTTGGTATCAGGGATTGAACCCAAGGGCACTTTATCACTAAGCAATATCCCCAGCCCTTTTTATTATTTGAGACAAGTCTCCCTTAGTTGCTTAGGGCCTCCCGAATTTGCTGAGGCTGGCCTTGAACTTGAGATCCTCCGGCCTCAGCTTCCTGAGCTGGTAGAATTACAGGCATGTGCCACTGCACCCAGCTCTATTCTTTCTTATTATAGGATATAAGGACCCATAATTCTGGCCTGTCACTTTAACTTTTTCCTCTATCTTTGCCTTTGTATTAATTATTCTAAGCTAATTTGATCTTCACCCCATCTACTAAATTTTTATTTAAAAGACCTTGTTTTAACTTCAAAATGAACAGTTTCTTCTTTACAGCAATCTTTATACCCCTCCCCTGGACATATTTTCCCAAATATTTCCGAGATTTTAATGTTTAGACTGAACCCTATATTTAACTGTCTACTCTGGTGTTTCATTATTTAGTTGGTTGAATTTGGTAACTCTTTCAAACTGGTGGGGTCCTGGGCTAGGGTTGTAGCTCAGTAGTAGAACGCTCACCTAGCACATATGAAGCACTGGGTTCAATCCTCAGCATCACATAAAAAAATAAATAAAGGTATCGTGTCTATCTACAACTAAAATTTAAAAAAAAAAAAAAGGTCCTTTTGGTTGTCCACTCATTTGTAAGTGAGGGTCTAGATTAGAGTTACATGCTGAGAGCTGGCATGAACTTCCTCAGCCCAGTCTAACTGCTTCAACCAGAAATTCACTGTATTCTGATAATGAATACAAGCCTCTGGTTTTATTGTTTCTCTGAATTTATATTTCTCCTCAAATTGATTTTGGGAGAAAAAAAAAGTAAATATGTGTGTTTTCTTGTCTGTGGAATTTGAAGTCATTGAATTTTTTATATGCCGCATGGAAATATAGATTTTTGAATCTGAGAACACAGGAAAAAAAAAATCAACAGTAGTAGGGTACAACTCTTTCAACACTGGACAGATCAAATATCTGGAAAGATGTATACAAATAATAATATTAATCTAATAGCTATAACTCAAATCTCATTCCCTAAGAACAGAATATTTAATTCTAAATCTTACCTACCCCCTGTGTCAAAAGGAAAAAAAAAAATGTCCGCTGTTATAAATATCAGAGCCCTGTCCTTCCTTGCCCTGTCCCACTTGGAACTTCTGTATGCTTCACTTCAATGCCAAGGTTTTGTTACGGATTAGTTTTTCCATAAAACCATTTTGGGCCAATTGGTAATTTCAAGGTTTTGTTTGTTTAAAGTCTAAGAGTCCAAACTTTCACAATCTATTAAAATCTGGCCCTAAAATGACAAACCTAAAAGCCTTATTTTTCTAAAGCCAGTATTCCTGCTCAGATTGAGTTGCCAAAATACCCTCTGAACTTAGTTGTACTGATGAGCTAAGAATACTATGCTGTTTTAAATACCATTGTCTTTAAGACTAGTTTGATACAAATACTTTTTTTCAGATACATAAAGCAATAAAGCCTCATTAATAAAATATTGCCTTTTAAATGCATGTAATAATTGATCAATCCATGTTCATTACACTACATTCTACTGTATATCATAATGTAATGAATATAACTAGGCTCTTTGGATCACTCTGATTTCATAGTGAAATTTTTAAAAAATAGCTTTTGCTGAGACTGTGAACAGAAATCCTATCCACGTTTTCTCTAATGAAGTATTCTGCCTTCAGTTGCAGGTGTGCTAAAACTGAGTATGTGAAACAGTTGATGTGATCAAAGGATGAAGACAGTATTTTGACATACTATAAAGTTGAGATTAGACTACATTGTACATAGAATAAATGAAATAAAACTGTCACATAAATTTTTTTAGATTTACTTCTGTCAAATGCAGTACATAATAAAGAAAGGTGAGTATTATCAGAAAGCATTTTCTTATGCTTTTTGTTTTTCTTGCACCTGCCATGTTTTCCAAAATTGGACATTTAATTCATCTCTTAACTGGTCATTCCCATAATTGTTAGCTTAGTCAGTGCTTTTCTTATCAAACCCCTTTTCAATGAGTAATATGTCCCCTTGTATTGAGCTATCTTTCTGATAATGCATTAGAATCTGGGGTGTTTTATTTTTTGCTTTGTTTAGTATATTTTCACGTTCATATTACTTTATTCAAGTTAATAAGTGCTCGCCTTAGTTTTCTGGTTACTTGGTGTAAAAATCATCCCTTGTAGCTTTATGGTTTTTAAAAAACATGTTAAGTATTTATGAACTATGAGCCTTCATAATGTCACTGTCTTCCCAGATCAGACACTATAACTTGACTAATACTGTACTGACCCTACTCTACCTCACCTACATGAACACATGACTCCTATTATTAATTTTCCTAAATACTCTGGGTCTACAAGATTCTGTAAATGCAGTGCTAACACTAACAATGGTCTCTGTACATTGGCAATAGCGGCAAGAATGTTAATACTGGGCCTTTCAACAACTAAAACAATTTTTTCAAATTGGCAGCTGCAGAATTGTGGAGTGTTTTCACACAGATCTTTGGCTAATGCAATTAGCAATGTTTTGCATGTACTACTTAATAAATCTTTAATCATTAGAAACAAAAAAGGAAAAGCTGGGCAATACAGGGGTTGGTTTGCAATACACTTGCTTCTCATAGGACCATTAATAGGCTTGCTCCAGGTTGACTATCAACAAACATTTTTAAAATTCCATAATCATTCTCTGGAGCAAAGCCCAGGGAGCCAGCTAATTTTTACTAGGATAAATAAACAAACAAACAAACAACAACAACAAAAAAAACCTGGCCTCCCTGCCCCCAGAAGAGGAGATAATAAAATACTACTACTAAACTAAGAAACTGAAGGAAAACATAAACATAAATGAAAAAAACACAAAGATACTGAAAAATGAAAAAAAACTTATAAGAAAATTGTCTGTAATTCTATGCTAGCACATTGACAGAAAGTACAAATTACCAGCATTAACTCAGTAAGGATGGAAAACCCAATCACCATGAAATTTTTAAAAAGTGAGGGGTGGGGGGTTTCTAATGTTACCCTTTCAAAAAGCTCCAGGCATGGGCTGGTGGTACAGCACTTATCTAGCATGTACACAAGCCTGCATACAATCCCCTGCACTAGCACAAAAAAAAAAAAAAAAAAAACACCTCAGGCTTTTCCATAGGCCAGACCACAAAGAAAGAAAGCTTTCTCAATTCCTTTTACAAAAGTAATTCACTATTTAAAACAAAACTTCACAAAGATGATTTAAGCAGACTACAAAACTGGTTAATTATGAATCCTATGTCAAATATTTATAAATATGATCCATCACTTAAAAAATAACAGTGATACCCACCCAGGTACACACAGAGAAAGAGATTCTAGAGTTTAGATGTCAAAATCCTGAAATTCAACACTTATTTTCTATTTAAAATAAACTGTTCAAATTGGAATACTTTTGTTAACAGTTAAAAAAAATACAAACAGGATCGGACATTATTACCCTATAGTATTATTCTATATCTCGTACAACCAGAAAAATGATAAAGTATACTCCATTTATATATGATGTGTCAAAATGCATTTTACTGTGTGTATAACTAATTAGTTAGTTCTAATTAGAACAAATTTTAAAATATATTAAAGAAAACTAAAACTAAAAAAAAAAAAATACAAATAGGAACAAGGCACTAATACATGAACATGGATGACTCTTAAAAACATGCTACCGTGAAAGAAGCCAGACCCAAAAGACCACACATTATAGGATTTCACTTATATGAAATGTTAAGAATAAGCAAATCTCAGTGACTTAGGAGGTTGAGACAGGAGGATTGCAAATTCAAGGGCAGCCTAGGTCATTTAGACCCTGCCTCAAAATAAGTAAAAAGGACTGAGGGTACAATTCACTGGTAGAGTACCCCTGGGGTTGGAGCCCCACTATGGCAACAAAAAAGAATAAGCAAATCTACCCAGACAGAAAGCAGATTAGTGGTTTCTAGAGGCTGAGGGGCAGGCAAAGGGGGTAGTGATTGCTAATGGATAGTGTTTCTTTTGGGGATAATGAAAATGTTCTAAAATTAGTGGTGATGGTTGCACAACTATTAATCTAATAAAAACCACTAAATTGTACATTTTAAAGGGCAAATTTAATAACAGCTTTATCTCAATAAATCTGTTTTTAAAATGCATAAGTATACACAATCTTAAACCAGGTCATGTTAGAACATGTGTTCTGGGATATGGGAATTCTGTCATTACACTTTATAACAAAAAGACATTAAACACTATGGTAAAACACTAGAAGTAGTCCCTCCAAAGTAAAAATTAAGAAGAATACCATTATTATTTAAGATTGTATGAGAACTTTCCGGGCATGGTAGGACATGCCTGTAATCCCAGCTAAGGCAGGCAGATCCCTAGTTCGAGGCCTGGGCAACTCAGTAAGACCCTGTCTCAAAATGAAAAATAAAAGAGGTGTGGCTCAGTGACTGTGTGCTTGCGGGGCAAGTGTGAGGCACTGGATTCCATCCCCAGCACTATAAAACAAAACAAAATAGAACAAAAATTAAAAGGACTGAAGGTGTGGCTCAGTGGTAGAGTGCCCCTGGATCCAATCCCCAGTGCTGGAGCAGAGGGATTGTATGAGAACTGATAACCAAAGCAATTAAGGTAAGGAAATAAAATGCAAGACATAATTATCATTGGAAAGAAATTACACTTATTTACATATATCTAGGAAATCCAAAACAATTAACTGAAAAACATCAATATGAATTCACAAAACATGCTAATACAAAATTAATATACTTGGCTGGGCACAGTGGCACACACCTGTAATACCAGCAGCTAGAGAGGCTGGAGGATCTCGAGTTCAAAGCCAGCCTCAGCAGAAGCGAAGGGCTAAGCAAGCAACTCAGTGAGAAAGTGCCCCCGAAATCAATCCCTGGGACCAAAAAAATAATAATATACTTGAAGATAGAATTTTTCTTATATAATATTTAAGAATGAAAAATCCCTCTGCTGAGAATAATATATAAAGAAACCAAGCTTGCTTTTGAATATGTTGGATCAATAGTATTCATTTTCTCTTTCTCTTTTTTTTTTTGGTCCTGGAGATTGACCCTAGGGGCACTCAACCAGTGAGCCACATCCCCAGCCTTATTTTGTATTTTATTTAGACACAGGGTCTCACTGAGTTGCTTAGTGCCTCGCTAAATTGCTAAGGCTGGCTTTGAACTCTTGATCCTTCTGCCTCAGCCTCCTAAACTGCTGGATTACAAGTATGCACCACCGCACATGGCTCATTTTAATTAACCTCTATCAAAACCTACATACATTTGTATTATAAATTAACTGACCTTACATATATAGAAATGCTTTCAGGGGCTGGGGATGTGGCTCAAGTGGTAGCGCGCTCGCCTGGCATGCGTGTGGCCTGGGTTCGATCCTCAGCACCACATACAAACAAAGATGTTGTGTCTGCCGAAAACTAAGAAATATATATTAAAAAAATTAAAAAAAAAAAAAGAAATGCTTTCAGACTTCATTCTATTCCATTTGTCAATATGGCTTTGTACCTGCTGTTTTAATAAGCTTTGATAAACAGAAGTGTAAGTCTTCCAACATTTGTTTCAGGATTGCCTTTGACATATTTGGCCCTGTGCATTTCCACCTAAATTTGAGAACTGGTCTATCCAAGAAAAGAAAAAAAAAGAGAGAGAGAGAGAGAGAGAGAAGTGAAGAAAAGAAAAGGCAGTACCTGCTATCCTGTTGGGATTTTGATTGGAACTGCAAAGAATCTCTCTATCAACTCAGGGAGAATTTACATTTTTTTTTAATATTTATTTTTCAGTTGTAGTTGGACACAATACCTTTATTTTATTCATTTTTATGTGGTGCTGAGGATCAACCCAGGGCCTCGCACATGCTAGATGAGTGCTCTCTACCACCCCAAGAACTGACATCTTTACACCAGTGACATTTCTAGTCCACGAGCATCATCTCTGTTCCCATTAACTGAGGTCTTGTTTCCTTTGCCTTAGTAACATTTTTATTAAAAGTCCTGGTATGCTTTGTTGGATTCATATCAGAGAAATTCTTTGACCTTATTATAAATTTTACTAGTTTGTAAACTTGATTTTCAAATTGTCTGTTATTAGTAAAAATACAATTGATTTTTGCCTATCAGTCATTTTTAAATGTACATAGCACAAAAATACAGATTAAGTAATTAATGAAATAAGCCTTTTTTTTTGGGGGGGGGACAATTCTAGGGATTGAACCCAGGAATGCTCTACCACTGAGCTATATCCCAGTCCTTTTTATTTTTTATTTAAGAAAGGGTCTCACTAAACTGCTGGGTCTGGCCTCAAACATGTGATCCTCCTGCCTCAACCTCCCAAGTCACAGAGATTACAGGTGTGGGCTACCACACCTAGCCACACTTTTTAAATGTCAGAATAAATTTAAATGAAGCAGAAGGAAATAAGTTTTAACCATAAGAGCAGAAATACAAAGAACCAATAAAAAGAACTATTTGAAAAATATAATAAATACAGGCAATTACTGGCAATATTAATCAGAAAAAAATGAACAAATTAATGAAATTAAATTTTTAAAATTTCATCAAGGAAACCTATAGTTTATACCAATATCCTTGAAATTGCATAATTTTCTAGGAAATTGTTCACTCTGTATAAATGACCAAAAAAAAAAACCACATAAAAAGCCATAAAGATATCCCATGGAAGCAAAAAAAAAAAAAATTATCAATAAATCAAAACCAAAAATATCTACTCACAAAAAAGAAACCAAGTATAAACAGTATCACAGATGGGTTCTATCTAATGTTCAATAAACAGATTATCTGTATTAAATGGACCTGTTTCAGAAAAGAGGGAATACCTCCCAATTCATCTATGAGATTAGCTGAGCACAGTGGCATGTATCTGTAGTCCCAGCTACTAGAGAGGCTAAGGCAGGAGGATCAATTAAACCCAGGTGTTTGGGGCCAGCAAAGACAACATAGTGAGCCCCCATCTCAAAAAAAAAAGAAAAAAAAAAAAAGACTCATAAGATTAACAACATAACCTTGTTATCAAAACCAACACAAAGAAGCCAGCACAGTGGTGCACACCTATAATCCTACTTACTTGGGAGGATGAGACAGGAGCACCGCAAGTTCAAGGCTAGCCTGGGCAATTTAGATCCTGTCTCAAAATTTTTAAAAATAATAATAAAAAATTAAAAGCTGAGGGTGTACCTCAGTGGTAGAATACCCCTGAGTTCAATCCCCAGTATGGGCACCAAAAAAAAAAGAACCCCACAAAGACTACATGAAAAAGGAAAAGTATATGCAATAACCAAAGTATGCAAATATTCAGGGAATCCAAAGATAGTTTAAAATAGAAAATCTATTAATATACTTCATCATAACAATAGATTAAAAGCTTTAGAAAAGTTCAACTACTGTTCATGATAAAACTTTAAAATGCTAAACAGAAGAGAACCTGACTTTAAAAAATATATATTTCTACCCCCCCCCCAAAAAAATAAGTTCACTATAATATCATATGTAATGACAAAACATTAGAAGCATCCCTAAGCAAGGATGCTCATTATCAATGCTCTACTTAACACTTTATTTAAGGTGTTAGTCAATAAACAAGAAATGGGAGACAAAAAGGAATGGGAAAGAAAAAATAAAACTATTATTCACAGATATAACTACATAGAAAATACAAAAGAATTATAATTGATATTACTCCCACATTTCACTGAATCTAAAGATACCACCAACTGTAAAATAAGCCCTTATATTTTACACAACTAAGGAAAAAACATTAATTTTTCTGATACTATTGTTCCCTTATTATCTAGGATTTTCATTTTAGACATATCAAGACAATTCAAATTTAAACAGAATTTATCATACCTTGTACATATATAAAAGAAAAGTATAAGCCAAAGAAATTTGTAGGGTATTCCTAAAACTTCACATTCAGCATCCTAGAATGGATTGCTTTCTACTCAAAGCTCTCCAATTGTTCCTAACAAAACTGTCCTCTGCCAACCAGAGTGTTAGGGGATGAAGCATTTCTTAAAATGCTCCATTATATCTATGGGATTTTCTCTCAAGGCAGACACCCACTTAGCAATTTCATCTGTCTTCAGTTGTATTGTTCGGCATGAAATAAAACGCAACAATGGGCATACTCTAAATTTAAAGTGATGACAAAATTAAGAGCCCTAACCAAGTGCATGCCCAAATAATGATAACTGCTGCCTGGATAACAGTGACTACAGGGCACCATCAACTGGAGATTTGATTTCAGAGATATTAAAATGTAGGGAGGAAAGTGTATCTATGAAACATGGTCATGGGAGTTCAGCAACATTAAATGATCGATACACAGTGTCCCTTATACATCAGCAAAAATTGAATAGAAATTACAGGGCTGGGGTGCAGCTCAGTGAAACAGCATGTACAAGACCCTGGGTTCAAACCCCAACACTAAAAGAAACTCTTATTCACAAAGATAACCAAAATTACATAGTACCTAGCAAAAAAAAACTATTGAGAGTTGAGCAAGAACTCTATGAAAACAACACATGTCCAGATATAAACACCAACTCTACTACTTAATATATCCATATGAATTTATATATTTATCCTATAAATTTGATGCAAATGCAATAAAAATCCAACCATTTTTCATAGAAACTAAAAAAACAACCCTAAATAAGCAAAGGGAGGAAAATAGCTTAAATAATCCTGAAAAAAATTAAGATTTAATTATAAAGCTACCATTATTAAATCAGGGTGGTATAGAGATAGCCAAACAGATCAATGAAACCAGAAGAGATAAACTAAAAACAGATGTGTATATGTGAGAATACAGTACATCTTAGGAGTTGGGAAGAAAGACTAAACTACACGATAAATCCATATGAAAAAGACAAAATTAGATCCCTATACCACACAATAGAGAAAAAACTCCAGAAGAATTAATGACCTAAATATTAAAAGGCACAGTATCATTATTACCTTGGAGTAAGAATTCCTTGAAGACACTGGAAAACACAAGCCACAAATGATTTAAAAAAAAAAAAAAGAAAAAAAAAGTTGTTTTTGTTCTACATAAAAAGCATTCCTTAAACAAAACTAAAAGATAAGCCACAGACTCGGAAGATATTTTCAGTGTATATAACTGTGAATCATTAGTATCCAGAATATCTACAAATCAGTAAGAAAAAGCAACAATCCAATAGAAAAATGAACCAAGGATACAAACGAGCAATTCACAGAACACTCAAATGGCCAATAAACGTGGAGGAAAAAAGGTCAACCTCAATAGTAATCTAAGAAATACAAAATGAAAACAGCAAAAAGATAGCATTTATACCCAACAGATGGGGAAAAAATTGCAAAATCTAATCTTTTGGCAGTGATCTGGAGAAACAGGCTCATACACAGCTGGTGGGAGTGTCAAATGGAATAAAATTTGGCATTCTGGCAAGTCCCAGTAAAGTTGACAATGCACAGACTTCTTCAATGTAGCAATTCTACTTCTAATACAATCCCAAGAGAGAACCCCGTATAAGGATATTCACCACAGCACTGTTTGAAATTGCTGAAAACTGCAAACAGCCTAATGTTCCCCTTATAGAAAGACAAATAAACCCCAGTAAGTAATATCAATGTACTAGATCAGTAATTTTCAAACTTGTCTTGTGTCTTGTCTCAGAACCCCTTTAAGCTCTTTAAAATTAAGGACCACAGTAATGTATCATGTAGTTCATCTCTATAGAGATTTATTATGTTAGAAATTTAAACAGAAATATAGAAAACTAATTGACAAAATAAACATACTATATGTAAACATGAAAGTATTTATTTAAAAATTTAACTATTCTTCAAAACAAAAAATATATTTAGAAACAAAGTAGTTTTTTTTTTTTTTTTTGCAAATCTCTTTAATGTGTGGCTTAATAGAGAACAGATGGATCACCATAACTTTTTCTGCATTCAATCTATTGATCATGTGTCATGTAGCCTCTGCACAGTACTTGTATGATGTACAGGAGAATGTGGGTAAAAAAATCAAATAATACTATTATAAAAAATACTTTGATCTCCTGGACCTTCTGTAAGACTGTTAAAAGAGCTTCAAAAATCCCTGGAGCACATTTTGAGAACCAATAAACTAGATCCACATATAACATGGATATATCTCAAAAACACTCTTCAGTGAAAATAATACATAAAATGAGGCACACAGTATGATACAGCTTACATAAAGTTAATACACACAAAAGCAATAACTTGTTTGGGTACATACATTTTAGGACAGTGGTTATTTCTGGCAAAGACAGGAATGGGATAAAGATGTGTGAAATTTTATTCCATTAAACTAAAACAAAATATGAAGCAAACACACCACAAAATATATTAAGATTTGTTAAATCTGGTGACATTTGCTTTACAATAATTTTTAAGTGTTTCATAATTCAAAACTTTTAAAACATTTTTAAAAAGCCTAATGACGGTATATTTCAAGGCTATCCAGTTTCCTTATATTTCCCTTTGATTACAATACAGTTATAAAATAACCAAATTTTATAAAATGTTGTTTGGAAAAACAATTTTTTTTTTAATATTTATTTTTTTAGTTTTTCGGCGGACACAACATCTTTATTTGTATGTGGTGCTGAGGATCGAACCCAGGCCACACGCATGCCAGGCAAGCACGCTACCACTTGAGCCACATCCCCAGCCCCTGGAAAAACAATTTGACAAGAATAAGAGGAGGCTGGCCATATTCCAATCCGACAAGGGGTGAGGATGGGGTTACACAGCTCCTGGTTTTGACCTGTTATCCTAACAAGATAGGTGTGCCTTAATATGAATACCTTTAGTCAAAGAACACATTGACTAGATAATTTATTTTGAATAAATTATTCAACTACATAAAATTTTCTGCACCCAATAATTGAGATAATTGTTTTGGGAGACAGTGATCATATTCCAGGAACCATTTATGGACAAAGATAAATGAGAAGCTGTCTATATTCACAGTTTAGGAAAAAATATAAACACACAGGTAAAATACATTAGATTAAATGCTAAACTAAAGATGTCCACATTGTTCTTGAGACAGAGAAGAAAGACTGAGCCTCGAAAAATAATGGTGCCATTAACAGAAAGAAAACAACAAACAGGTGTTTTAGGGGCTCCATGTGGAAAAAATATTTTTTTCTATCAATAATATTGGGCATCTACTATGTGCCAAATAAATTTGGATTCATCCCTGTTGAGACAGTTTAGACACCTGTGTGGATATAGTCAGTAAGCAACTGCAATTTCAGATGAAAAACTAGGAGAAAAGGTGGGCATGGTAAGGGACACTGAAACTAGGGGAGAAGATTTCAGAGAAAAATGGGTGGAGAATTGACCTTGAGGGAAATACCACCATAGAAGACAGAGAAGGCACAGAGTTTGTGAAACATAACATTTTTATATGACAGTCATTAAGATGCTGTGCAAGGGCTGGGTTTGTGGCTCAGCGGTAGAACACTTGCCCAGCATGTATGAGGCCCTGGGTTCGATCCTCTGCACCACATAAAACATAATTAAAAAAAAAAAAAAAATTGTCTAACTACAACTAAAAG
>NW_026000249.1:13224355-13226062 GCF_001458135.2 Marmota marmota marmota | reverse complement strand
GGACACAGACTGCAAAAAGATATCTTCGGGGCTGGGATTGTAGCTCAGTGGTAGAGCACTCGCTTCGCATGTGGAAGGCACTGGGTTCGATCCTCAGCACCACATAAAAATAAAATAAAGGTATTGTGTCCATCTACAACTAAAAAAATATTTTTTAAAAAAAGGTATCTGGAAGTCCACTATCTTTTTATTTATTTATTTAATTTTCCACCGTCTTTTTAATAACCACTTTTTCAACCTACTTTTTTCAAAAGCGTCTTAAAATTTTTATCGTTAAGAACACTTACAGGGTCATTTCTCATTTCGGCCAAAGTAACTCAACAGCGCTAGTCCTGTAATTCTCAACCATGGTAAATGAAATGGTAGAACCTCCTCTTTGTTTTTCACAGAAATTCTAACAACTGAGCAAAAGGTTTCTCGGGGTGAGAGATTAGGATAGAAAGAAAGATCACTCAAAAAGTGACAAAATCTGCTTAACTCCTGAACATCCCTGCAGTCGTCCTGATAGTGAAAACATTGATCGACTTAACACTGGTTATTTCTCAACTTTGAAACGTGTCCTAGTCCAACGGACTATAGAGCGCAGCTCCAGTGTGTCATCACTGAACTAGTTGAGGGCTCCTCCGCCGCGTCCCCCACTGAGCCTAAGTCCTGCCACCTGGCAAGCAAGCGCCCCCGCAATCTACCTTTTCTAGCCCGATTCCTACCAACTCCCCTATCTACGCCATCCACTTCAGTCAAACTGTAAAAGCCGTTTTCTGAGGCAGATTCAACCTTGAAATGCCCTTTCTCCACCCCCTCGGCTACCTAACAAAGTTCTACCTTTGTTACCTCAAAATGCCACCTACTTTAGGAACCCTTCCCTGACTGACGCTCCAAATAGAAACCTTGCGTTCTCTTCAAGTCCAGGAATCAATCGAATATGCCTTCCCCGCAGCACTTAGTACATTTCACCTAGTGTCATCTGCCTCTGAACCACGAACTACTTGCAGCCACCGTGTACAAGAAAAAATTTAAATTTTTTCTTAGCAACTAGCACAGTGTACACGGGGTTCTGAGTTTACCAGGAAAGTTGTACACTGCGCAATCAAAAGTACTTCAGGGGATAGAACATCATCAAACTTTGCAACTAAAGAAATCTAAATATCTTGACGGGAAATTAAATACTACACCACATTATGCTGTCCTTCAATAAGAAAAAACCTTCTGCCCTTATTCTTCAACTTGAAAAAATACTACAAACATCACTAATAGCTTAAATGCAGCTTTTCAAGAAAATTGTTTCCACAGAAATGAATACAAAAGATTCCTTCAAAATCTTACTCTTCCTCTTTCGTGCTCTGCACTTTTTCACTATTGGTCAAGAGTGGTGAGAACTTTCCCATCAATTTATAATTTATTTATTCACATACTCGAGAAGGCAATGATTTAGCGTGAACAACCGCATCGAAGTCACCTTCTCAGCCTTGTATGACTTGACTTAGCCAAAACAAAATTTCCTGGAGTCCTAAGGCAGCCAACCACCCCGGCAGCCCTCAGGTAGATAAAGAGCCATGTTTGGGGCCAGGGGCGAAGAGAGAGAGATGGCTCCGGAGCCCGGGCGATGGCCGCCTGCAGCAGCTCAGCTAAAATGCAGCGGAAACAGCAGCCAGTCACGGGGCTGAGGGAAGCAGGGCAGGAAGGTGGCGCTGCGGCGGAAGCAAGGTC
>NW_026000249.1:13209053-13222454 GCF_001458135.2 Marmota marmota marmota | reverse complement strand
AGCCCGCGCGGGGCCGCGGTCCGCCGAACCCGCGGTGAGGCAGGCGGCCCGGGCCGCCCCCCACCTTGTTCGTGGGCCGCGGCCGCCCCCGGGGCCTCCCGGGAGACCTACCGCCTCTCCGCGCTGGTCCTGGCCGAGGCGCCAGCTCGAGTTGTTTGCAGGCCCTCAGACCCCCGCCCGCAGTAAATGTGTTTTCTTCATCCCCGCGGCTGGGGAAGAAGATAAATTTAGCAACCCCCGACGTCCCCTGCCTTCCCTTTAAAAAAAAGAAGGAAAGAAAATCTTTGAAATAAAATGAAAATGGACTTGCCAGTCTAAAATGGGTGTGCGGACAAGACGAGGGGGAAGAAGGGTTACCCTAGAGCAACTACCAAGCTCTTTAATTTTTTAGTAAATAAGCATTCAATCAGAGAGCCAAACTGAATTTTATTAGGTGTGTGGGGGGGTGAGGAATAGGTTACATTTTGAAACGGGTTTCGCACATCGCAAAAAGTAGGAATTTTTAATGGTATATTTTATATATACCTGTGTTTCAAGAGTTTGGGAACCTATGAAATGCAATTCTGGTATCATTGTTTCATAAATAATGCATTTTCCACATTCTTCCATATATATCTAGGAAGTGGCAGAATAGGGTAGGGATTTCTTTTTAACTCCTTAAACAAGCCTTTTAAAAGTTTAAAGAGATGGGCGGGAGATAAAATGTATGTGATTGAACAAAGTATTGTCAACTTTAAAAAATGTCGAGTTTTCCCCAGTTTAAAATTTTTATACTGTTTCTATACTGAACTAGGGACTCAGAGACTATGTTTAAATGTTACCAAGAAAAAGTGTAGTCTATGTTAATCTGGAATCCCTCGTGCTGTTACAGCGCTAAATGCTAAAGGCATTTTTATACAATAAAGAATACAAAATTAGAAAGCAAGTAACATGCTGACGTGAAATCTCTTTAAATTCAGAGAAGGCTTGAATTTTAGTGGCCTGTCACAAGGCTTTTTAAAAAACTCCCAGGGTGCAAATAGTCCCTTCTCTCAGATACTTTACAGTCATACAATGCTTTCAAAAAGGAAAAACAAAAGAAGCATAAGAAGAAATCTCTGGGAATGGTCATTTTTTCCTCTCAGGGATTGAGTGAGGGTTTTTTTAGTGATCAAATTTCCTTTCAGATGTGATAAATGATAACATATCTTCCTAACTGTAGGAAATTCCTTCAGGCTGCAATAGTCTGTAGTTACAGAAAGGTAAATAAAACTAAGTAACACTGTTTCAAGTAAAATAAGAAAGCCGGGTGAGGTGCACGTGCCTGTAGTCCCATCTAGGCGGAAAGCTGAGGCAGGAGGATCACTAGAGTGCAGGATTTGGAGGTAGCCTGGGGCAACACAACGAATCCCTGTCTGGTCTCAAAACACTCGGGGCAGGGGCGTGTTTGGGAATCTAAATCAGCCTGGGGTCAATCAGCACCGCCAAAAGAAATACATATGGGCATGTGCGCAAGCGCACACGCGTTCAGAGATTAGATCTCATTGTGTTGACCAAGCTGGTCTTGAACTCTTGGGCTCTAGAGATCCTTCCTCATCAACCTCCCCAGTAGCTGGAACCACGGGCTTGTGCCATGCCAGACTGTGATCACTTTTTATACATAAGGAGAGTATAAGTAGGCAAGTGCCCTGGGTTAAATTAAGGGGAAAAAATGTTTTGTTTTGTTTTTTTTAAAGTGAACGTTTGCCATTGTGGTGTTGCATGCCTGTAATCCCAGTGGCTCAGGAGGCTGAGGCAGGAGGATTGCAAATTCAAAGCCAGGCTCAGCAACTTAGGGGGACCCTGTAACATCAAAATAAAAACTAAGGGCTGGGGATGTGGCTCAGTGGTAAACTGCTCCTTAGTTCAATCCCCAGTACCAAAACAAAAACAAAACAAAAAGTGAATGACTGAAGGAGTAGCTCAGTGGCAGAGCACTTGCCTAGCATGTGCAAGGCCCTGGGTTTGATTCCCAGCACCCTACACAAAAAGGGGTGGGGTGGGGAATAATTTGTACTTCAAATCCATTTATGGAAGACAGTAAAGAACATTGTTAAACAGAGTGTTAAAAGAACTGTGATTTAAAAAAATTTACTGGAAGTACACTTAATATTATGATAAAGTGAAAATGCAAAGGCAGTGTGAACAACAGAAATCATTTGGTACTATAATTTATACAGTTTATGAAAGTACAGTTGGACCTTGAGGCCACCTAAGATCACTGAAAGTATTTGGCAATCAAGCACCAACTGATTAAGCTCAGACATCTTACAGTTTACCTGGGTCTAGATACTTTCTATCATGGTTTCAGTATTAGGGACCTACAGAGTCCCTGGGGATAGGCAATAAATAACAAAGCCTCAGTGCATGCCTTTGGGGTACTTGAATAAGGAGGTTGTATGGCAGAATAACAACATTCTTAAGTGCTTTCATTTTCTCACTTAAATAAACACACAATAAAAGGAAAATTTAGCTAGGGATATTGAGAGCAGAACGGTTCAAAAGCATATGCTATGAATACAAAATAGCTGGTTTCAAAGCAGTCAAAAGAATTTTGATGGTGTGCTAAAATTTATTTGTTCCTTCAGAACTGTTAATGTATATCAGATAGTTAAAAGCATCTACTCAAGGTTTTGACAGTGTTTTAATAACTTAACTAAAAATCTCTGACATATTTATAGGTGCTTGAGCCAGAAGCAACACAAGACTTTTCAATCATTTTTCCAAAGAAAGATTAGTCAGAAAAGAAGCTGTCGATTTGCAATCCCCATCACTCAGTGATGGGAATCCAAATAGGAAACAATAAGTTATTGGTCTATGAGAAAATACAGACCCTGAATAAAATTATGATAATGCATTATTTTATTTTTTGTTTTGTTTTTGTTTTGGCACTGGGGATTGAACCCAGGGCATTTCACCACTGAAGTACATCCCCAGCCCTTTTTTATTTTCTATTTTTATTCAGGGTCTCACGAAAAAAGTGCTGAGGTAATACGTTATTTTATATCCCAAAGGTTAAAAAATATTTACTTTCCCCTAGAAAGGCTCTATTTCTATTGATCTAAACATGCCCTATAAAAATTAACTATATCTGATACCTAAATTTTATTTAACATGAGCAAGTTGTATCTTCTGTTGGAATTCAATTGGCTATAATTAATGCTAAGTAAGAATTTTTAATCTGAGTCTTTAAGCTGTACACCTTCCCCAAGGAATGTAATTTTAAAATAAATAATGACTGACAATTAGGTGATTTTCAAGCAGTATTTTTCATATGACTCATTAACTAAATAAGACATTGTTTAATTCCTGAGTATCATGAATGGCCAAATTCTACCTCAGGGATTATAAATCACAGGACACAGCAAACAGACTAGCTCTGGTAAAGAAATAAACATCAATACTGAGGTCTAGAAATAATGAGCAGCAGCAGGGAACACCCCTGGTGCCCAGATGGGGGCCTCTACAATTTTCCATCGAAGGAACCAGGGCTCCTTGGAGAAATTACATGAGTCCTGGGCTGGAACAAGAAAGTACAAGATGAGCCAGGAACATCTCATACCAGAAAGCAAGGGGAAAAAAAGTCAAAGCTTACTAGGAATGTGTCAAAAGGTCTCAGGAGCCAGTTTAAAGACTCCAGCTGGCTAACATTGAGAAAATTTGAATGTCAAAAGAACAATAATTGCTGTGGATTTAAAGAATGGATATGTTCATGAATTTATGAGACTTCAAAAAATGATCAACTAGTGATAGTTGCACAACTTTTTAAATGTACTAGAAACTAGTGGCTTGTATGTATACTTTATTTTTTTTTAAAGAGAGAGAGAGAGAGATAGAGAGAGGGGGAGAGAGAGAGAACTTTAACATTTTATTTTTCAGTTATTGGCGGACACAACATCTTTGTTTGTACATGGTGCTGAGGATCGAACCCCGGCCGCACGCACGCCAGGCGAGCGCGCTACCGCTTGAGCCACATCCCCAGCCCTTGTATGTATACTTTAAAATGTTATTTTGATGGTATGTGAATTATATTTCAAATTTTTAAAATGATCACCTTTGGGGAGTGCTAGGAAACCCACTCATTACTTTGAAAACTGGTAACGGAAAAGATGAAGCACTTAATCCTATAAGAACTATTCGTCACACTAACCACATCATTCACAAAGGAAAACTTTCTTGTAATAGTATTCTGATACTTGAAGAAGGCCTGATAGAATTAGAAAATCACCATTTTGCAACCACTAAATGAATTAATAATAGATCTTGGCAACAATAATCAATGGCTGCTAAGCAGAAAGGCATTCAGATATATCCTCATGACAGAAATACACAATGCCACTAGCCAAGAATGAAACAAACCCAAGCTAGATCAACACTCTCGCTCTACCAATTTACAGGAAATATAGGGGACAGAGAAATATATTAATGAAATCCATAGGGATGTGAATCACAAAATCCAGTTGGGAAATTATAGGGCAAATGACCTACTTTCTTTTACAAAGAAATTATAAGAAAAAAACTGATGGGAAAACCAATAGATTAGAAAAACCTTAAAAGATATGTCAATTAATTGCAATGTAGGAACTTCATTTCAATTTTAATTCAAACAGGCAACTTTAAAAATTGATGAGACAGGGGCTGGGGATGTGGCTCAATCGGTAGCGTGCTCGCCTGCGGCGTGCTTGCGGCCCGGGTTCGATCCTCAGCACCACATACAAACAAAGATGTTGTGTCCGCCGAGAACTAAAAAATAAATATTAAAAAAAAAAAAAAAATTGATGAGACAATCTCAGGGATGTGAGATTGTCACATGTGGATGTGGATTGTTGTCAACACTGACTGTATATAGGTTGATATAAACAAATTATTAATTCATTAGGTGTAGTAATGATGTTTTGATTATATCTAAAAATAAGTCCTTATCTTAAAGATATAAGAACAAAATATTTGTGGATAAAATGATACAATATCCAAAATGGCCTTCAAAATAACACGAGGTAGGGCTGGGGATATAGTTCAATTGGTAGAGTGTTTGCCTCGCATGCACAAGGCCCTGGGTTCAATCCCCAGCACCTCAATAATAATAATAATAATAATAATAATAAATAACAACATGAGGTGGAAGAGAATGGAACAGGGGAAGAGAATAAAGTAGGTAGGGCATATAAATGAAACAAGATGAGCCATAAACAGACATAGTTGAGACTAGATGATAGGCATATGAAGATTTGTTATATTATTTTCCTTCTGTATATATCTGAAATTTTCCACGGTAAATTTAAATATATATGTTACACACACACAGAGAGAGAGAGAGAGAGAAAGAGAGAGATTACCTTCAAATTTCAAAGAATCTTTGAAGTAGACAGAGCATTGCAGATATTGGTGCTTCCTTTCTCACTTTTCTGTGGATCATACAATACTACTTATTTTCAAAAATTTAGCATAGTCAAGCAATAAATAAATAAAACTAGACCATATTTTTTTTCTAATTTTGAGACAGGTTCCTGCTAAATTACCCAGACTTGTCTCAAATTTGCAATCCTCCTCCCTCAGCCTCCAGAGTCATTGGGATTACGGGCATATATCACCACGCCCAGCTAAAACTAGACCCCTTACAATTAAGAAAACAGCCATGTTTTCCAAATTTGCAAGGGAACAACACCTTGCTAAAGATGAAGGTTCACAGGCCCCAACTCCTAGAAATTCTGATCTGGTAAGTATGATGGTTAATTTTAATGTGTCAACTTGATTGAGCTAAAGGATGAGCAGATAAAACATATTTTGGAGGTGTGTCTGTTGTCTGTGAGGACATTTCTGGAAGAGATTAGCATTTGAATTAGTAACTAAATAAAGAAGACCCACCTTCACCAATGTGGGTGGGCATCATGCAACCTGTTGAGGCAGAAATAGAACCAAAATTTAGAGGAAAGGCAAATCATCTCTCTTCTTCTTGAGCTAGGACATCTATCTTCTCCTGTGCTCACACATCAGAGTTCATAATTCTCAAGCATATGAACCCAGACTGAATTAAACCACCGGTTTTTCTTGTCCTCCCACTTATAGATGGCAGATCATGGGACTTCATGGCCTCTCTGAGCACTGTTTTTCTATCAAGAAAATTCCCCTAATAAATCTCCTCTTATATAGCTTTTGCATATAGTATTGGCTGTTTCTCTGGAAAATCCTAATACAGTGGAATGGGATAGGGCCAAGGAATATGTAATCTAATCGGAAGCTCAGGTGATACTCAGACAAGTGGTCCATATACCAATGACACTTCAAGAAATATTAATACATCCTAGGGGCTTTGGGTATAGTTCAGTAGTAGAGTGCTTGCCTAGCATGCAGGAGACCCTGTGTTCAATCCCAACCACAAAAAAAAAAAAAGAAAATATTAATGCAGCCTTGTAAAAAATATTAAAACATCCTTATAAATGCCTCTTTGCCCATGTCTATAAGAATTTCTCTTGTAAGTATAAAAAAAGTAAAATTAGCTAGGTGTGGTGACATACACCTATAATCCAGTCACTCAAGAGGCCAAAGCAAGGAGATCACAAATTCAAGGCCAGCCTCAGCAAATTAGTGAGGCCCTCAGCAATTTAGCAAGATCCTGTCTCAAAATAAATAATAAAAAGGTCTGGAAATATGGCTCAGTGATTAAGTACATCTGATTTCAATCCCCGGTACCAAAAAAAAAAAGTAAAATTGCTATTTATGGCACATTTTCAATATTACTCTCCAAAAGTACTATACTAATATATGTTCCCTCTAGCAGAATAAGAGAATTCCCAATTCCCCATTCCTTGGTCAACTCTTAACAGGCTCATACTTTAATTTTTGCTAATCTGATAAGTGAGAAATGGTGAAATCATTTTTCTTTACATTTCCTTGGTAACAAAGTTCATGATATCTTTGAATCCTTGCTAGGAAAATCCTTTCCTCATCAGAGAATTGCCTTGGAATACCTTTGTCTGTTTTTCTATCAAGTTGTCTTTTTTTATTCATTTGTAAGAACTACTTTATATATTCTGAATATTAATCCTTGGCTTGTTACAAATATCACAAATATCATTTCCTGGTTTGCTGCTTGTCTTTTAACTGGCTTTGGCTAGAATAGTTTTTCAACTTGCACATCACCAAGTTAATTAAAATAACCTAGGGAACTTTTAAAAAATATCATTGTCTGGGTCCTACTTCCAAAGATTCTAATTTTCTCTGGGTGAAATCTTAGCATTAATATTTTTTTTTCAAAAGTTCTCCAAGTTATATATTTTTTTTTAAAAAAATTATTTAGTTGTAGATGAACACACAGTATCTTTATTTATTTTTATGTGGTGCTGGGGATTGAACCTAGTACCTCACATATGTGAGGCAAGCACTTTTATCACTGAGCTATAGTCTCAGCCCCAAGTTATATTAATGTATGTCAAGCTTCAGAACCATGAATTTGGTATATTACCACTAGAATAGGCTAAAGAAAGTAGAGTACATCATCACAAGTAGTAAGAATATTTTTTGGTGAAGTTGTTTTATTTTATATACATAGAACTATAACAGGTCATAGTGTAAATTTTCTTTTTTACTACGGGTAGGGGTCAAACTTTTTAAAAGTCTTTGGTGCAAAAAGGTCAGTCATAGCTGTGCCCACATGCCTTACAGGCCTCCAGGAGGATTAAAGACCATCTCCACAGTCGGGCATAGTGACACATGTCTGTAATCTCAGCGACTTGGGAGGCTGAGGTAAAAGGATCAAAAATTCAAGGCCGGCCTCAGCAATTTAGTGAGGCCCTGTCTCAAAATAAAAATAAAAGACTGGGGATATAGCTCGATGCTAAAGTGCCTCTGGGTTCAATTGAAAGAAAGAAAGAAAAAAAGAAAGGAAGAAAGAAGGAAAGAAAAATGTCTCCAACATCTTCGTTAGATTTATTTCTATGTACCTCATAGGTTTGTTGTAAATGAGAGATTTTGTTCTACAATAGTTTTCTAACTGGTACTGCTAATGTATAGGAACAACGAAGATCCATAATCCCTTATCCAAAACCCTTAGACCAGATATGTTTCCAAGATCAGATTTTTCAAATTTTATAAAACATTAAACTTAAAAAAATAAAAATTGAAAAAAATTAATATTTAAAAAAAATTTTAAATACAGTGCATTTGCTGCATATTGTGTAATACTGTCAGATTCTGGGGCAGCACCCAAGAATCAAAATACATTAATATTTCTATAATGAATATTATAAGCATTTTATTAAGCAGAATCAATTAAGACTGTAGATAGACTAAGAGTCTTACTGCCAAAGGAATATTGGCACACACAAAAAAATTGGTTTCCAGAGTTTTTTTAATTTTAGAATTGTAATTAAGAAATTGTGGGCTGGGGTTGTGGCTCAGTGGTAAAGCGTTCACCTAGCATGTGCGAGGCCCTGGGTTCGATCCTCAACTCCACATAAAATTAAATAAACAAAATAAAGGTATTGTGTCTAACCAAAAAATAAATATTAAAAAAAGAAATTGTGAGCCTGCAAATTGATGCTGTATTCTGTAGCCTTGCTGTTTTTTTCTTATTAGTTGCAAAGTTTGAACATTCCCTCCAATTTTATGAAAATAACCATATTCCCTAAAAGTAATAGCAATTTTAACTTTGCATTAGCTATTTCACTGTGACTTTTCTAATGTATTTCTATAAAGTGGTTCATAATATTCTTTAGCAAGTTTGGAACCTTTACTGTTTCTTTCAGTGTCGATATTTTCATTCCTATTATTGCCTATTATGCCTCCTATTTTCTCAACTAATCTTCCAAGTGATTAGCTCATTTTTATTCTTTTAAATTAATATTTAATTTTTGTTGGTCTTTTTTAACATTATACATTCATATTTACTATTTTCTCCCTTCAATTTTCTTTGAGTTTATTAATGTTGCTTATGGAAGATTGGTAATTATCCCCCAATATCTTTCTCTCTTTCCTTCATTATAACGGAATTTTAATTGGACACAGAGCTTCACAGCTAATATTCACATTTCCTGGTCCCCTTTGCCACTAGCTGTCACTGTATGACCAAGTTAGTTCTCACTCCCATAATGGGGAAAGAAGTGTTGCATGCCTCTTCAGGGTCTTGTATTTTTAAAATTATGCATGCACTCCCAGGCTCTTTCCCACTGTTTGATTGCAAAGTGATGAAAACATGATAGTGCTGCTTGGGACATGCAAATGAAAGGCTTATGTTGAGTTTTGCACAGATGTTTGCCAACCCTGGACCTTCTACCAACCACAGGATTAGTTCATAAGAAGGAAATACAGTTATGTCTTATTTAAGTTTCTAGACTTTGGGGGTCCCATTGATAAAAGTACTGAGTCTATACCCTTTTATCTTTCTTTTCTAAACACTTACATCATTAGTTATAAATACCTTTTCTCCTCAAATAAATGCATTTTATTTTATAAATGCACTTTAATCTTTTTCTAAGTACCACTTTAGCTGTATCACCTAAGCACTGATAAATTCTGCTTTGCTACTACTACATTTTAAATATTTTTAAATTTTCATTTTAATTTCTTTTTTAACCCAGTTATTATTTTTAAAATATTTTAAATATCCCTGCAAAGGCAGATGTGATGTTGTGTGCCTGTAGTCCCAGCTACTCAGGAGGTTTAGGCAAGAAGATCGCTTGAGCCCAGAAGTTTGAGGTCAGCCTGAGCAACAGAGTGAGACCCTGTCTCAAAAAAAAAAAAGCCCCTACTACTGAAGCAGGAAAAGGTTGTGTTTTCATATTATTTATATCAAAATTTGATTTTTTGAAACCAGAGAATGTGCTTGAAATCAGTGCTGCTCAAACGATCTGCAGTGAAAACCAAACTTTTTATTTTTTTCTTAGTTAATTTATGAACTTTATTGATATTTTCCATTTCTTTTTGCAATCAGCTCTTCTTGGTCCTGACATTTTAATCAAATTTAATTAAACTTACTTCTAAGGATTATTTTCAGATTCTCAAGCTGCATCTGAGAAGGTGAACTTCTTGTAAAAAGGAACAACAAAGAAACATCATAGTGCATTTTTCTACCCACCTATGTGCTGCCTATAAAACCATATCTTACAGTTAAAGTAAAAACTCAGTAAAAATAGTCAACATTAGTATAGTGTTTAACAATATAATAATATTACAGCAGCCTGCCATTATCAACAGGGGATACTTTTCCAAGATTGTCCAGTAAATCTCTGAAGCCATAGATAATTCCAAATCATATATTACATATATGTATATATATATTGTTTTTCCTGTACTTATTGCACACCATGGCCATAACTTTTACAGTTTGAGGTACAACAGCAAAATTAAGACTAGCTTTTAAAAATTTTTCCAATCTACTATACACTGGTATTTCTTTCTGTATACAAAACATAATTAAAATAAGTTATTAGAAAAACAAAATTTTAAAATGACATACAAAATACGAAGCTAAATTTTTTATTAATAAAGACAGCAGACATAAAATTATTCATTCAAATGTTATAAAGTTTTCTAAACACATTCTCTCAATTTCTATATTTATCTTTGTCACAAACGAGTAACAAAGAGTTCATTGACTGGTATCACTCCACAAATCATATTTGTAATAACATAGGCTTACATAATATGTATAACATAAAATATTATAAATAACTAACTTACATAATGACCCTTCAGTTAACAACTTTTGCCAAAGTACCTCTTGAAAATTATACCACCTTTTGAACAAAGGTTCCTTTTTTATCCCATAATGACTCCCCCCCCCAAAAAAAATTAATATACTGAAAGAACTTGTAATTCAACATTACACTTTAAGGCAAAAATATACTCACCAATAACAGGACATACGAATTCCTAGTCAGAGAATATCATATGGAACACATTTGGATTGTGCCCTGTGCTTGAATGAACCACAAATGTTTTCTGCTTATTTATTTCTTTTAGCACACAGACATCAAGCAAAAGAAATAAACACCCCAAATTGAGAACAAAACAGGAAGAAGCAGCTGGCAGAACTGTGGAAAGTTTTGTAATTCTCGCAAAGGTGAGGCAAGCCAAGGACACAGCAGGAGTCTGACTGAGTAAAATTAAAGTTTCAGTGTAGTCTGAATTGTGCATACAAGATTTCTAGGTGCCTGGCAACAGAGCCCCCACTTTTGGTGATATCATCATATAAGGGAAAATTCACATGAAAATGAAGTTAGTAATAAAGAGAGAGTGTTACAAGATCTGATCTGGTGAGGAGTTTGGGTTTTTTTACTGTAAAGAATGACTTGGTGGGTAGAAAAAAAAATGGACTGTGAATCAAAGGGTTAAACCGAGCCTGTGCTCTGGAGCAGAGCTTCTCAAACTTTGATGTGCATACAAATCTCCTGGGGATGCAGTGCAAATGCTTATTCCGATTCAGTGGGTTCAGGACAAGGACTGAGAGTCTCTCACGTGATACTGTTGGACGCTGCTCGTCTGAGCAGAGGGGGTTCTGGGATTCTGCAGAGCTTTGCTTCTCCAGCCAGCTTTGCAGAGTCTGAGTCACTGGTAAGTCACACACTGCATGTCCTTGCCAGCACTGCTGCTAGGGAGACAACAGGGGCTGGGAAATGGCAGAAACCCGTTCCCTCAGGTGGCCTGTAGGAAGGGGCTGGGCTTTTGGAGGCCAATGGCTAAGATTCCTCCCCTGTGCCTGATATGGCCCAGGAAGGTTGGGAGCAGCACAAGGAGTCAACTTCTCTTAGGATTACAACTTTTGCCCAAGGTCAGCCCCCAGGAGCTCCAACATTCAGAGGTGGGGGAGAGAAAATTCTGAGATGAGATATCCAGAGAGCAGAGAACGCAGAGAACGCAGAGAATGAAGCACCAGTGCACAGATAACAGTACTTGCTGTTCCAGCCAAGGGAAACAACAGTGACATATTTTAAAGAAAGATTTTCCCAAGCTTGAGAAAGATCTTTATCTGCAAACTGAAAGAACTTACCACATTTCAGGGAGAATTAACTCCCTACACCTAGACACGTTCAGCAACAAGTTTTTACTACAAAAGGAAAAACTCCTACAATGATTAAGAGGAGAAAATCATCCTTTCCTAAGCGCTGGCCTTGGGTTTGGCACACTGCTGGGTGCTTCCTGGGAATTCTCATTCAATCCCCCCAGCAGCCCAACAAAAAGGCAGTGCTGGCCAGTTGTCTTCATACTATGTGCTCACACTTGTTGGCCACCGGGCTATGATTGGAAATGCCACCAGAATTAAAAGGTTGGAATGAGAAACAAACAAAAGGGAGAAAGGATGGTTTGGGCAACAAACGCAAAGGGTGCATGACAGAGAGGGCCCGTGAGTTGCCCCCACATTACACATGATGACAGTAAAGATTAGAAGTCAAGTAGTTTGCCCAAGGTCACATATCCAGTAGGTGGGGGAGCCAGGGTACAAACTCCACAGCCCTTAACTAATCCTCTGTAAACGAACAGAGCCAGTTTGCTTTCAGAATTCTCTGCAACATTAGCTTTTTTTTTTTTAAGAGATCCACATGAAAGTTTATTTGTCAAAGCTAACTGATAAAGACCATCTCTCTATAGAGAGAAGAGAGAGGCTGCAACATTAGCTTTAAGAAGAAAATTAGCAACAGCTAGGCTCAGTGGCACACACCTGTAATCCCAACAACTCAAGAGGCTAAGGCAGGAGGATTGCAAGTTTCAGGCCAGTCTCAGCAACTTAGTGAAACCCTAAGTAACTTAGCAAGATCCCGTCTCAAAATAAAATAGGTGGGACTAGGGATGTAGCTCAGTGGTAAAGTACCCCTGGGGTTCAATCCCCAATACCAAAAAAGAAAATGGAGCAACAGCTGGACTTGATGGAGAAAAAGATTATAACTGAAGGGGCTGGGGTTGAAGTTCAGTGGTAGAGAGCTTGCCTTGTACATGTGAGGCACTGGGTTCAATCCTCAGCACCACAAAAACATAAATACATAAAACAAAAATACTGTGTCCATTTACAACAAAAAAATATTTTAAATAAAAAAGATTGTAACTCAAGATTAATACATTCTGACAAATTGTCTTTCACTGTTTCACAGTAGCTAACCAGTATTAAACATAGATACAACAGGCACTGTTCTAAGTGATTTATACATACATTGTCATTCATTTACAAAATAAAAAAGAATTTCTATTGTCCTTATTTTATAGATGAGAAAATTGAAGTCCAGAAAGGTTTAATAACTTATCTAAGAGCCAGGATAGAGCCTAGGCAGCTTGATCTCCTGAGTTTGTGCTGTGAATGGTTCTGATTCCAGAAGATGGGTAATCTTTTCATGTACTTGAGTCTTTTTAAATTTCTTTCAACATTGTTTTGATATATATATATATATATATATA
>NW_026000249.1:13193690-13206123 GCF_001458135.2 Marmota marmota marmota | reverse complement strand
TTTTTTTTTTTTTTTTTTTTTTTTTTTTTTTTTTTTGAGGGGGAGGATTTAACCTAGTGGCATAACTAAGCTACATCCCTAGCCCTTTTTATTTTTATTTTGAGACAGGGCCTCACTAAATTGCTAATACTGGTTTCAAACATGCAATCATCCTGCCTCAGCCTCCTGAGGTGCTGGAATTACAGGTATGTGCCACCACACCTAACTGTAACTTTTTGTTGAAAACTGAACATTTGGGGCTGGGATTGTGGTTCAGTGGTAGAGTGCTTGCCTAGCATGCACGAGGCACTGGGTTCAATCTTCAGCACCAAATAAATGTAAAAATAAAGATATTGTATCCACCTAAAACTAAAAAATAAATATTAAAAAAAAGAAAACTGGAAATTTTAGAGACTAGATTGTAGTAAATCTAGAGATTGACTCCCCCACACACACCTCTAGGACTTATTTGCTTATCATTTGTTTAATAACTGAACTGGACTAAGTTAGTAAAGTCTGGGTTCCCACAAAATGTGGAGCCTCTGATGTCTTCCTCAGAGGACACAACCTTGGACACATATATCATCTCCATGACTTTCAGGGTCTTGATAGTGGTTATAGCTGGGCTCTCTTTGACTATTTTGCTGTTAAGCTTCTATCTGGTTTACCTCTAATGGTGTCATATCCAGCCATTAGCATCTACTAAATCTAGCTGATTGTTCTATATTTTTTTAAATATTTTTTTAGTTGCAGACGGACACAATACCTTTATTTATTTATTTTTATGTGGTGCTGAGGATTGAACTCAGGGCCTCACATGTACTAGGCAAGCACTCTACAACTGAGCTACAACCCCAGCTCCTGCTCTATGTTGTTGATGTTGCCACAGTACATAAATTACTTCACAGTATAATTCAATTAAAGTCAGGCCCCTTTAATTCAATTAAAGAAAGTTGCCAATCTTTGAAACTTGTTCATTGCAGCTGGAGTGTCACTGCAGAGCTAGGAAATACATGTACATATGCTAACTTATTAGATATACATATCTATGTTCCCATATCTATCTCCCAACTAGAGGATGGTGTTTATGTGCACTTGTTTTTGTCCGTAGTCTTTTTTAAAAACTTTTTTTAGTTGTAGATGGACATATATCTTTATTTTATTTATTTATTCATTTTTTAATGTGGTGCTGAGAATTGAACCCAGTGCCTTGCACATGCTATGTGAGCGCTCTATCACTAAGCCACAACCCCAATCCTTGTCTGTAGTCTTATACTATCTAGGAAGAACACTTTTTTCAAAGTTATTTAATCCACAACTCTTCTCCCACCCTCTTCAATAGTTATATCATACATTTTAATAAATTCAATTAAAAAATAATAATTCTATTATTTAATTGACAAATGAAAATTGCATATGTTACATACAACATGTTGTTTTGAAATATGCATACATTAAGCCAGGCACAGTGGCACACACTTGTAATCCCAGATACTCGGGAGGCTGAAACAGGAAGATCACAAGTTCAAGGCCAGCCTCAGCCATTTAGTGAGGTCCAAAGCAGTTTAGAGAGAACCTGTCTCAAAATAAAAGGGGCTAGGAGGCTGGGGCTGGGGCTCAGCGATAGTGCACTTGCCTGGCTTCTGTGAAGCATTGGGTTTGATTCTTAGCACCACATATAAATACATAAATAAAATAAAGGTCTATCAACAACTAAAAAACATATTTTAAAATAAATAAATAAAAAATAAAAGGGACTAGGTATGTGGTTCAGTGATTAAGTGCCCCTGGATTCAATCCCCAGTACAGAAGAAGAAGAAGAAGAAGAAGAAGAAGAAGAAGAAGAAGAAGAAACAAAATGTATACATTAAAGAGAGAAACAAATAAGAAAAACAAAAAGCCGAGCACAGCAACACATGCCTGTAATCCCAGAGGCTGGGAGGCTGAGACAGGAGGATCACAAGTTCAAAGCCAGCCTCAGCAATGGTAAGGCACTAAGCAACTCAGTGAGACCCTGTCTCTAAATAAAACACAAAATAGGGCTGGGGATGTGGCTCAGTGGTCAAGTGCCCCTGAGTTCAATCCCCAGTACCCCCAAAAAATAAAGAGAGAGAAAGAAAAACAAACAAAAATAAACAAATAAATAAATAGAAATATATAGACATTGTGGAATAGTTAAGTGGAGATGATTAACATATGCAAATTAACATGTATCCTAATCTCACATTCTTATGTTTTTTATACTGAAAACACTCAAAATCTACTCTCAATAATTTTCAAGGGTATAATATATTGTTATTCACTATAATTTCTGTATTGTACAATAAATCTTTTGAATTTGTTCCTTCAATTTAACAGATTCTGTATCCTTTGACCAATATCGCCCCTACTCTACCCCCAGCCTCTGGTAACCACCATTCTAGCCTCTGCTTCTACCAGTTCAATGTTTTTAGATTCCACATGTAAGTGAGATCATGAGGTATTTGTCTTTCTGTGCCTGGTTTATTTCATGTAACATAATGTCTTCCAGGTACAATTAAGTTCTTTTGTTACCACTTGCATTCCATCCTCTGATCACTGGCATCCAGGTTGATTTGTTTTTCAATTTCATACAATAATATTCACTCTTGTTAATGTATATTTCTATGGATTTTGAGAATCTTAGAGTAATGTATACACCATAACCTTGTGCGGTCCATTATGTCCTCAACCTCCCTTTTCTCCCCCAACCCCTTGTAACCATTGTTCTGTTTTCAGTCCTATTCTAGAATGAAAAATAACTCCACAAAAGACATCCATGTTCAACTCTCAGAAACCAGTGAATGCTACCCTATATGGTAAAGGGAGTTTACAGATGTGATTATATTAAGAATCTTGAGAAGATGTTATCCTGGATTATTAAGGTGACCCCCTAAATGTAAGAACAAGGATCCTTAAAAGAGGGCAGCAAGAAGATCAAAGAAAGTAGCAGGAGATGTGAGAGTAAAAACAAGAAGTTGGAGTGATGTAAGGAAGGAGTCAAAAACTAAGGAATGCACATGACCTCCAAAAACTAAAAAGGCAAAGAAAGACCCCCCCCCAGCCTCCAGAAAGAGCCAGCTCTGCCAACACCTTGATTTTAGCCTAGTGAAACTAATCTTGGACTTCTGGCCTCCAGAACAATAAGGGAATAAATTTGTGTTGATGTAAGCCACTAAATTTGTGCTAATTTGTTACTGCAGCAATAGGAAACTAAAGCACATCCCTATAGTCTTACCTTTTTCAAGATATCATATTCAAGGAATCATACAATATTTTTGGAACTTTGGGTTCTGGCTTCTTTCACTTGGCAAAATGCATTTAAAGTTCATCCACATTTATGTTATACATATTTGATTTTATTTATTTTTTGCGGTACTGGGGATTGAATCCATAGGTGCTTCGTTGCAAGCCCTTTCTATTTTTTGAGACAGGCTCTCGATAAATTGCTGAGGCTGGCCTCAAATTTGTGATCCTCCTACTTCAGCCTCCCAACTAGCTGGAATTATAGGTGTAGGTCACAGAACCCAATAGTTATACATATTTTACAATTGAAAATAGAAAATATTTGCCTTGGGGCTGGGGTTGTGGCTCAGCAATAAAGTGCTTGCCTCACATGTGTGAGGAACTGGGTTCGATACTCAACACCACATAAAAAATAAATAAACAAAATAAAGATATTGTGTCTATCTATAACTAAAAATATAAAATAATAATAATAATAATAAAAGATTTGCCCTAACTGTTGAGAGAACCAATATACCTTTCTTTCTTTTTTTAATATTTACTTTTTAGTTTTAGGTGGACACAATATCTTTATTTAATTTTTATGTTGTGCTGAGGCTCAAACCCACTGCCTCATGCATGCTAGGTGAGCATTATACTACTGAGCCACAATCCCAGCCCCCAGACCTTTCTTTCTTATTGCGAACCTGTAATTTTCCATCATATACAGTACCACAAATTATTTATCTGTTCACTTATTGAAGGACATCTTGGTTGTTGCTAGTTTTTTTTTTTTTTTTTTTTTTTTTTGGTTGTTGTTTTTAGTAGCAAGGATTGAACTCAGGGGCACTCGACCACTGAGCCACATCCCCAGCCCTATTTTGTGTTTTATTTAGAGACAGGGTCTCACTAAGTTGCTTAGTGCCTCACCCTTGCTGAGGCTGGCTTTGAACTCTTGATCCTCCTGTTTCAGCCTCTGGAGCCACTGGGATTACAGGAATGCATCACCGCAGCCAGCCTTGTTGCTAGTTTTTGATGAATAAGGCTGCTACAAACATTTGCATACAAGTTTTTGTGAGCACATAAATTTTCAATTCACTTGGCTACTAAAGAAAACTCATACGCTTTTAGAATATGGAGACATCCCCAGGTGCAGAGGTACACGCCTGTCATTCCAGCTACTCAGGAGGATCACAAGTTCAAGGCTGGGGCCAGCCTTGGCCGACTTATGAGGCCCTGACTCAAAATAAAAAATTTAAAAATTCTGGGAACAGCCGGGTGTGATGGCACATGCCTGTAATCCCAGCAGCTCGGGAGACTGAGGCAGGAGGATTGAGAGTTAGTTCAAAGCCAGCCTCAGCAAAGGTGAGGCACTAAGCAACTCAGTGAGATCCAGTCTTTAATAAAATACAAAATAGGGCTGGGAATGTGGCTCAGTGGCTGAGTGCCCCTGAGTTCAATCCCCAGTAGGAAAAAAAAAGATGCTCAGTGATGCCTCCGCTAATGAGTTTTGCCTGAACAAAGGTGGGGAAAACGTCACTCAAACAAAAAATTGGCAAAATTTTTCCCTAAAGGATAAAAACTACAGAGGAAAAATTAAGGATTGCACCCTTCGGTGAGAAATCATGTACAAGTCACATAATGTCTAAAGACTTGCAAAATCAATTGTGAAGTTTATAATGATTATTTTGGGGGGTCTGGGATTTCCCTCTACCTACAAGTTAGCCTTTATGGATCTATTTATTTCATGGATTGTAGCAGCATAGCAAGCCATCCTGATTTATCATTGTATTTTCCTCATTTCCCTAACTCCAAGTTCCACAGGGCCATGCCAACAGGCTCAGTTGTACATGCTATGAGCTTAGTGCACATTTTCATCACAGACAAGGAATATTTGGCCTTGAGGAATTCACATCATTTTTAGCAAATTTGCTTTTTGTCCCAAAAGGAGTTATAGCCTCATCCCTCAAGGAAGCTCCTTGCAATGCAACCCTGAGAAATGGCCCGGTAAAAAGTAGTTAGGGACTTGTGTTCTTGGCATATACAACAAAAACAAGCAGGGACACTCCAGACCATGGGGATTCCATCCCCCAACAATATTATGCCCAGAGACAAAATAGATCTTTTTTTTTCCACATAAAGTGAACAAGATACACTGTCTAAAGTTTTACCCCTATGAATATTTTCCTTCACCACTGCCTTTCAGAGGCTAGAAAGCAGCTACCATGAAATTTTATTGTTTTTTTCTTTTTCTCTAAGCTATATCCCCAGCCCTTTGTGTGTGTGTGTGTGTGAATAAAAGGAATTAGTGTGTGTGTGTGGGGGGGTGATCGAACCCAGGGCCTTTTGCATACAAGGCAAGCACTCTACCGACTGAGCTATATCCCCACCCCCAGCCCTTTTTATTTTTATTTTGAGACGGGGTCTCACTAAGTTGCTTAGGGCCTCACTACATTGCTGAGCCTGGCGTTGAATTTGTGATCCTCCTGCTTCAGCCTCTAGAGTTGCTGGTATAACTGGTATAAGCCATCATGCCTGGCTACTATGCACTTTCAGATGGTACCAAAAAACTGCATAAACCAGGCCTGTACCTTTTCTCCATTGCCCAGTCAAAGAGAGCTCTCCAGGAAGCCATAATGTGAGTTAAAGAAGTAAACCAATATGAGCAAGTATAATGAGAATCTGAACCACATTTTCACAGTTTACTTGTGCCTTCCAACCAGCTTACACCCAAACTTATCTGTCTTATTCTTATTTTCTTTTAAAAATATTTTTGTTGTATGGGCTGGGGATGTGGCTCAAGCAGCAGTGCACTCGCCTGGCATGCGCGTGGCGCTGGGTTTGATCCTCAGCACCACAAAAAAAAAAAAAAAAAAATTAAAAAATAAAGATGTTGTGTCCACCGAAAACTAAAAAATGAATATTAAAAAATATTTTCAGTTGTGTATGGGCACAATAACTTTATTTTATTAAATATTTTTTAGTCGTCAATGGACATTTATTTATTTATATGTGGTGCTGATAACTGAACCCAGCGCCTCACATATGATAGGCAAATGCTCTACCACTGAGCTAAAACCCCAGCCCTTGTTTTTGTTTTTGTTTTTTGTTTGTTTGTTTGTTTTGTTTTATGTGGTGCTGAGGATCAAACCCAGTGCCTCACTGTGTGCTAGGCAAGCGCTCTACCACTGAGCTTCACCCCAGCCCTTCATTATTATTTTCTAATCGAATACTGCCATGCACATTCAGCCTAGCTCCTGATGGTCATTTCAAGTGGCATACCTTACTCTCCTATATTCCAAATCTCCTGCCCAGGCTTCTCATTGAGGGGGCCCCTCTCAAAAGCTGGGGGCAAGGAAACTTGCTGATACAGCCCCTCCCTGGGGCACACAGCAGGTAAAGAAGGGTAGAGAGAGTCTGGAAGGGCGAATGGAAGATATCCAATATAACCCATAAATGGCATGGACGTCATTGGTGTGGTTTTCTAAAACATTAAGCCATTCTTGGGAGGGTTCCAAATAAAACATACACTCCTTTCGATTTACATAGTAGTTCTGTTCCTGGAAAATTCCATGTATATTAAAACCATGCAAAAAATATTTTAAGTTATGCTGGCTTCAGCAGCAATATACTAAAACTGGAATTATCCAAAAAGCTAAGTGTGGCCCCTACACTAGAATGGCATGAAATTTGTGAAAGCACTCCATATTTTACTTAATTAATTAATTAATTAATTTGTTTGTTTACTTTTTTATTGGTACCAGGGATTGAACCCAGGAGTGCTTAGCCACATCCCCAGCCCACTGTATCTTTTTTTTATTTTGAGACAGGGTTTCACTAAGTTGCTAAGGCTGGCTTTGAACTCACGATCCTCTTGCCTTAGCCTCCCAAACCACTGGGATTATAGGCGTGTGCCATCCCATCCAGCAGCACTCCATATTTTTAAAAATAAATTTTATATAAAGAAAACAAGGACTTTGGGTTTACATGTAAAATGAGGTTAGGTTTAAGTTCAGATAATCACAAATAGGTTTTTCATATATATAAATGTCTAGGGATATTTGAAAATTATGTAAAATGTAGGAAAAGTTTTCCTTGCAGGAATGTTGTGTGCATTGAAGGACACACGTCATTCTTGACTTCTGCCTTGTAAATGCCAGGAGATCCCTGCTAGGAGATCTGTAATGACCAAAATAGCTCCCATGTTCTCAAAGCACGCCCCTGGCTGGTGCTGCCCCCCAGTGACAACCACTCTCCTAAGGTAAAACATTGAAATTTGCATGATTTGAATATGATATTTCATCTAGTGTCTGGGACAATGCTGATTTTAGGAATTAGTTCTCAACTTATGGGTCCCCATTTGATCAAACTTACAGAAGTCTCTGACCAAAAAGTTGTGACCATTTCTGGCAAGATATAAGGTGAAATAGAATTTCTGATTTAGTATAACAAAAAGGTAAGAAAATAAGTGACGGGATATGATACTTAAGCTGCACATTAATCTAGATAAAAGTTATGTCACTTGATATTAAACTTTAATATTCCCTATCCTTTTTTTTCCTTTTTTTTCTGAGACAGGGTCTAGCTAAATTCCCAGAGTAGAATAAAGCTTGTGATCCTCCTGCCTTAGCCTCCTGAATCGCTGGAATTACAGAGTATGCCACCATGCCCAGTTTAATATTCTCTATATTTAACTTACACATTTCAAGCAATTCATGTACATTACATAAAATTAGAAGATGCAGATAGAAAATAAAAAGTAAAATCACATTTTGTGGTAGACAGAATAATAGTCCCCTAAAGATGTCTACAACCTAATCTTTGGAATCTTTTACATGACAAAAGGTACTTCACAGATGTGACTAAATTAAGGTTCTCAAAATGAGGAGATTATGTTGGATTATCCAGGTGGCCCCAGTGTAATCACAAAGATCCTTACTAAAGGGAAGGAGAAAGGTCAGAAAGCAAAGATGATGTGATAATAGAAGCAAAGAACACAGGAAGCCCCTAGGAAGCTGAAAGAGACAAGGAATATATTTTCCCCTGGAGCCTCCAAAGGGAACCAAACCTGCAGATACCTTGATTTTAGACCCATAAAACTCATTTCAGACTCCTGACTTCCAGAATTGTAAGAAAATAAAATTGTGTTTCTTCCACTATATTGGTGGTCATTTGCTGCAGTAGCAATCCCACCCCCAGAGAGTCACCATTGCTAACATTTAAGTACCTGCACTTCTAGATCTCTGCCTACATTCTTGTGTGCATGTGTGTATTTTTTGCAAAAATGGATTGCAATGTGCATACTATCTTATAACCTACTATTTTTAGTCAAGAAACTCCATCTGTTCATTTGATTAAATACTTAAGACTATAAAACATTTTCCAGATGAAACAAAACTGCCCTTCACACTAATTTGGCCCAAACTTGGATCTGTTCAAGTACCACAATAGCATTTGATAATTTAGGTCCCTTTTGTTGTGATGTTGATTGACCATGGAAGAGATTGTCTACAATTGTTCTGAGAAATGTGCCACATTTTGGGTTTGTTGAGTTGCTACCTCTTGGATATAAGTTGACTCCTCTATGCTTAGTATTTTCTGTAACTTTATTTATTTATTTATTTATTTTATTTATTTATTTTTTGCAGTACTAGGGTTTGAACTCAGGGGTTCTGTATCACTGTGCTACATTCCCAGCACTCTTTATGTCTTATTTTGAAACAGGGTCTTGCTAAGTTGCTGAGGGTCTCACTAAGTTGCTGAGGCTGGCCTTGACCTTGCAATCCTCCTGCTTTTTGCCTTCCGAGTCACTGGGATTATAGGTATGTGCTATTATGCCCAGCATCCTGTAGCATTTTTTTATTAAACATATTTTTTGCTAGAATGTTCTAGAAGTGATGGGTACTCACGTATAATCACATCAGAAGAGAGGTAATATAGTTTAATCCATTAATGATTTTAAGATTGAGTGCTAGATTAAGAAGATGACTGCCTAAGGAGGATTCCAAGCTCAAAGCCAGCCTCAGCAATTTAGCAAGGCCCTAAGCAATTTATTCAGACCCTATCTCAAATTAAAATATAAAAAAAGAAGGGCTGGAGTTGTGGCTCAGTGGTAGAGCACTTGCCTAGCATGTGTGAGGCCCTGGGTTCAATATTCAGCACCACATATAAATAAATGATTAAAATAAAAGTCCATCAACATCTAAAAAAATATTTTAAAAAAGAAGGGCTGAAAATGTAGTTCTGTGGTTAAGAGCCCCAGGGTTCCATCCTCAGTACCAAAAAAAAAAAAAAAATGAAGATGACTGCTTAATCTCTCCATTTACAGTTATATTTTTTGCCCTAAAACTAAGTAACACATTCATTATTACCTTTGCATTTAAAAAATATCCAGTCTTGGGCTGGAGTTGTGGCTCAGTGGCAGAGCACTTGCCTCCCACATGTGAGGCAATGGGTTCAATCCTCAGTACCACATAAAAATAAAGATATTGTGTTCATGTATAACTAAAAAAATATTTTAAAAAATATCCAGGGCTAGGGATATAGCTCAGTTAGTAGAGTGCTTGCCTTACATGCAGGAGGCCCTGGGTTCTAAACCCCAGCACCCAAAAAAAAAAAAATCCAGTCCTTGCTGGGCATGGTGGCACATGCCTGTAATCCCAGTAATTTGGGAGGCTGAGGCAGGAGGATTGCAAGTTTGAGGACAGTCTCAGTGATTTAGCAAGGCCATTAGCAATTAAGTAAGACCCTGTCTCAAACTAAAAAAAAAAAATTAAAAAGAACTGAGGATGTGATTTGGTGGTAAATCACTTCTGGGTTCAATCCCTAGGACCAAAATAATAATGATAATAATAATAATAATAATAATTATTATTATTATTATTATTATTATTATTTGTTAAATCCAGTTCTAATCAACCATTTTAATATCACTATATAATCATGCTTTGATATGATAATGATGATTAGCATGAAAATCTGAAAATAATTATCATGATTTTTTAAATGACTAAAGGGACTTTGCAGATGTGATTAAATTAAGGATCTTGGATTGTCCAGGTGGGCCCAGTGGGATCACAAGGATCCTATCATTATCATGGTAATTTCACTAAAATCATCCCTTCTGCATTTATTAATTGTATTTGTCTATAAAGTACAACTTTCCTTCATCTATTGAGGATATTTGGTTACTTGAAATACAGATTTTACTGGAAATACTAAATAAAATGCTTACTTTTTTACTACTACCACTATTCATGATAAGTAGTTGATTTAATATCTTTGTCAAATAGTGACAAAAATTTTCAGACCTTCCCTATTTTGAGCATCATTATTAGATCATGCATTTTCATAAATTCCATCTGTTTCTCTTCATTGCTATTATTAGCATTTGTAATGTTCTAAATGTCATGACTATATCCGATGGAACATGACTGCATTGATCCTTGAGAAATTTACTGACTTCTAGCACAATAAGATATCTCTGGCTCTCCTTGTACTTTCCCTGACCCAGACCTGAAACAAATCACTCCTTCAGAAAGCCCCTGTTCTCTTTTATGAGAAATGGTTTTTAGAGACAACAACCTGGCCACTAGTGGTGTTAATTATTATGAAGTAATGTTGCTTTTAGGCCACTTCAATAGACAGAGCTAGGAAAAAAACATACATGTTTGTAGCAGATAGATTCTAAGGTGGCCTCCTCATGATCCCTGCCTCTTGGTGTATCATGTTCCTCTGTGAGCCCCTCCTCTTGAACGTGGGAAGAACTGTGACTTCCTTCTAATCAATAGTATATGGCAAAGGTGACAGATGTACATGATTACATGTACATGATTATATCATATATATAATGACTATATTATGATTGTAATACCCCTCTTACAAGGAGACTCTCTCCCTTGCTGACTTTGCAGACGCCAGCTGCTATGGAGAAGGTCACAAGGCAAGGAACTGAGAGCAGCCTCTGGCTGACAGCCTGCTAGAAACGGAGGCCCTCAGTGTAGCAGGCTGCAAGGAATTAAAGGTTGCCAGCAGCCACATGGTCTTGGAAGCAGAGGAAACTGCAGGCTGGGCCAAGGTACTGCAGATGGAGCCCAGGGTCTCGCCCATGCTAGGCAAGAGCTCTGCTACTGTTACAACTCTCAGCCCCTGACCTGCGCTTTGATTAAAACTTTGTGAGACCTAAAAGCAGAGCATCTAGTTAAACCATGTTCAGACTCCTGACCCACAGAAAGTGTGAGACAATAACATGTCTTGTTTTAAACCCCTAAGTTCGTGGTAATACTATTATGTAGGAATAGATATCAAATGTAATTCTTAGTTATGGGCTTATATAAAAATTTCAAATCAATTTTTATATTATGGTCTTTTACTTAGTTTATTGGATTTTATCTAATATTTTTTATAAATAATGGAACTACTGGGACTCTCCCCTGGAAGACCATATACCAAATTATAAACAAGAACAACAAAACCCTGAAAATGGATGATCTCCCCTTGTATTTTCCATTCTCCCTCCTTTGAATGAGAACATTTATTCATTCATATTTATCTTATAGCCTTGCTCATTTAAATAAACTATATCTATGAAAGCACTCCATAATTTTAGCCTTAGAATTCCTTTAAATTGTTATTGAAAATTGTAATATTCCCTGTTAATATAGTACTGTATGGGGGCTAGAACTGTAGCTCAGTGGCAGAGTGCTTGCCTAGCATGCGTGAGGCACTGGGTTTGGTCCTCAGCACCACATAAAAATAAATAAATAAAATAAAGGCATTATGTCCATCTACAACTACAATTTTTTTTAATATAGTACTGGGCTGGGTTTGTGGCTCAGTGGTAGAGTATTTGCCTAGCATGTGTGAGGCCCTGGGTTCGATTCTCAGTACCACATATAAATAAATAAAATAAAGATCCATTGACAACTAAAAAATATTTTTAAAAATATAGCACTATATGGTTTAAAAAGATGTTTTTTTTTTTTCATGTGTAAGTTTTTCTAATAAATCTTAGAATAGCATTTAATTCACAGAAATGTGATTTAGGCAAAATTATAGATTATTTGCTTTACACTAACAGTATCTATTCCTCCAAATGAGCTTCCTCTATGCTCTTTAAATGTTCTTTGTTTATTTATTTATCTTTTTTGTGTTACTGAGGACTGTACCTAGGGGGCTTTATCCTCAGCATTTTTTTTTTTTTTTTTTTTTT
>NW_026000249.1:13179371-13193665 GCF_001458135.2 Marmota marmota marmota | reverse complement strand
TTTTTTTTTTTTTTTTTTTTTTTGGTACCAGGGATTGAACTCAGGGGCACTTGACCACTTTTTGTATTTTATTTAGAGACAATAAAAAATACACTTTCTGTATTTTATTTAGAGACAAGGTCTTAGTTGAGTAGCACCTTTCTGTTGCAGAGGCTGGCTTTGCAATTGTGATCCTCCTGTCTCAGCCTCCGGAGCCACTGGGATTATAGCCTCCGGAGCCACTGGGATTATAGGCATACGCCACCATGCTGGCTCTTCAGGCCTTTCTTGTGTATGTGGTGCTGGGGATCGAACCCAGGGCCTTGTGCATGTGAGGCAAGCACTCTATCAACTGAGCTATATACCCAGCCTGCCTTCCTCCTCAGCTGTTTTTGAGGCAGAGTCTCACTTGGTTGCTAAGAATGGCCTTGAACTTGTGATCCTTTTGCCTCAGTTTCCTGAGTCACTGGGATTACAGGTGTGTGCCACTTTTGTTCACCACTTATGGTGAACAAAAATGTCTGTAATCTAAAGCAATCATTTCTTTTTTTTTTCCTTATTTAAACACCTGTTAAAAGTCATACATGATGACATCACTTTAGTAAATAAACCAACCACTTATTTTAAAAAATATTTCAGGATTTAAAAAATTATATAAATTTATAATTTTAGTCTTCCTGCTCAAAAACAAGGTGTTTTTAAATATTCACTTGAAATAATTTTTATTAATACTGATAAAAGAAAATTTACTCAAAGCTTATCATGGTGGCTCAAACCTGTAATTCCAGCTACTTGGGAGGCTGAGGGAGGAGGATCTCAAGTTTGAGACCAGCCTCAGAAACTTAGCAAGACCCATCATAGAGAAGAGAAAAATTTCTCAGATTCATTTTGAATATCCTTTTATTACTTTCAGGTACATCATTAACATGATATATTAGAGAAAAATATTTCAGCCTGACAAAAATAGCATTTCCCAAAAGTAATATTTCCAGTAACAACTTATCTAGTGAATACTTGACAGCAAATATAGTGAAATATCTCACACCCACCCTATACAGGGTAATAAATATTCCTGTAATGCATCATATAGAAAGAGACTGGACTGGTTTTATAGAAGCTTAAGGAATAATGGGTTAGTTCTCTGAACAAATACAAATTATGTAATAGATTAATTTAAATCAAAGATTTTTCCAGCACAGTTTCCCATGTTCGTTAAAACTCTGTTCTATATCATGAAACTGCTTATCCTAGATTAATAATGCATTGAAGCCAGGTGTGAGTGCACACCTGTAATCCCAATGACTTGGGAGGCTGAGACAGGAGGATCACAAATTCAAAGCCAGCCTCAGCAGTTTAGCAAGACCCTGTCTCAGAATAAAAAATAAAACAGGGTTGGGGATGTTGCTCAGTGGTTAAGTACCCCTGGGTTCAATCTTTGGAACCAAACAAACAAACAGATATAAATGACAAAGGAAATCTCAACAAATTTCAAAGAAGGAAGTTAAACAGACTTCACTCTCTAATAGAAAGGAACAATAAAAGTTTTTTTAAAATAACTATTTAGAACACTAAAATGCTACCAAATAATTCATGGGTTCAAGAGTAAATCATGATTTGGCAAAGGAATCTTATATATGACAAAACCACAGGCAATAAAAGAAAGCTTAGATAAACTGGTCTCCATTAAAATGAAATTTTTTTTCTGTTTTAAAGAACACTAACAAGAAGATGCTCAGAAGCAGGGTGTGTTGCACCCCTGTAATCTCAATGACTCAGGAGGCTGAAGCAGGAGAATCTCAAGTTCAAGTTCAGCGTTGATGACTTAGGGAGACCCTATCTCAAAATAAAATCTAAAAAGGGCTGGGAATGTAATTCAGTTGTAAAGTGCCACTGGATTCAATCCCCTCCCCCACTCTCCCAAAAAAGGTGGACAGAAAACCCACAGAATGGAACGTCATGTTTGCAAATCATAAATCTGACAAGAAATTTGTACTCAGAATAAATATAGAACTCTTAAAGTCTCAATAATTTTTTTAAAAAGTAAAAAATGGAAAAGGATCTGAATTTCTCCAAAGAACATACAAATGGCCAATAAGCATATGAAAAGACACTCAACATCATTAGGCATTAGAAGAATGAAAATCAAATGACAGTGAGATACAACTTCATAGTCAGTAGGATGTCATGATAATCAGTAGGATATTTTGATGTCAGTAGAACGTCATAATAACCGATAGGAACTCTCATTTTTTTTTGTGTGGGTGATAATGCAAAATGATACAGCCACTTTGGAAGCCAGTTTGGCAATTTCTTACAAAATTAAACAGACTCTTCACATATGATCCAGCAATCCCACTCCTTGGTACTTACCTAAATGAATTAAAAACTTATGTCAACATATAAACCTGCATGTGAATGTTTATAGCAGCTTCATTCATAATTGCCAAACTATGGAAATAACCAAGATGACTGAAAATTGGTGAATGAATAAACAAACTGTGGTACATTCATACAAAGGACTGTTATTCAGTGATAAAAAGAAATAAGCTATCAAGTCAGAAAAAAAAATACATGGAGGAAACTTCAATGCATATTGTTAAATTTTAAAAAGCCAATTTGAAAGGCTACATACTATTTGATTCTAACTATATTACATTCTGGGAAAGCCAAACTATGAATACAGTAAAAAGATCAGTGGTTGCCAGGTACTTGAAGGGAGGAAGGGATAAGTAGGTAGAGCACAGGTGATTTTTAGGACAGTGAATCTATTCATTAGACATTCGTCAAAGCTCCTTAGAATGGGAGCTGGGTGTGTAGTTTAGTGGCAGAGTGCTTAGCATGCAGAGACCCTAACACTGAAAAAAAGAAAAGAAACCCTAGAATACACAACACACAAAGAATGAACCTTTTTTAATGTAAACTGTGGACTTCAAAGGAAAAAGAATCTGCTGAAGGATAAACAATGCAAAATAAAAAGAATGCAGCCATAGAAGTCATAATAGCAGGGGCTGGCTCAGTGGTACAGCTCTTGCCTGGCATGCATGAAGTCCTGGATTCAATCCCCAGTACTGCCCCCCCCAAAAAAAGGAAAAGAAAGTCTTAATAACAAGTGTTGGTAAGAATGCAGAGAAACTGTCACCCTCATATACTGTTGGTGCGAATATAAAATAGTGCGGCTGCTTTGAAACACAGTGTGGCAGTTCCTCGAAATGATTAAGTATAGAATTATATAACCCAGCCATTTCACTCTTTGATATACTCTGAACAGAAATGAAACATAGAAGTTCTGTTAAGGCTGGGTTGATCTTGAAAAGGGGCAGCTTTTCTGCCATAAAGTAGTCTCAGTGGGTGATGTAAATGCATAGCAGCACTATCAGAGGAAGTGACAATTTGAGAGAGAAGGCTAAGCATCTCTCCTAACCTGAGGCCACCATAGTGGTTGGGGCAAGCACATTCCTGACTGAGGTTGTATCAGACAAAAGAGATTTTAAGACAAGAAATATTACTAAAGACAAAGAGATACATTTCATGATGACACTAGCATCAGTACATTAAGAAGACATAGCTGCACACACCTATAATCCTAGTGGCTCAGGAGGCTGAGACAGGAAGATCGTGAATTCAAAGCCAAACTCAGCAAAAGTGAGGTGCTAAGCAACTCAGTGAGACCCTGTCTCTAAATTAAAAAAAAAAAATAGGATTGGGGATATGGCTCAGTGGTTGAATGCCTCTGAGTTAAAAAAAAAAAAAGATATAACAATGATAAATTACATATATACTTAATAAGAGCCTCAAAACATATGAAAAAAAAACATGAAAGAAGTCAAAAGGGACATAATTCAGCAATAATAGGCAAAATTTTTTTTTATTTTTCCCTCCCCCACCTTTTCCCCCTTCCTTCTTTCCTTCCTTCCTTCCTTTCTCTTTCTCTTTTCTTTCTTCATTTTTTTTTTCTGATACTGGGGATTGAACCGGGGGCTGCTTTGCCACTAAGCCACATCCCCATACCTTTTTTTAAAGTTTGAGACAAAGTCTTGCTAAATTGTTGAGGCCAGTCTTGAACTCATGATCCTCCTGCCTCAGCCTCCCTAGTCACTAGGATTACAGGTTTACACCACCACACCTGGTTCCCAGCCCCTTTTCATTTTTTTTTTAATTTTTGAGGCAGGTTCTCACTAAATTGCCCAGTCTGGCCTTAAACTTGAAAACCTCCTGTCTCAGCCTTCTGAGTAGCTGGGATTACAGGTATGGGTCACTGCACCTTGATGTAGGCAAAGGTCCCCTAATCTCAAGAATTGACAGACCAACTAGAGAAAAGACTTGAACTACACTATTGTAGTGTTGGCAAAATAAAGCCCCCAATGATGTCCACATCTTAATCTCCAGCACTGGATGTAAGGGCCATCTATCTGTGACATCTGTCACCCCACCACTGATGGCCAGGGTTGAATCAGCTGATCTGGCTGGTTAGGCAGGTATGGACTTCCTCCTTCACCACTTCATGTGCAATGTGCATCCCTCCTAAAGCTGAACCCTCAGTGGAAGAGGATGACCTTTCCTGGTAGAGAAAGACTGTTCTTTGGTCAAGGATGTATGAGCAGCTGCACTCCCCTGCTAGAACCTCCAAACAAACTCTTAATCCCCAGTACCTAGAAATATGTTACTTAACATGACAAATGAGATTCAGTCGCCGTGATTAAATTAAATATCTTAAGATTTGGAAAATATCCTGGATTATCTGGGTGGGCTCAATGTAATTACAAGGGTCCTCATAAGTGAAAAGGAGGCAGGAGAGTATAAGAGTGATACATGCAAGAAAGACACCACCAGCTCATTGCTGAGGATTTTTTGGGGGGTGGAGGGTACTAGGGATTTGACCCAGAGTTGCTCTACCGCTGAGCTATATCTCCAGCCTTTTTAAATTTTTTTATTTTGAGACAGGTTCTTGCTCAATTGCCAAGGATGGCCTGTAACTTGTGATCCTCCTTCTTAGCCTCTGTAGTAGCTGAGATTACAGTGTGCACCACCACACCTGACTTCTTTGCTGACTTTGAAGACAAAGGAGGGCCATGAGCAAACTGAATGAAACCGAAAAGACAACATATCAATATTTACAAGACATAGATAAAGCAGTGCTGAAAGGAAAAATCTCACAACATTAAATTTCCAATAGAAGAACTTAGAAAAAGAAGACCAAGAGCCAGGTGTGATGGTGCATGCCTGTTATGCCAGCTACTAAGGAGGCTGAGTCAGGAGGATTGCAATTTAGAGGCCAGCCTCAGCAATTTAGTGACACCCTGTCTCAAAATAAAAATAAAAGGGGCTGGGAGTGTAGTTCAATGGTAGAGCATGCTTGCGTTCAATCTCCAGTACAAAAAATGAAAAGAAAAGAAAGAAAAAAAGAAGAGTAAAATAAACCCAAAGACAGCAAGCAGAGGAGGGAAATGACAAAGATCAGAAATCAATGTGAAAACAGAAGAACAACAGAGAAAAAAATCAAAGAAACAAAAGTTGGTTCTTTGAATAACACCAATAAAATTGACAACCCTCTAGCAAGATGAGAGGGGGGAGGAATGTAGACACAAATTATGAATATTGAGAATGAAACAGAGTGCTGGGCTGATAGTGCACACACACCTGTAATTCCAGCAACTGGGAAGGCTGAGGCAGGAGGATAGCAAGTTCAAGTCCAGTCTCAGCAATTTAACAAGGTCTTAAGCAATTTAGCCAGACCCTCTCTAAAAAATAAAAAGAGCTGGAGATGTGGCTCAGTGGTAAAGCATCCCTGGGTTCAGTCCCTGTACAAAAATAAATAAATAAAAAGAAACAAGGGATATCATCACAGTCCCTGTGGACATCAAAGGACAATAAGGAATACCACAAACCATTTTACATGAAAACTTACCAACTAAGATGAAATGCACCAATACTTCTAGAAATACAAACTACTACGATGCATGCAATATAAAAATACAAAACTTAAATAGTCCTATATTTCTTAAAGAAATTGAGTTCTTAATCTTCAAAATCCCACGTAAAATGGTGTAGCCACTTTGGAAAATAGTTTGGCAGTTTCTCAAGAAGTTAAAACATATAATTACTATGACCCATCAATTCCACTTCTAGGTACGTTCACAAAAGAATTGAAAACAGGTGTTTAGATGAAAACTTGTATGCGAATATTGCACCACTATTCATAATAGCCCAAACATGGAAACAACCCAAATGTCCATCAACAGATGAATAGATAAACAAAATACGGCATATTATTCTGTTATAAAAAGAAATGAAGTACTGACATATGCTGCAACATGGATGAACTTTGAAAACATTATACTAAGTGAAAGAAACCAGATACAAAAGACCATATATTATACGATTCCATTTATATGAATTATCCAGAGTTGGCAAATCCATATAAACAGAAAGTATATTAGTGGTTGCCAAGGGCTGGGGAGAATGGGAATGGGGAACAACTGCTTAATGTATTTCAACTGCTTAGGGTTTCACTTTTGGGGTGATGAAAATGTTCTGGAATTAGATAGTGGTAATGATTGCACAACATCATGAAATTACTTAATGTCAATTGTACACTTTAAAATGGCTAAATGGGAAAATTGATGCTATGTGTATTTTACTACACTAAAGAAACAACTTTTTCAAAAGAATCATACACCATGATCATGTTCCATGGATGCAAATCTGGTTCAATATTCAAAATCAATCAATGTAATCCATCACATTAAAAAGTTAAAAAAGAAGAATCACAGAATCATATCAATTGATACAGAAAAAGATTTGACAAAATTCAACAATCAATCCTGATAAACATTTACAGAAAACTAGGAATAGAAGGTAATTTCTTTAATTTGATTTAAAAAACCTACAAAAAATCTTATAGCTAACATTATACTTACTGGTGAAACACTAAACTTTCTCTCCTTAAAAACAGGAACAAGGCAGAGATGACTCTTCTCATTATATTCAACATAATACTGGATGTTTGGGCTGGGGTTGTAGCTTAGTGAGCTGGGGTTATATCTCAGTGGTGGAGAGCTTGCCTAGCACATGAGGCACTGGGTTTGATTTTCAGCACCACATATAAATAAATAAATAAATAAAAGGTATTGTGTCCATCTATGACTAAAAAATATTTTTTAAATACTGGGTGTATTTATAGCCAGTGCATCAAGGAAATAAAAGATATCTTGATTGGAAATAAATGAAAGTGTTCTTATTTTCAGATGACATGATTGTCTATATAGAAAATCTATAAAAGAATTCCTAGAATTAACAAGTGAGTTCAATAAAGTCACAGCAAATAATCCAATTACAATAGAATCTTCAGGATAAACATAATAAATACTAAATCAATTGTGTTTTCATGTATCAGCGATTAACACATGGATACCAGACTTTAAAATATAATGTGGTGGATTACATTGAATGATTTTGAATATTGAACCAGATTTTCATCCATGGAACAAACCTCACTTCATCATGGTGCATGATTCTTTTTAAAGGGTTGGTTTTTGTTTTGTTTTTGTTTTAATTTTTTTTAGATGTTGATGAACCTTTATTTTGTTCATTTATTTATATGCAGTGCTGAGAATCAAACCCAGTGCCTCACACATGCTAGGCAAGCACTCTACTACTGAGCCACAATCCCAGCCCAAGAGTTTTTTTTTTAATATTTATTTTTTGGTTGAAGTTAAACACAATACCTTTATTTTATTTATTTATCTTTGTGTGGTGCTAAGGATCGAACCCAGGGCCTCACACTTGCTAGGTGAGCACTCTACCACTGAGCCACAATCCCAGCCCAAAGGATTGTTTTTGATTGTACTAAAATACACATAGGATTTACAATTGCTCAGAAAAAAATGAAATAAGTAGGTGTAAATCTGGCAGAACATACATAGGACTTTTATGTTGAACATTATAAAACATTGATAAAAAATTTAAAAGATTTAAATAAATGGAGAGACAGTCTGTGACCATTGATTGAAAGACTTAACACAGAAAAAGGTGCCAATTCTCTACAAATTGACATATAGGCTTAGTACAATTCCTATCAAAATCCTGGAGATACACACACACACACACACACACACACGTTTTTTGTTGTTGTTGTTGGTGAGGGGGTAACAGGGTTGAACCCAGGTATGCTAAATTTGCTGAGGCGACTTTGAACTTATGATCCTCCTGCCTCAGCTTCCTGAGCCACCTCCTGGTTGTGTGTGTCACCACACCAGGCGGCAATATTTTTTTTTTCTATTGAAACAGACAAGCTTATTCTAAAACGTATATGCAAGGAAAAGGGATTAATTTAACTAATGTAATTTATCTAAAATAATCTTGAAGAACAAGAATAAAGTGTAAGGACTCAGGCAACTGATTTCATGATTTATTATAGTAGTAATCCAGATTGTGTGACACTGGTACAGAGATAGACATAAATCAATGAAATAGATGGAGAACCTAGGAAACAGATCCACATGCATATGCTCAACTGCCTGGCATGGTGGCACATGCCTATAATTCCAGCGACTTGGGAGGCTGAGTCAGGAGGATCTCAGGTTTAAGGCCAGCCTCTGCAATTTTGCAAGACCTTATCTTGAACTAAAGATGCTAATAAGAAAAAGGGATGGAGGGGCTGGATGCAGTGGCACGTGCCTGTAATCCCAGCGGGTAGGGAGGCTGAGGCACGAGGACCACGAGTTCAAAGCCAGTCTCTGCAAAAAGCCAGGCACTAAGCAACTCAGTGAGAACCTGTCTCTAAATAAAATACAAAATAGAGCTGGGGAGTGTCTCTGGGCTCAATTCCCAGTACCACAAGAATATGCCCAGCTGATTTTTTAACAAAGGTGCAAAAGTAATTCAATGGAGGAAGGATAGACTTTTCAATAAATGGTGCTGTAGCAATTATACATTTATAGGCAAAATAATGAAACTCAATTTAAACTCACACCTCATAAAAATTAACTCAAAATGGATCTTGGTCTTAAGACATAAAGCTATAAAAACTTTTAGGGAAAAAATGAGAAATATTTCAGAATCTAGAGCCAGGCAAAGTGTTCTTAAACTTAATACCCCAAAATGGGTAAGTTGAATTTCACCAAAATGTAAAAATTTGCTGTGAAAGAACCTATTTAGACTATGAAAAAAGTCAGGCTAAAGACTGGGAGAAAATATTTGCAAACCACATATTTGACAAAGGATTACTGTCTCAAAATTCAACAGGAAAAAAAGCAAATAATTCAATTAGAAAAGGAAGAAAGATTGAACAATCATTTTACCAAAGAGGATATACAGAAGATAAATAAGCCCATGAAAAGATACTCAATACCATTAGCTACTAGAGATGCAACTTAAAACTATAAAAAGATATTACTACATGCCTATCAGAGTGGCTACAATAAAAAATAGTCACACCAAGTCCTGATAAGGATGTGGAAAAACTGGACACAATTTTGGTGGGAATGTAAATGGTATAACCACTCAGAAAAAGTTTGACAGGTTTCATTTTATTTTGGTGTGTGTGGTCCTGAGGATTGAACCCAGGGGTGTGCTCTACCACTGAGTTATACCTCCACCCCTTTTGTAAATTTTCATTTTGAGACAGGGTTTCACTAAATTGCCAATGCTGGCTTCAAACTTGTAATCCTCCTACCTCAGCCTCCCAAGTAGCTGGGATTACAGGCATGAACCATCACATTTGGCAATTTTTTTGTGTGGGGGGTACCAGGCATTGAACCCAGGGCTGCTTAACCAATGAGCCACTTCCCCAGCCTTTTTTTTTTTTTTTTTTTTTTTTTTTTTTGAGACAGAGTCTCACTAAGTTGTTTAGGGCCTCACTAAATTGCTGAGGCTGGCTTTGAACTTGCAATCCTCTGCTTCAGTCTCCCAAATTGCTGGGATTATAGGCATGAGCCACCACATTGGGTCACCTGACAATTGTGACCGTTTTGAAAACTAAACATAGCCTCCCAGTGGCTCGAGAGGCTGAGACAGGAGGATCACGAGTTCAAAGCCAGCGTCAGCAAAAGCAAGGTGCTAGGCAACTCAGTGAGACCCTGTCTCTAAAAATAAAACACAAAATAGGGATAGGATGTGGCTCAGTGGTCAAGTGCCCCTGAATTCAATTAAAAACTAAACATGTAACTTTTATATGAAATTATCATGCAACACAGCAATTATACTCCTAAGCATTTATCCTAGAGGACTGAAAACTTATTTGCGGGGGAGTACTAGGGATTGAACTCAGGGGCACTCAATCTCTGAGCCACATTTCTAGCCCTATTTTGTATTTTATTTAGAGACAGGGTCTCACCAAGTTGCTTAGTGTCTTGCTTTTTGCTGAGATTGACTTTGACTTTGTGACCCTCCTGCCTCAGCTTCCCAAGCTGCTGAGATTATAAGCATGTGCCACCGGCTGAAAACCAAACTTAAATTCACACAAAGACCAATATAGGGGCTGGTAATAGTGGTAGAGTACATGCTTTATATGCATGAGGCCTTGGGTTATATCCCCAGCATCATCCAGATGAACAAAATAAAAAAAAGACCTGTGCATGAATGTTTCTAGCAGCTATAATTATAACAGGTAATAACTGGAAACAACAGAGATGTCCTTCAATAGGTGACAAGTTAAAACAATCTATGATATATCCATAAAACAGAATACTATTTGGTAACAAAAAGGAACTATTTTTTAAGAATTTTTTTAGGAGGCTGGGGATATAGCTCAGTTGGTAGAGTGCTTACCTCACACGCACAAGGCCCTGGGCTCAATCTTCAGCACCATAAAAAGGTTTTTTTTTTTTTTTAGTTGTAGATGGACACAATACCTTTATTTATTTATTTTTATGTGGTGCTGAGGATGGAACCCAGTGCCTCACACATGCTAGGCAAGCACTCTACCACTGAGCTACAACCCCGCCTGGAACTAACTATTGATATACACAACAACTTGGGTAAATCTTCAAAGAATTCTGCTAAGTGCAAAATAAATAAATAAATAAATAAAGCAAATCCTAAAATGATTCTTTTGTTTTTGCACCAGAGATGGAACCCAGGGGCGCTCAACCACTAAGCCAACATCCCCAGCCTCATACATACATACATACATACATACATACATACATACATACATATTTTTAATTTAGAGACAGGGTCTTGCTAAGTTGCTAAGGCTGGCTTTGAAGTTGTGATTCTAACTTCAGCCACTGGGATTTCAGGCATGCACCATTGTGCCCAGCTTTATATAACATTCTCGAGATAACAAAATTATTGAAATGGACACCAGATTAGTAGTTACCAAAAGTTAAGGATGGAGGGTAGGAGGAAAGCAGATGTGCCTGCATGAGAGTAATATGAGGCATCCTTGTTGATGAAAAAAATCATGTACAACTATCAATGTCAGTATCCTGGTTGTGATATGGTACTACAATTTTGTAAGATGTTACCATTAGGGAATACTGGGTAAACTGTACAGGGGATCTCTCTGATTTCTTAGGACTACATGTGAATCCATAGTTAACTCATAATAAAAAGTTTAATTTGTAAAATAGGATGGGATACAGAGAAAGTGATGCTTAGAGGGAAATTCACAGCTTTAAATGTCTGTATCAGAAAAGGAGGGATCTAGCCAATAACCTATGCTTCTGTCTTAAGAAACCAGAAAAAGAAGGGCAAACACTCAAAGCAAATGTAAGAAAGAGTAAACATGAGAACGGAAATCAATGAAACAGAAAAAAAATAGGCAAAATCAAAGGAATTAAAAGTGGGTTCTTTGAAAAGATCTATAAAATTGACAAAACTTAGCCGGGTGTGGTGGCACACACCTGTAATCCCAGCAGTTTGGGAGGCTGAGGCAGGAGGATCATGAGTTCAAAGCCAGCATTAGGAACAGCGAAGCACTAAACAACTCAGTGAGACCTTGTCTCTAAAATAAAAAAAAATTGACAAACTTTAGCTAGATTGACAACATTAAAAAAAAAGAGAGAGAGAGAAGACATAAAATTACCAAAATCAGGCTGGGCACAGTGGTGCACACCTGTGTTTCTGGTAGAAATTGGGATCTGGTCCGTGTTCTACAGAGTGGAGGAATGAACACTGGGAATACTGAAATAAGAAAGTGAGCAGAAATTTTTTATTATTATTATTATTATTATTATTATTATTATTATTATTATTATTATTTGGTACTGGGGATTGAGCCCAGGGGCGTTTGACCACTAAGCCACATCCCTACCACATCCCTACCCCTTTTTTATATTTTATTTAGAGACAGGGTCTCGCTGAGTCACTTAGGACCTCACTAAATTGCTGAGGCTATCCTTGAACTTGTAATCCTGCCTCAGCCTCCTGAGCCGCTGGGATTACAAGCTTGCACAATCACGTCCAGCTGCAAGCAGAAATTTATTAGGGAAAGTTAAGGTTCAAAAGTTTAAGAAAGCTCCCAAGGGAGAATATGGAAGGGGCAAGAGTGCTGCTGTGGTCTCTTGCATTCCCTCTCCTAAAGGCACATGAGGGGAAGTTGACTGACCCACTTATAACCCATCCTTGAGATTTTAATTGTTGCAAGCACAGGCTCTGGTGAAATTGTATAATTGTCTTTTTGTGAGGAGTCTTGTCCCTTTTGGGAAACAGATGTTGTTTGACATGCTGGAGCATATCAAATGGCAGAGCATACCTCAAACAATGATCCTCACATCCGTCCTCCTTATCAACCCTCATCATTCTTTCCTGCTCTGACTGCCTATTTCCCCTACCTCACCTGCAATCCCAGCTACTTGTGAGGCTGAAGCAGGAGGGTCACAGGTTCAAGGCCAGCCTGGGAAACTTAATGAGACCCTGTCTCAAAATAAAATAAAAAGGACTGGGGATTCCGCTCAGCAGTAGAGCCCTGCTGGGTTCAGTCCCTAGCACCAAGAAGAATAAAAGAAAGAAAAAAGAAACCCCCAAATCAGGAATGGAAGAGGACATGACTACCTACTCTACAGAAAATAAGGGATTATATCGACAATTTTATGCCCACACATTAGAAAACTTAGATGAAAGGGATAAATTTCTAAAAAGATACAGATTATCAAAATTAACCCAATAAGCAGTGAAAAATATAAATATTCCTATAACGAGAAGTTGAATTAGTAATTTAAAATAGCCCCCAAAAGAACAGCTCAGTTCCAATAGCACTGTTGAATTTTTTTTCTTTTTTCGTTTTCTTTTTTCCTTTCCTTTTTTTTTTTAATTATACTAGGAATTGAACCCAAGGCTTCAAGCATGTTAGACAAGTACTCTACCATTAAGGTACATCTCCAGCCCTTTTAACTTTTTATTTTGAGACTAAAGTCTCACTAAATTGCCCAGACTGACCTCGAATTTGAGATCCTTCTATCCCAACCTCTTGAGTGTCTGGGATTACAGGAATATGCCACCACACTCAGATTCCATCAAATATTAAAAGAAATATTACTAGCCAGGCATGGTGGCACATGCCTGTAATCTCAGTGGCTTGGGAGGCTGAGGCAAGAGGATTGCAAGTTCAAAGCCAGTCTCATCAACTTAGCAAGGCACTTAGCAACTGAGGAAGACCCTGTCTCTAATAAAATATAAAAAAAAAGTCTGGGGTGTGGCTCAGTGGTTAAGCACCCCTGGGTTCAATCCCCAGTACCAAAACAAAAGAAATATTACCAATCCTTCAAAAACTTTCAGAAAGAAGAGGGGGAATTGGGTCCAGTGGCACACGCCTGTAATTCCAGCAACTCAGGAGGCTAAAGCAGAAGAATTTCAAGTTTGAGGCCAGCCTCAGCAACTTGGTGAGATCTTGTCTAAAAAAAAATAAAAAGGACTGGGATATAGGAGGTAAAGCACCCTTGAGATCAATCCCTAGTGAAAGAGAGAAAGAGAGGAAGTGAGGAAGGAAGGAAGGAATGGAGGGAGGGAAATAAGGAAAATAGAGGGAGATAGAATATTTCCCAATTCTGAGATCAGTATAACTCCATACCATACCAATATCAGAAAAAAAAATCACAAGAAAACTGAAGATTGATATTCCTATTAACATAAATAACAAGAATCCTTAACAAAATATTAACCAATTGAATTGATAAACAATTATACAGCTGGGCACAGTGGTGCACACCTGAAATCCCAGTGGCTCAAGAGGCTGAGATAGAAGGATCGAGAGTTCAAAGCCAGCCTTAGCAACAGTGAGTGCTAAACAACTCAGTAAGACCCAGTCTCTAAATAAAATACAAAATAAGGCTGGAAAGGTGGTTCAGTAATCGAGTGCCCTTGAGTTCAATCCC
>NW_026000249.1:13153684-13176963 GCF_001458135.2 Marmota marmota marmota | reverse complement strand
TTTTTTTTTTTTTTTTTTTTGGTAGCACAGAGGATTAAATCCTGGGGTGCTTTACCACTGAGCTACATCCCCAGTTCTTTTATTTTTTTGTGAGACAGAGTCACAAAGTTGCTTAGGGCCTCACTAACTCGCCAAGGCGGGCCTCATACTTCCTCAGCCTTCCACGTCCCTGGGGTTATAGGCCGTGCTACCATGTCCAATTTACGCAATATCATTTTAAACAGATTTATTGTTACCTCTTTGTAGTATAGTACTTACCATTATGACTTCTATTGTCTTTTTATATGTTTGTTGTGGAGAATATATTATTCACTATAAAGTTGTCACAAGAAATTATGTGTGGTAGAAAGTATTTGTTATAGGAAAATAGATTGTAAATCAGCTCAACAGAGGCCTTTTTTGGTTGGTTTTTTTAAAAAAATTTTTTTTTAGTTGTAGATGGGCCTTTATTTTATTTATTTATTTTTCTGTGATGCTGGGGATCGAACCCAGTGCCTCACACGTGCTAGGCAAATGCTTTACCATTGAGCTACAGCCCCAACCCCATCAATAGAGGCTTTTAATGTATAATTTCACTAATACACAAGTGGCATGAATTCACTTGTTAGTTTTGGCTTTCTTCCTATGAAGCTGTTAGAGAAAATAAACTTGATTCCAACAGGTTCTATGCTAACATTGATGTGGCACTTATTCCCTTGACACACCTCTTTTTTTCTTTTGTAATACTGTGAATTAAACCCAGGGGCACTCCACCACTGAGCTTACATCCCTGGCCCTTTCTTTTTGTCATACTGGGAACTGAACCCAGGGCATTGTGCATGCTAGGGAAATGCGTTAAAATTGAGCTACTTCGTATTTTTTATTGTTAGACAGAGTCTTGGTTAAATTGCTGATGCTGGCCTCTAACTTGCGATTCTCCTGCCTCAGACTCCTGAGTCGCTAGGATTATAGGTATGCACCAGTGTATAGCTCAGCTTTTTAATTTAATTTTTTTTTTTTAGTTCTTGAAGGGATTTTATTTACTTATATGTGGTGCTGAGAATCGAACCCTATGCCTCACACATACTAGGCAAGCCCTCTACCGCTGAGCCACAACCCCAGCCACTAAACTTTTTTTCTTAAGGGTCTTAAGTTTCTTGTTTTGCCTTCTTCACTTCAATTACTAAAATAATCCATATTTTCTTTGTTCATAATCTTGTCTCAATAAAAATTGAATCCTAAATGACTTTTTTTGAGGGGCAGAGAGTACTGGGGATTGAACCCAGGAGCACTTTACCACAGAACTACATTCTAAGCCCTTTTTTATTTTGAAATAGGGTCTTGCTAAGTTGCTTAGAGCTTTGCCAAATTGCTGAGGCTGGCCTCAAATTTTTGATCCTCCTGCTTTAACCTCCCACGTTGCTGGAGTACGACACCACACCTAGCATGACTAGCTATTTTGATTACAAAAAGTCTTATTGCAGAGATTAATACTCCCATGCCTTAGAAATGTAGTAAATTTTGTTCTTTTCCCTATTAAAAAAAAGTATACCCTTTCCCTGACACGGATGCTGCCTATAGCATTTATTTCTGTAATTTCACATTTGGTTGTAAAGCTTGTTTCAATGACTTCCCTATCCCTGCATCAATACCGCACTTATAAATATATTTATAAATGCAAATGTTGTAGTTTTATATATTCTAAAATATGGTTATCCTCCAATCATAATTGTTTTTAAAGTTTATTATTCTTGTGAATTTACTTTTCCAACTCTTTCAATTCAGCTGGACAAGTTCTTTTAAAAAGCCATAGTAAGCTGGGTGTGGTACACACACCTGTAATCCCAGTGACTTGGGAGGCTGAGACAGGAGGATTGCAAGCTTGAGGCCAACCTTGGCAATTTAGCAAGGCCCTAATTCAACAAGACCCTGTGTCAAAATTAAAAAGGGCTGAGGATGTAGCTCAGTGGTAAAGTGCCCCTGGGTTCAATCCCCAGCACCCCACCCTCACCCAAAAAAGCCCTACTGAGAATTTTAGTAGAAAAATATAGGAGGCACAGTCATCTGTACAATATTCAGTATTCCCAATCCAATACTGTTTACTTTATTAGTCATATTCTCCTCTTTTATAAAAAAAAAAAATCAGTACTGAGGATTGAACCCAGGGCCTTGTACGAGCTAAGTAAGCCTCTACCACTTAGTTATTTCCCATCTTTTTGTTTCTATTTATGACAGTGGAATGCATTACAATTCTTATTACACATATAGAGCACAATTTTTCATCTCTGGTTGTATACAAGTATATTCACACCAATTCGTGTCTTCATACATGCACTTTGGATAATGATGTCCATCACATTCCACCATGATTTATAACCCCATGTCCCCTCCCTTCCCCTGCAATCCCTCTGCCCTATCTGGAGTTCATCTATTCCTCTCATGCTCCCTCTCCCTATCCCACTATGAATCAGAGAAAAAATTCAGCATTTTTTTGGGGGGATAGGCTAACTTCATTTAGCATTATCTTCTCCAACACCATCCATTTACCTGCAAATGCCACGATTTTATTCTATTTTATTGCTGAGTAATATCCCATTGTGTATATATGGCACATTTTTTTATCCATTCATCTACTGAAGGGCATCTAGGTTGGTTCCACAGTTTAGCTATTTTGAATTGTGCTGCTATAAACATTGATGTGGCTGTGTCCCTGTAGTATGCTATTTTTAAGTCCTTTGGGTATAGACCAAGGAGAGGGATAGCTGGGTCAAATGGTGGTTTTATTCCCAATTTTCCAAGAAATCTCCATACTGCTTTCCATACTGGCTGCACCAATTTGCAGTTACACCAGCAATGTATGAGTGTGCCTCTTCCCCCACATCCTCACCAACACTTATTGTTGTTTGTCTTCATAATAGCTTCCATTCTCACTGGAGTGAGATGAAATCTTAGAGTGGTTTTGATTTGCATTTCTCTAATTGCTAGTGATGATAAATGTTTTTTCATATTTTGTCGACTGATTGTATATCATCTTCTGAGAAGTGTCTATTCAGGTCCTTGGCCCACTTATTAATTGGGTTATTTGTGTGTGTGTGTGTGTGTTTTTTTTTTTTTTTTTTTTGGTGTTTTAACTTTTTGAGTTCTTTATATACCCTAGAGATTAGTGCTTTATCTGATGTGTGAGGGGTAAAGATTTTCCCAAGATGAAGGCTTTCTATTCACCTCACAGATTGTTTCTTTTGCTAAGAAACTTTTTAGTTTGATTCTGTCCCATTTTTTGATTCTTGAGTTTAATTCTTGTGCCAAAGGAGTCTTGTTAAGGAAGTCGGGGCCTAATCCCACATGATGGAGATTAGGGCCTACTTTTTCTTCTATTAGACACAGGTCTCTGGTTTTATTCCTAAATCCTTGATCCATTTTGAGTTTTGTGCATGGTGAGAGGTAGGGGTTTAATTTCATTTTGTTGCATATGGATTTCCAGTTTTCTCAGCACCATTTGTTGAAGAGGCCATCTTTTCTCCAATTCATGTTTTTGGCACCTTTGTCTAATACAAAATAATTGTAATTTTGTGGGTTAGTCTCTGTGTCCTCTATTCTGTATCATTGGTCTACCAGTCTGTTTTGGTGCCAACCCCATGTTGTTTTTGTTACTATTGCTCTGTACTATAGTTTAAGGTCTGGTATAGTGATGCCACCTGCTTCACTCTTCCTGCTAAGCATTGCTTTAGCTATTCTGGGTCTCTTATTTTTCCAGATGAATTTCATGATTGCTTTTTCTATTTCTATGAGTAATATCATTGGGATTTTGATCAGAATTGCATTAAATCTGTATAGTGCTTTTGGATGTATGGTCATTACAGAACCCTAAAGAAGTCAAAGACCTTAGAAGATGGAAAGATCTACCTTGCTCTTGGATAGGCAGAATTAATATTATCAAAATGACTATTTCCCACCTTTTAAAAAAATTGTTTTTAGACAAGGCCTTGCTAGCTGAGGCCGACCTTAAATTTATGATTCTCCTGCCTCAGCCTCCTGAATTGCTGGGATTACAGAAGGGCACCACCATGCCCAGTAGAGTGGTCATTTTAAAATAACCTGTCTCATGAGTACCAATTGGTTAAGGATATCTGCTTTATCTTTGGTAATTTTAAAAAAATATAACAGGGCATGTAGTTCAATGAAAAACACCTGCCTACCATGCATGAAGCCCTGAGCTCCATTCCCAGCACCATACACACACAAATATGTATTCTAGAAAAGCATCCATTTAACTGGAAGCATCATCATTTCAAGCTTTTCTAGAAAAGACTCCATAAATTTTGAGTAGTTATTTGCACACTTATTAAAAATTTTTTTCTCTGCAAAAAACAAGTGTGCACACATATACTATCTCTGGAGGTTACATAGGAGTAAAATAAAGAGTTTTCCAGGTCAGCCTGGGAGTCATATGGATAATATCACAGGCTAAACTGCCTTCACAGCCCTTATTTCTGGTAGGCTAACTGTACAACTTATTTTTAGAGTCGTACATAGCACTCTTACAAAAAGGATGACTGACTACTGTGTTGAGCACAGACTGCAGTGGGACAAGCACAGAAACAGGGAGGAGTCAGGGTAGTTCAGGTGAAAGTCACTGGTGGTTTTTACTATGGTGGTAAACAATGGAAGTGATGAGAACTGGTCAGATTTGAAAATATACTGAAGGTAGAGCCAAGAGGATTTACATATGTAACATACCTTCATCAGGAACACTGCCTTACAGGTAGATTTTTGACCAGGTACATCTTTTGCTGAGAATCACTGTACTGACTTCAAATTCTGTGACAATAAGGTCCATTGTTTTCCTATCTGTATATACTTATTAAGCTAAGCCCAGTGTTTTGCAAAGTTGTTAAAATTCATGTGGACGTTTGAAATTAATTACAAGAGATTTCTGGTTTCAGTCTGACACAAGATTAATTATTTTGGGTCTTATCTTATTCCAGAATTTCTGATATACAGTGTTTACAAAATTCAAGAGGACCCAACACAGTGGTGCATGCCTGTAATCCCAGCTACTTAGGAGGCTAAGGCAGGAACATAACAAGTTCAAGGCCAGCCTCAGCAACTCAGTGAGACCCTGTCTCAAAATAAAAAGGGGTGGAGATGTAGCTCAGAGGTAGAGCACTTACCCAACATGCATGAGGCCCTGGGTTCAATCCCCAGTACTGTAAAACCAACGCTACCCCCCAATCTCCTCCCCCCCCAAAAACACACGGGGACATTAGATTATAAAATTGCTAAATTTAAAACCTTGTTTTATTTAAATGTGTTCCTTATGATACAGCACAACCTTTCAAAGTCAATCAAGCATTGTAACATTAATAATGTTTCTTCAAAACTCATTAACAAATCACAGCCTACTACCCCACAGCTTCAAAAATTCGTCAAGGCAACTTCAATGTCCAAAAGAGCACAATATGACAGACTGTGGCATTAAATCTCATCTCAATGTAGATTTAAGAAAAGCAAACTAAAGCATCTTATCAGACTACCAATTTTTTTTTTTTTGGTGGTGCTGGGGATTGAACCAATGACCCTGCACATGCTAGGCAAGCACTCTTACCACTGAACCACATCCCCAGCTCGAGGTACTTTTATTTAATATGCCTACTTCTCAACACTGGGGAGTTTTAAAAAAACAGAATCTCTTATGAAGCAAAATCATAAATAAATAAAAATTTAAAAGCACAGTACCAGGAAGAATACAGGGACGTGGAAAATGTGTTAAAAATTAAAAGGACTCACCTTTTGCTTTTTTACCTTTTAATCTCTTGCAAAGTCCAAAGATTACTAAGATTAGAATCTATTTCATAATCATACCAATTAAGTAGTTAAGAAACAAACAGGGCAAGGGGTACAGCTCAGAGGTAGAGCACTTGCCTCATGAGACCCTAGGTTAGATCCCCAGCAGTGCAACCTATCAACCAACAAACCCCCTCCAAATGTAAAGACTGGAAAGATCTTTGTTAGTTATCTAGAATCATTTGGCCTAACATTATTTCCAATGAGTGACTGTTAGGTTTTAGGCATAAACCAACACAGAAATAATATCAGGGCACCATGGTGAGAGGGTGAGAACTTCTGATTCTGGTTTCCTATGTTTCAGGCCAGGAAAATAATAAGAGGAAACGTTTGTCATGGGAATGAGCACGTGTGCTCAAAAAGGCAATTTTATCTGAACTTATTGATTTCATTTTCTCTCAAAATTTCAAAGATAAAACATAAAATATGGGGCCAAAGGGAGTCGGTGTCTTCCAGTTTTTACTGGTGTAACAGTCCTTCAGCCTGGTGCTACAGAAAAGAATCATAAAAAAGAAAAGGAAAATTTTTATTTCAAACAGATTCCATGGCATGCATGTTACAGCAAAGGCTGGATGTGTGGCAAGCAGTTTCATTTTAAACCTGCATGGATGTATAAATTATACATTACTTAGGAATGTTTAACTTCTGTTAAAATGTAGATTCAATCCAACACTACACCAATTTTTACATTTATTGTAGATACTATATTAGTGCTAGAGGTTAAATTTTCATCATCAAAAAATGAGAATAACCTTACAGCTACCTACTAAGGTAATGAGCTGTGAAATTAATTCCATAGTATTGCTCTGAAAATATACCCCTAGGTTGTTAAGAGAAATTCCAGCTCCATCCAAATGCATTATTTAACTGGGATTCTTTAGTCATCATCTACGGTTGGCTTGATTGTCACTCCTCTTCTTATTTGACCCCAACCAATTAAACTGAAAAATGAAAATAGAAAAAAATCATGAATATTAACATCCATTTCATTAGCATCACCACACAATTATATGATAGAACTGGTTGGACCTGCCTATCTTCTAAATTCAAATTTGTTCCCACAACCTGCTCCTCCATAAAGAAAGGGCACACTAATTTCTTAGAATCAGGTAAGATCTGGCTAGCATGATAGGAAAAGCAAACAAAAATTGCTACCATGAATATACTTGTCTTTACTCTATCAAAATATACCTAACCCTTCAGATCCAACTAAGAGCTCTTTATTCCACTGAAGGAACCAAGCCAATACATAAATCACATCAGTCTGATTATTTTTTACAACCTCATTCTATGCTGTTCCCTTTGAAAAATGCTTTTCTATCACTCAGCACTTCAACAGATCATAATGCATTTAGTGTGACCCTACATGGTAAAGGAAATTTAAGAGAACCAGAGGAACTCAGTCTATAAGCAGATTTTTTTGTTTTGTTTTGTTTTGGGGGGGGCAGTACTGGGAATTAAACCCAGAGGTGTTTTACCAACCACTGAGCTACATCTCCAGCCCTTTTTATTTTCATTTTGAGACAGGGTCTCATTCAGTTGATTAGGGCCTCACTAAGTTGCTAAGGTTAGCCTTAAATTTGTGATCCTCCTGCCTCAACCTTTGGAGACACGGGTAAACTGATTACTCTTGATAGCAAAGGGACTTCTACATCCTCTTTCAATGTCTGTCCTAGTCAATGACCAGGCTGGTTGTCACCTCAATTGCAGCTTCTTGAACAAAGTCCACCTAAACATGGATAAACCCACAATTCTTAAAAATAAAAGGATCAGCCTGGAGTGCTGACACATGCTTGTAATACCAGTGACTTATAAGCTGAAGCAGGAGGATCCAAGTTCAAAGCCAGCCTTGATGACTTTGAGACCCTGTCTCAAAAAAAGGACTGGGATATAGCTCAGTGTTAAAGCACTTCTGGGTTCAATCCCCAGTATCAAAATAAATAAAGGATCATTCAGATGCTCTCTTTTTTCTTATTGGGATTTTAATATACTTGCCAATTTTATTTGGATAGAATCCTCTTGTAATATTAGTAGAAAGTCCCAAATATACTCTTTATTTAAAAATATGTTCAAGTTTATGAAATGAAACATTCAACAAGTGATAATAACACAGTTCCATGTTGAGTTTTTTTGTGGTACTAGGGATTAAACCCAGCGCTTTGGGCTTGCCAGGCAAGCACTCTATCACTTAGCTACAACTGCAGCCCTTTTTATTTTATGTAGGTTTTTTTTGATTAGTATAACCACACAAAAGAATAAAATCAAATAAACACAAAATATGACAAAGCAGAATTATTTTCTTAAAATACAACAAAAACTTTAACTCGTCAAACTTCTGAACAGTAAGTAATAAGAGACCATCAAGGGCCTACTATCAAGCCTTAATTAAAGAAGGTAGATGGGCTGAGGATATAGCTCAGTGGCACAGTGTGTGCCTAGTATGTGCAAGGACCTGGATTCAATCCCCAGTAACCCCCTGCCCTCCTGCACACACACAGAGGAGGTAGGTGGTGAGGATAGAAAAGAGTCAAGGGTGATTAGAATAATTATGGGGAGAGCTGAGGTTGTGGCTCAGTGGTAGAACGCTTGCCTAGCATGTATAAGGCACTGGGTTCAATTCTCAATACACATATAAATAAATAAAAGGTCCATTGACAACTAAAAAAAATATGAACAACAAAATTATGGGGACAGAGCTGAGCGTGTTGGTCCACACCTGTAATCCCAGAAGCTTGGGAGATTAAGGACAGGAGGATCATGACCTCAAAGCCAGCCTCAGCAACTCAGTGAGGCCCTAGGCAACTTAGTGAGACCCTGTCTCTAAATGAAATATAAAAAGGGCTGGGGATGTGTCTCAGCGGTTAAGTGGCCTGGTTTTAAAAAGAGAGAGAGATAAAGAAAGGCTGAAGAAGTTCCAGATCAGAGATCAAAGACACACAAAACCTAAATGTAACCCAAGATTCTAGACTGGAGGTCTATAAAGGTTATTATTGGAACAAGTGATAAAACTGGAATATGGGGTATAGATTTTAGTATTTTGTCAATATTAAATTTCTTAAAGTGGTTATGAAAGAGAATATCTTTGTTTTTTGGAAATAGAAATGAAGTTTAATATAATAGATCAAGGAGAATGACATACACAACGTACTTCCCCAATATGTACATTCTTGTATTTTTGTTGTTGTTTGGTGGTGTTTGTTTGGGTACCAGGGATTGAAATCAGGGGCACTCAACCACTGAACCACATCCCCAGCCCTATTTTTATTTAGAGACAGGGTCTCACTGAGTTGCTTAGCACCTCATCTTTGCTGAGGCTGGCTTTGAATGCGTGATCCTCCTGCCGCAGCCTCTGGAGCTGCTAGGATTACAGATGTGCACAGCCATGCCCACCTTTGTTTTGTTTTGTTTTTGGTACCAGGGATCAAACCCAGTGCCTTTCACATGTTAGGCAAGTACTCCACCACCAAGCTACCCACAGCTCTAAAAAGTTATACATATACTGTGGCTGGAATTGTGGCTCAGTGATAGAGCACTTGCTTACCATGTGAGACACTGGGTTTGATTCTCAGCACCGCATATAAATAAATAAACAAAGAAAATTAATTGACAACTATTATATACACATACACACACACATATATACATACACATGTATATATATGTAAATGTGTATGTGCTTGTGTCTGAGAAAGGAGTATACAGGAATTTTCTGTATAATTCTTGTGATTTCCCTGTTTAGTTTTTAAAAAGGCAAAGACAGGCCATGCACAGTGGTACATGCCTGAAATTCCAGTGGCTCAGGAGGCTGAGGCAAGAGGATCACAGATCACGCGTTTAAAGCCAGCTTCAGCAATTAGTGAGATCCTAAGAAACTCAAAGAGACCCTATCTCTAAATAAAAATATAGAAAAGGGCTGGGGATGTGGCTCAGTGGTAAAGTGCTCCTGGGTTCAATCCCTGGTACCAATAAATAAATAAATAGCCACAGACTAGGGGTAAAACTCAGTAGAAGGCAGGCTTAATATTCACAAGTCCCTGGGTCCATTCTCCGGCACCAAAAATAAATAATAACAATAACAATAACAATAATAATAAAAAACAACAATGGAATTATTGACTCTAAATTCACTGGTGTTTGCATAGGGAAGACAACTGTAGTATCTGGACTAAAATATGGGACTACAAATGGAGGCTACAAATAGTTTTCAAAGTCATCAAAACAAATAGTTAAGAGCTAAAGCTACACTAACTATTGTGTTCAAAGAATGTGCATCTGTGTTTACACCACCATGAACTTAAGGAAACTGATCCTTACATTGGCAAAGGCTAATAAACTTACCGCCAGTGTTTCTCAACTCTTCGACTAAGGGCAATCTTTTCTCCTACTTCTGTGCACACAGGATTAGTCAAAACAATTTTGCCCAAATCAGCCTTGACAGCACTAACTCTCCCTCCTGTTGACAGTGATCCTATGTTCACCATGAGCACTTCATTCTTAGACAGTTTTTGGACCTATGGAAACAAATTAGGGAAGAACAAATCCCAAAATCAAAAACATGCTTTCCAAGAATGAGTGGGGACTTACCAAATATTTTTGGAATTAAGATAATTATAACCCCACAATTATGTATGACTACAGTGTACCAGGAAAACATGTGGGGCAAGACAATTATAAAAGAAAAAAATTCTACAGAAATTTCATTATAATGAAATGTGAACTATAATATACTCTAAAGATAACAAACTAGTTGATTTAGCACATGCTGATTTCACACAAAATCTACTTTAAAAAAATAAGCTAGTAGCTACAGCATAAAACCTCCTAAAATTCTGAAGAACTTCTATACAGAATGAAATTGTGTACCCTTTACTGGGAATGCCTAGAAATACAAGCGTTCTGGATGTTTTTGGAGTCTAAAATATTTGCCTACACATAATAAGCTTATCTTGGGGATGGGACACAAGTCTAAATACAAAATTCAATTGTTTTACATAAACCTTATACACACAGCTTAAAAGAAATTTTATACAATATTTTTAGTGCACCTATGTTCTGACTATGACTTATCACATAAGGTTAGGTGTGGAATTTTCCACTTGTGGCATCTTCCACTTATGGTATCATGTTGGTGCCTAAAAAAGTTTTGGACTTTGGACCTCAGATTTTTAAATTAAGGATAAACAACCTATAGTAGAGATGAGATACAAAATTTCCTAAGTGGGGCAAGGCAGGAAAATGGCTATGTAAGAGTTAATATCATGTGCATGTATGAGAATGTAACAAACCCAATTATTATGTACAACTATAATGCACCAATAAAAAATTATTCCAGAAGAAGAGTTAATAAGATGATTCTGGAGATCCAATTCAACTCATGTGTCTAAGCCAGCAACTGAACTCTCTGAGCCTCTTTAAAATTTGCTACCACCTACCACACATGGTTGTTTCCCCAGTACATCCCCTTTCCTGCCCCTTCTCCCTCCCCCATCTCTTTCCTGTATTCTACTAATCTCCTTTCGATTTTCATGAGATCTCCCCTCAACCTTTCTTTTCCTTTTTCTACAAATTCTTACTGAAACACAAGGATATTAGGAATATAATGTCTATGTCATACATGACACAAATTCTTTTCCCTACTTTCTCTCTCTTTTTTTTAACCTTAGGCTGATTGCCATATAGTTGTTCTTGATTTTCAAGAAATCAAAATAATTTACCTTATTTCTATGTTAACTAAAAACTGGGTTTAACATCATGGCCACTTTTTTGGAAAAAGAAATTACAAAGAGCACTTGCCTTTGCTGCTTTCTTGTCTCCTTCAGTGCGTACACCTAGAAGTCGTCTAAGCAGGAAATAGGAAATTTCCAATTCTGTGAAAATCTCAGGTAAAGCTCCAACAGCACCAAGTACCTGCCCCACCATTCTGTCAGCACGGCACAAAGTGGGGTCGATTTTTGTTCCAACTCCTAATGTAAAAAAATATGGACATAACCCTGAAACACTTATAAAGTAAATTATTTGCCCAAAACTTAGTCAAACAAGCGTAGTATATTTCTTTTTTTGGGGGGGTAACAGGGACTGAATTCAGGGGCACTTGACTACTGAGCCACATTCCCAGCCCTATTTTGTATTTTATTTAGAGACAGGGTCTGATTAAGTTGCTTTGCACCTCCCCGTTGCTGAGGTTGGCTTTGAACTTGCAATCCTCCTGTCTCAGCCTCACAAGCCACTGGGATTACCGGCACATATCACCGCGCCCAGCTAAGCATGGTGTACTTCTACACATATTAATACACACTTGTATTTTAATGCCCATATAACAGCTACATAGAAATAACAAAATACCTGTTTCATCTGAGGAAAGAGAATTGACCCACAGGTCCTTTGGGCAACTGAGAACAGAAAAATTCTCTTTGTTAAATTCTAAACAAAAGGCAAATAGAGATAATAACCTGATACAAATTGAGTTTGAATATCCTTACTGAAATTTGAAAAGATATAAATTGAGCCAGGCACAGTGACACGCCTGAAATTCCAGTTAACTCAGGAGACTGAGGCAGAAAGATATTGAGTTTAAGGCCAGCCTCAGCTACTTAGTGAGACCCTGCCTCAAAATAAAAAATCAAAAGATATATATGGGGATATACCTCAGAGGTAGAACATACCCTTTGGTTCAATCCCCAGGATTAGGGGAAAAAAAAAAAAAAGAAAAAAATCAGTAATTTGCAGAATATTCGCATGCCATTTCCTGGAAGGTTGATCAAAAAGCTAGCTTAGTTAGGTGCGGTGGCCCAAGCCTGTAATCACAGAGGCTCAGGAGGCTGAGATAGGAGGATCAAAGGTTCAAAGACAGCTCCAGCAATTTAGTGAGGCTATAAACTGAATGGCTGCTATATAAAGATTATCATTACAATATTCTACTTTCTATTGTTAAGTTTGAAGAGTTCCATAAATTACATTCTTTTTTCTTTTAAACCAGGGACTGAAACACAGGGGCACTTTACCACTGAGGTACATTTTCAGTCTTTTATTTTGAGACAAGGTCTCACTAAATTGCTGAGACTGGTTGAACTTGTGATCCTCTTGCTTCAGCCTCCCTAATATCTGAGATTACAGGCATATGCCACCACACCTGGTACCATAAATTACATTATAAAAAAATGTTTCCAAGCTGGGCACCGCGGCACATGCCTATAATCCCAGCATCTTGGGAGGCTGAAGCAGGAGAATTTCAAGTTCAAAGCCAGCCTCAGCAATTCGGCAAGGTCCTAAGCAACTCAGTGAGACCATATCTGAAAAAAGTTTCCAGAATTTCCTTCTCCACAAAAGGTAAAACTTTATGCAATAATCTCAATTACAGGATATAATAGAAAAATGAACTATATAGTAAAAAACCAGAGCACCAATTTGGTGAAAAATAAACTGCTTTTTCACCCAACGTTTTCTTCTTTAATCCAAAGATATGATAATAGCCCTAATATTTGCTGAATCTTCACTTTTTTCCCTGGCACTGGGGAGAGAACCCAGGGGCACGCTACCATTGAGCTATCAGACCTTTGCCAGCCTCATCAACCTAGCAAACTTAGTGAGAAGTGAGACCCTATCTCAAAAAACAAGGGGCTGTAGTTGTGGATCAGCGGTAGAGTGCTCGCTTAGCACATTTGAGGCCCTGGGTTCTATCTTCAGCAATACATAAAAATAAACAAAGATACTGTATTTAACAACTAAAAAATATTAAAAAAAAAAAGGACAGAATGTAGTTCAGTGGTAAAGCTCCCCTGAGATCAATCCCCATTATCCCCCCACTAAAAAAAAAAAAAAAAACCTCCAAAACCCCCACAACTTTGAGTAATTTCCTACACAGGGAAAGTTACTTTTTTTTAAAAAAAAAAAAAGACATGGTCTCACTACATTGCCCACCCTGGCCTTGAACCCCTTGCTCAAGTGATCATTCAACTTCAGTCACCTAAGTACCTAGGACTACAGGTGCACGCAGTCACACCCACTTAGAGGTTATCTTCTTTTATTCCCACATCAATGTAAATATTGTTATTATTTTTTGGTAGCTGGACAAAATACCTTTATTATTTTATTTATTTATTTTTATGTGGTTTTGAGAATAGAATCCAGAGCCTCACATGTGCCAGGTGAGCACTCTACCACCGAGCCACAACCCCAGCCCAGTGTAAACATTATTTGACTGACATCTTTGAGTAACTTTCCATTTGCAAAATACACACAAAAAGTAACCACTCTCAAGTTGGGCATGGGCATGTTTATAATTCCAGCTATTCAGGAGACTAAGGCAGGAGGATCATAAGTTCAAGGCCAACCTCAACAACTTAGTGAGACCCTGTCTCAAAATAAAATATAAAGAGGGCTGGGCATATAGTTCAGTGGGAGAGCACTTACCTAGCAAATGCAAAGCGCTGAACTCAAACCCACATAGGTGTGCACACAGACATAAAACCACCAAAACCAAAAAAATAAAACCCAACCACTCTCTCTCACCATGCCCCTACAAAAAAAGTATAAGCTAGGTACTGTTGTGACATGTGCCTTCAGTTCCAGCTACTCATGAGGCTAAGGCAGGAGGACTACTTGAATCCAGGAGTTCAAGGTTAACATGGGCAGTACAACAAGGTCCTGTGCTCAAAAAATTAAAAAATCAACAGGCCAGGGATATAGACAGTGAGTGATAAAATGCCCCTAGGTTCAATAAAAAAACAAACAAAAAACCACTACAATATAGCTTTATGAGTAATCTATTTCCCATGAAAAGTATCATGAATATCTACAAATTAAAAGAAAAGGGATGAGAGGTTGAAATCCTTACCAATAAGACCCCCTGGAGCAGCATACTGAAGATCATTATGTTCGGCAAAAAGTGATACAATTTTGGAAAAGATTGGTTTACACATGAGTTTTCCTTCACTGTCTTTGGAAACAATACCAGGTCTGACTTCTATCTCCTGGCCCACCTGTAAATATATAATCAGTAATGAAAATTACTATGAATTAACACAATTATCATTTATCTATCTAAAGTTCTAACAGTAAGACCATGAAACCAAAACGGCAAACCTTCCTCTATTTCAAAGATCACCATTTTAATAAAAGGAAAAATAAATGTGAAAGAGACCTTCAAAATCAGAACCACTCATGTTACTACCTACCACACAAACCCATCACCACATAAAACGTGCTTCATACTTACAAGAAGCCTATAAATTTAGGTTAAGACACATTACAAAGACATAAAAGCAAACAAATTTATATCAAATAACGAACACCATAAACCATTTTACTCAACTTGGATTATTCATCCTTTTTCTTAAGACAGGGTGAAACAAAAACAATAACAACTCAAGCCTACCTTACCTTTAATACTCCTTTCAGAATACTTCCACCAGCAACACCTCCCTTAAGGTCATCAACTTCACAACCAGGCTTGTTGACATCAAATGACCTAATAACTAAAAGAAAACAAATTAAAGCTATTTCTATTAATTTAAACTTTATAAGAAATATTCTTTTCCATGTTAACTTTTCAAAAATAGAATACCATTTAAGCTATTAAAAAAAAAAAGTTTGTTGGTGCACGCCTGTAGTCCCAACAGCTCCAGAGGATGAGGCAGGAGGATCCCAAGTTCAAAGCCCGCCTCAACAACTTAGTGTGGTCCTGTCTCAAATAACAAAACAGGGGCTGGGGATGTGGTGCAGTGGTTAGGCTCCCCTGGATTCAATCCCTGGTACTAAATAAATAAATAAGAATATTGGAGGCTGGTCATGGCGGCACATGCCTATAATTCCAGCAACTTGGGAGGCTGAGGCAGGAGGATATTGAATTCAAGGCCAGCCTCAGCAACTCAGCAAGACCCTGACTCAATGTTAAAAAAAAAAAAAATCTAAGGATATCTCCAGTAATGTATTGGACTAAATGCATACTTTTAACTTGTGTCTACTTGCACTGAGAATACTTATTAGCTCTGAATTCCACTATCTTCTATTCCAGGTGAAACTCAGCTGGCTAATTTTCAGGTGTGTTGCTCATGTTTTAATAACTGAATGAAAAAGGGTACTTCTGCTGAAGTACCTAAGTATTGGATGCTATTTTGTGGGGGCATCATCATCTGTATTTTGTGTTATATAAGAGGTAGATACACTAGTCTTCATTTCTAGGAAATTTCTAAGTGTAATTTTAATATACCCTCATGCTATAATTTTTATGACTAGCAATGTGAATTTTGTATAACAGCCCATCATTATGATTTGTTCTCACAAAGGAAGACAGAAGCTAAGGCCAGTCTTTTAATTAATTTCTCTTAGATCAAAATAAATTTTTTAAAAATTAAAGATCGGGGGGGAAAAGAAAAAAGAGGTACAAGTTGGCTCTTCATATCTGAGAGTTCCATGTCTGTGAATTTCAACCATCTACAGTTCAAAAAAATGTTTTGTTTTTATTTATTTACTGGGGTGGGGAGAGTATTGGGGATTGAACCTAGGGCCTTTACCACTGAATTATATCCCAAGCCCTTTTTATTTTTTCCAAAGTAAACCTTGAACTTTTAATCCTCCTGCCTCAGCCTCCTGAGTTGCTGGGATTTCAGGTATATGCCACCATGCTTGGCAGATTTAAAAAAAAAAATATATCAAGAGTCTGTAATGAATACATACAGTTTTTTTTTGTTTTGTTTTGTTTTTTATTTTTTATTTTACATACAGTTTTTTTGAGGGGGGGGAGGGTGTCATTATTCCCTGAACAATACTATGTATACCTCATTTATAATATATTAGATACTACAAGTAACCTAGATATGCTTTTAAGTATCCAGGAGGGGTTAGGGTTACAGCTCAGTGGTACAATGCTTGCCTAACATATATGAAGCCCTAGGTTTGATCCCAGCACTAAAAAAAATATAGAGGACAATGTGGGTGGATTATATGCAAATTCTATGTCATTTTATATAAGGAATTTCTGTATTATGTGACTTCTGCAAAACTACAAAACAACTCTAGGACTACATGACCTATACGGTCACTCAAGCACTTTTCCTGCCAAACAACACAGGAACCCAAAATGAAGACCTAAAGAGGCTCAAATGTCTATTTTGAAACAGCTCCTATATTTCTTCGTAGGAACCACAAACTTAGATGATCAAATTACACCAAGATTAGTTTTTCGTTAATGGTACAGTGACATCATTTGTATGGAAAATATAAAAACATTATAATTCCATGTTGGTCACATAACATACCATAAACTGAGTATCAAAAAGGTTAACAGCGTGGTTGGGTTGTGTCTCAGCAGTAGAGTGCTCACCTAGCATGTGCGAGGCCCTGGGTTCGATCCTCAGCACCACATAAAAATAAATTATTGTGGGGGCTGGGGTTGTGGCTCAGCAGTCGAGCATGCGCCTAGCATAGGTAAGGCCCTGGGTTTGATCCTCAGCACTACATGAATGAATGAATGAAGAAAGACAGAAAGAAAGAAAGAAAGAAAGAAAGGTATTGTGTCCAACTACAACTGAAAAATAAATATTTAAAAATAAATAAAAAAAGGTTAACAGTTTCTATAGCACTCAGGATTCTGTTCCTCATACAGTAATTCAATCTAACATTGCCAACACTATCTCAGAATTAATCAATTTCAAAAAACTTTTATCCCTCTGTAGAAAGAGGAAATATTAATAAACACTTATAAAGGTGAATCACTAATGGAAAAGACCAAAATAAGAGATAAAGATTGGTTGGACATAGTGGAACATGCCTGTTGTCTCAGCTACTTGGCAGGCTGAGGCAGGAGGATCACAAATTTGCAGCCAGCCTTGGAAACTTAGTGAGACTGTCTCAAAATAAAGTAAGGGCTGAGGATGTTGCTCAATAGTAGAGGGTTTACCTAGCATGCTCCAGGCCCTGAGTAGAATCCTCAGTGAGAGAGAGAGACATACACACAGTTAAAGATGACTCCTATCACTTACCAATAAGTCGGGGTTCTGAAGTAAAGTCTCTTGGGGGTACTGGTATTTTCTTTACTATGTACTCACAAACGACTTCAATATTGTATTTCAGCTGAGCAGAAATTGGAATAATGGGAGCTCCTTCTGCTACTGTACCTATATGGCAAAATTAAGAAAGATCAAAATTCTTCAGTTTTAATAAACTTGTTCTATGCATCTATTACATAAAACAAGATTACTAAAATAGAAGCCTAACAAACCCACACAAATGCCAGCAATAAGTAGAAAGCAATAATTCTGTTTGGAAAGATGATAAAATATTTCACCATTGTTTTAACTACTGAAAAGGAATACTATTTCCTTTACTAACACTCCTGGGAAAGAGTACTTGTTGAAAAGATTTCTAATAACATGTTATTAACTTCCTAATAAATGTTAAGATAAAATTACAGACTCTGCTAATCAAAGACTGCTGGCATATATAATATTTGCTCCTTATTAATTATATGTCTAAAAAACTGGTCAAAGAAATAGACCAAACATAATCAGATTTTAATCAAAATGACTTCTTTTTCATGGTGACAGAACTGGGTTGGTAGGAAGCTAATCTTTCTAATAAGAAAACCAAGATTCTAAGAGAGAATCAAATGTGAACAATGAGATGCATCATGTCTTCCTTGAAATAAAAAACATTATGCTGCTAGAGAAAGGAACACTTTATTCATTCTACTATCACTAAGCCCCCGCCCATGCCAGGGATTAAATCCATGGCCTTATGCACGCTCTACCACTGAACTATACCCTCAGCCTTGAGGACTTTTTCTAAAAATCTGATGAAAGATTCTAGAATATAACTTCATTTCTAACTTTCAGCCAACAAAAATATATTTTAGCATATCAAATTCAAAAACACATACATTGCTAGTTACATCAAGTTGCTAACAAATACTAGTACAGAAATTAAGGCTTCAGACCCTGAAATTTACCTTGTTTTAGGTAAGTGTCCTTTATTCAAAATTAATATCTAGTGGCTGGATTAAATGTCTCAAAATGATTCTTGGTTTTATTAGATATTATGGCTTCTTACCTTGTACAAATGCAAGGATTTGTTCATACTGTTCTTTAGCCTGACTTTCTTTTACCAAATCAATTTTATTCTGTAGAATCAAAATATGCTTCAGTTTCATGATTTCTATAGCAGCTAGGTGTTCAGAAGTCTGAGGCTGGGGACAAGATTCATTACCAGCTAGTTGATGAAGAATAAAAAAGATGTATAAGTATAGTTAGAAACATCCAGACCAGGCAAATTCAGAGATAGAATGCATATTATTGGTTGCTGGGGGCTGGGGAGAAAGGGGATTGGGAAGTGACTACTTAATGAGCATGGAGTTTCCATTTGTGGAGAAAATGTTCTGGAACTAGATAATAGTACTGCTACAATCACTACATTATACAACACTGTAAAAGTACTTAATGCCATTTAATTTTATACTTTAAATGGCTAAAATGATAAATTTTGTTATGTGATTACTTTATCACCACCTACCGGGAAAAAAAGCAGCACTGGCATCCAATAAAGGAAACGTTAGAATATTCTAGCCTTACTCAAGGCAAAAGTCCTGAATATTGTTGCCAAGTATCAATATACTTCTAACATAAATTTTAAGCTAAAATAATAAACCACCTTATGTGACCTAGATGGGGAAAACACACTATTGACCTTTATTCTTTTGGATACTATGATAAGAATTCACAGAAACTATTAGCCCCAGGTCTATTTTGATTAGTCTTTTGTAATAGCTTTCTAGGTAGGAATGTCATCCTGGATGATGTTAGTTCTCATTCATATTACCCTTAGGCAATGGCTATGGCCCTTAGAGGCTTTAGTTCCTCTTTAAATATTCCACCTTGGATTTGTTCCACATTGACTAGTGCAAACAAATTCTGATGTATTTACCTATCAAAAGAAGAGCTGCATCCATCACTGCTGCACCATTCAGCATAGTAGCCATCAAAATATCATGGCCAGGACAGTCAACAAAGGAAACATGTCTAACAATTGAGAAATGACAGTTTTCAGATCAATGAATACTTACAAATACAAATTGTAGATTTCTTTAAAGTTAAATCACTTAGGAAATATTTTTTGCTGTTGTTTTTGATGGTACTGGCAATTAAACCTGGAGTGCTCTACCACTGAACTACACCCCCAGCTCTTTTTTGTTTTGTTTTGTTTTAAGATAAGGTATCACTAAGTTGCTGAGGCTGGCTGCAAACCTGTAATCCTCCTACCTCAGCCTCTTAAGCTATGTGTCACCACACCTGACCTAGGAGAGAATTCTCTTTTTTTTCCTACATATATGACAATAATAAAGAGAATTCTTATTGCTATAAAAATGGTTAGAAAACTTGGTGTTTCTAGACCTTGGAAATAAGATTACTTGCTGAGAATAAAATCACTGCAGATCATTACAAAGCAAATAAAATTAGCTACATGCAGAAATAACTGAAGTGACAAAAAATCCCAAACCCAAAGTGAATATGATATAGAATACTGGTATAAAGTATACACTGGGAATGTCACTCACTGATTTGAAAGCCAAAACCTAATGATGTATAAAAATGGTGTTAATAGAATAAAGACTATTATCTGAACAATTTGAGCTGGGCATGGTGGTACATGCCTGTAATCCCAGCTATTCAGAAGCTTGAGGGAGAAAGATCTTGAGTTTGAGGACAGCTTCAGCAGTTTAGCCTCAAAATAAAAGGGTTAGGAATATAGCTCAGCGGTAAAGTGCCCCTAGGTCTAAAAACAAAAACAAAACAAAACACCACATTAAAGCATTTACACTGATTTCCGAGATTTTTAGCCTACCCTCCACTTCTAAATCTTGGGCCCAGAGTGGCTTCATCCACCTCTCCCTAATCTTAGCCCTGCCCTGATCTAAAATCTCCTTGTGGGCTATCTGCATCCCCCATAGTCATTACCAAACAGACACCAGTGTCCTCTGATAAAGAATAAGAATATGCAATAACATTCAGAAAATAGATGAGGAATAAGTACATGTGTGGTAGAGTAGTACTAAGAATGGCTTTGTTCCTCTATCTTAAAAAGAAAATGTTTAAAAGAAATTTAGAAAGCCCAGAATTGTTTCTTTTTCTTCCATTCTGCTTATGTAATATTTTTAGTTTACAGAACCTTTAATTATTATTATTTTTTTTTATTTTATTTATTTTTTTTGGTAGTATCAGCAATTGAATCCAGGGCTTCATGCATACTAGGCAAGCACTGTACAACTGGGCTACATCCCTAGCCCCTTTTAAAATATTGGTTCTTTTTAATTATGTATAACATTAGGATTCACTTGACATAATTATAAAAGCATGGAATACAATTTGTTCCAATTCAGTCTCTAGTACTTCTCCCTTTCTTCCCCTCCCTCCCCATTACCTTCCCTCTACTGATCTTTCTGCTATTTACTTAGGTGTTTTCATTTTCTGTTTTTAAATTAGTGCCTTGTGAATACCCAGCCCTTTTTAAAAAATTTTATATTTTAAGGTTGGGGATGTAGCTCAGTGGTACAGTGCTTGCCTAGCACAAATGAGGCCCTAAGTTCCATCCCTAGTACCACTTAAAAAAAAATTATTTGGGACAAGATCTTAGTAAGTTGTCCAGGCTGGAATCAAACTTGTGATCCTCCTGCCTCCGTCTCCCAAGTAGTTGGGATTATAGGCATGTGCCACTGTGTGCCTGGCCAGAAATGCTAAGGTTAGGGTTAGAGTTCAATCCCCGGTACCTCCTCCCCAGAAAAAAAGAAAAGAAAAAGAAAACCATTCAGCAGTTAGGTTCATTATTTAATAACTCAAATGTTTTCTTAAAAAAAGAAAGAAAGAAAGCACAACAGCAGAATAAAAGGTGTACTTTTTAACACAAAAGTGGTCACCTGACTAATTTGAAGTTCCCTTTGGTCCCTGGAATATCTGTAGGAAATTCATCCGGTGTGCCACTTCCACATGACCTATAACATTCTGGCCGAGGACAACTTGGGTCATCCAGTTTATAAATCTACAAGTTTCAAGAGAGGAAAAAGAAAATGATTTCAAGTTGTTATCTGCACAATAATTAAAAACAAATAGTTTCTAATTTCATAATATATAGCTCACCTTAGCATTAGCATATCCAAGCTTGATTGTAATGTTTCTTTCTAGTTCATTTTTGAACCTGACAGTGTGAACTCCAGAAATGGCTTTTACAACTGTGGACTTCCCATGAGCTACATGACCAATTGTACCTAGAGACAAAGAATAAAAATTATCTCAAATGAATTCAATTATACCAAGTATTTCTTTCAAATAGTGTTAAGAGGAGAAAACTCAAACCCACAATTCACTATTAATGTCAATGCAAAACCAACGACTTCAAATTTTCTTACTACATATCCTTACCTACTAAACACTTGTTCTGATATAGAACTGAAAACTTTCCATGTAACTAATAATCTTAGCTCAGTGGTAGAATGCTTGCCTAGCATGTGTGAACCATGAGTTCAATCCCAGTACTGAAAAAAATAAAAAATACTCAATTAAAAATACTTAATATTTTGTGAAGAAACAGTCCAGCATACTGATGAAGTAAATAAGTATAACAAGTCCAGACATCACAAAAAGGAATTCATGAAAATAAGAAAACAACCTAAGTTTAATTAATGCTGTTAAGGACAGTACATTCTTTATAACTTTTTCATAGCCTCATGGTAGAGTCTTAGGTTTTACTATGCTATTTGTACAGACTCTCAAAATATCCAAAATTTACATTGTCAGTGTAACTTCTCCTCTAAAGTTCTAGGTGCCAATTAAGGGGGAAAAATAGTCTACTTAATAATAGCTTATGTATCAACTAAATATTTCATAAATTCTGTCCTTTCAATAACCCTGTGTGGCAAGAAGAGCTGTATTTTCATCTCTTTAATTTCTGCCACATATGATTACATATTGCCTCATGCTATTAAACTTTCATATGTCTATATTTTTTCTTCTCAAGTAGTCTGTACACCCAACATGGGCATTTCTTTTCTCTTTGTATTTTATTTTTTCCAGTACTGGGACCAGGGAGTGAACCCAGGGGTATCCTATCACTGAGCTAAATTCCAAATTATTTTAAAATTTTGAGACAGAGTCTCACTGAATTGTCCAGGCTGGCCTCAAACTTGCCAAACTCTTGCCTCAGCCTCACAAGTAGAGTCCCTGGGATTACTGGCCTGTGCCACCAATCCCAGCTTTACATGAGCAGCATTCTTTACCCCCACCATCCACACCAAAATCTAGCAAATGCTCAAATGGGGCTTCCCTCCCTCCCCTTTTGGAGACAAGGTCTCACTAAGTTGCCCAGGCTGGCCTCAAACTCCTGAGTTTAAGCAATCCTCCTGCTTCAGCTTCTCAAGTAGCTGGAATTACAGGCGTACCACTGCACCCAGCTCAATCTTTTTTTTTTTTTTTAAT
>NW_026000249.1:13146515-13150100 GCF_001458135.2 Marmota marmota marmota | reverse complement strand
GGATCAGCTTATCAATTTCTATAAAGAAATCTGCTGTATTTTAAAAAATTGTGGTTGCTGGGCACAGTGGCTCACACCTGTACCAATAAATAAATAAATTATAGCAAAAATAGCATAAAATTTACCATCTTAACCATGTTTAAGTGTACAATCCAATAGTGTTAATGATATGCATACTGTTGTAAAACAGATCTCTAGAACTTTTGGATTTTGCTTATGGAGAATTTTTCTTCTGTATAGCCTCAGTCCTTATTTTATTTATTTATTTGTTTGTTTGTTTGTTTATTTATTTTTGTACCAGGGATTGAACCCAGGTGTGCTTAATCACTGAGCCACATCCCCAGTACCTTTTATTTTTTATTTTGAGAGAGGGTCTCATTAAATTACTGAGGGCCTCACTAAGTTCCTGAGGCTGGCTTTGGACTTGTGATCCTCTTCCCTCATGCTGAGGATATAGCTCAGTTGGTAGAATGCCTGACTTGTACACACAAGGCCCTAGGTTCAATCCCCAGCACCACAAAGAAAAAGGATTCCCCTCTAGAGCCCTTACCAACCTTGGTCCTCCTGTCTCAGCCTTTGAGCTGCTGGGATTATAGACCTGTGCCATTGTACCTAGCTATTTTTATTTTGAGACAGGGTCTCACAAAGTTGTCTAGGCCAGCCTCAAACTTGTGAATCCTCCTACTAGCCTCCCAAGTGGCTGGCATTATAGGTGTGCACTACCATACCCAGCTCATCTTTTAAAATTGAAAGTCCATATCCATTTCTCCATTCCTTCTGGATTTTTGATTGGGTTGTTTTCTTTCTTTTTCTTTTTTTTATTTTCTTCTTCTTTTTATTTTTATTTTTTTGTGTGTGAGCTGGGAATTGAACTCAGGGCTTCATTCATGCAAAGCACACACTGTACTACTGAGGTACACCCCCAGGATGATAGGGACTGTTTGAATCTATAGATCAATTTGGGAAGAATTGCCATCTGACAGTATGGGGACTTCCAATCCCAGAAAGCTCTCCTGTCTCACCTATACTTAGCATTCTACCATGCCTCACCAAGACAGCACCAAGCCTCTTCTCCCTAGTCTCTAGACAGCATGAAATTCATCTTCACTTTCAGCCAGACCTGGGCTCAATGTTCGTATGTGAAATTATATTCCTGCTTTCTCATCAGTTACCCACACCCAAAACAGAGGAAACCAAAACTGACTGACTTAAAGTCTCTGTATCTACAAAGAAAATTTTGTCTTGATTCAGGAGAACGAGGCAGGTGGATTGCAAATCCAAGGCCAGCCTTGGCAAGTTAGCCAAACTATGTCTCAAAATAAAAAATAAAAAGGACTGAGGTGGGTACCTCAGTGGTAGAGTTAAACACTCCTGGTTTCAATCTCCAGTACTGGAAAAAAAATGTTGTCTTGAGATAGTTATACAATCACTGTTTTAAAAGAACTTAGTTTTAACTGGGTGTGGTAGAGCATGACTGCAATTCCAGTGACTAGGGTGACTGAGGCAGGAGGATTGCAAATTTGAGGCCAGACTCAGCTATTTAGTGAGGCCCTAAGCAAGTTAGCAAGACCCTGTCTCAAAAAAAGATGTGAGTTGGGGATGGAGCTGTGGCTTAGTGGTAGAGCACTTGCCTAGCATGCACGAGGCACTGGGTTGGATCCTCGGCATCACATACAAATAAATAAAGGTATTCTGTCCATCTACAACTACAAAAAAAATTCTTCTAAAGAAAGCTGTGGGTGTGGCTCAGTGTTTAAGCACCCCTGGGTTCAATCCACAGTATCCCCACCCCCCCAAAAAAAACCCACTTAGTTTTAGAACCATAAATAATCTCAGAGCCTACATTCAATCCTGTTTATATCCTTAACCATGGCCCTCAAATCTTAGAGTTGTGCTGCTGGCAGAAGCAATTTTGGAGGGTTTTGTTTGTTTGTTTTTCACTTTCATCATGCAACACTATATAGTAGCTCTTCATTGCTACTCCTCACCTCAATTCTGGCATTCACAGTTGGGTTTGTGTATGTTACTATGACTGAAATGCAGTATCATGAATATGTGGCTTCTAAAATACAGCATTGTTGGGTGTGGTGACACATGACTATAATCTCAGCAACTTGGGAGGCTGAGACAGGAGGATCACAAGTTCAAGGCCAGCCTCAGCAACTCAGTGAGACTGTGTTTCCAAACAGAAAAATAAAAAGGACCGGAGATGTATCTCAGTGGTAAAACAACCCTGGGTTCAACTCCCAATACCTCAAAAAAAAAGTATAGTGTTACTTTTCATTTGTTCACAAACGGCTTAAAAATGATTAACTTTTAGAAGGGTTATTCTTTTTAACATTTTTGTTTACAAGGGAGTATTGTCTAAAATGTGTTTCAAAGTGAATGCATTCAGTTAATATGGAGACATTTATTTCATTTTTCATCAATAGTGGATGTTTGGCAACTACAGCACTTTCCTATTCAGCTTAGCATAGCACACTCTTTGTCTTACTCTTATCTCACTGGCTACTCCTTCTATGTCTCCTTGAAGGTTCCTTATCTTCTTCCGGATGACTCCCTCACATTTGTGTGTCCCAGGGCCCAGTCCTTGCTCCAGTTACACTCAGCTCTCTGGTAGTTTTGCAAACACATCTTGAAGTCTTGAATATATGGTTCGAGTTTTGAACCTTCTGAAGCATAGTGCTATTTTTCATTGGCTCATAACAGTACAAAGTGATCAATGTACTTTAAAATTTATTCTTTTTAAACATTTCATTTACAAGGGGAATTGTTTGCATCATGTTTCAAAGTAATTATATTCAATTAAAATTGTGATATTCATTGCATTTTTATTGATAGTGGATGTTTAATGACTTATAGAACCTTTCTCTCTGGCCTATACATACCACACTTGATCTGATCTTCTAGGCCAATTTCCTATTTTCTCCCAGAGGGCACCCCATCCTTGGCATGTCCCTGGGTGCAGTCCTTGCACTTTCTATTTTCTGCCTCCCACACCCATCAAACCTGCTCCTCTTGAGGTCTTCCAGATCTTAGAAAATGAAAAATCCATCTTTTCAGTTGCCCAGATCAGAAACCTTGGCAACATCCTTGACTTCTCTCTTTCCTTTATCCCTATATCCAGGAAATTCTGTTGGCTGTACCATCAGAATACTTGTAGTCTATCCACTGTAACCTCCATCCATTCAATTCTTGGAATAGTCTCACAAACCATCTTTCCATTTCCATTCTTGTCCACCTAAATTCTGTTATTTACACAGCAGACCGAGTGTCAAATCATACTGCTCCCGGTTTCAAAATCTTTCGATGGTTCCAAATTTCTCAAAGATCTTACAGTGGTCTACAAGGCTTTTTATAGTCTGTTCCCTCATCTGCAAGTCAAATCTCAAATGACACCTCTCAAATTGGAATGCCTCAGTTGGGCGAGGCAGTGCACATTTGTAATCCCAGCAATTCAGGAGGCTGACTCAGGAGGATCCCAAGTATGAGGCCAGGCTCAGAAACTTAGTGGGGCCTTCAGCAACTCAGGGATGTAGCTCAGTGGTAAAGCACCTTTGAGTTCAATCCCTGGTACCAAAAAAA
>NW_026000249.1:13136385-13145526 GCF_001458135.2 Marmota marmota marmota | reverse complement strand
TATATTTTGTATTAGTTGATCTCTTCCATCCCATTCTCCTCCTGTCAGAGCTGATTGGATTTAGTGGGCACTTGATTTCAATGAAAATTGGTTTGTAGTCATATGACCTAGGAAGTAAAAAACCACCAGGCTTGGTGCACACTGGAATGGGGAAGAGGCTTTAGAGAGGAGGATCTTAAGTTCAAGGCCAGCCTCATTATTTATCGGGACTGTCTCTAAATAAAAAATATAAAAGACTGGGGATGTAGCTCAGTGGTAAAACACCCCTGGCTTCAACCCCCAGTACCTAAAACAAAAACAACACAAAATATTCCAAACAGATCTGGTCATTGGGAATTAGATTGAAAGTAGGAAAGAATTTGCAATTTGGCAGAGAATGCAGTGTGTTAAAATAAGTAGTAAAAGTACTTCTTTTCTAAGATGGACTTTTTTTTTTTTCACATTTTTACCTCTGAAATAAGGCTACATCCTACCAAATAAAGAAACTTAAATTCACATCAGAATCATACAGGAAGCTTAATGAAACACATGCCTGGTTCCCAGAGTTTCTGATTGAGGTCTGCAATGGGACCTTAAATGTACATCTCTAACAGATTCCTAGGTGAGACACACTTTGAGAAACACATTATATGGATTCTTTGCTGTGGTTTCTGTCATTTTTGTGAAAACTTCTTGATACAGTTAGCACCAAGAAAGCACCAAGCATTAGAGCATCTGTATTCAATGAAATGCTGTATGAAATTATTTTATCCTATATAAGAATATCCTTTCTGTAATTACAAGTAAATGTGAATAACAGGCATGTGATCACACGATAGCTTTGCTTTTTTAAAAAATTGTTATAGTCTGGATTTTTCTTTCCTTTATAACGTATTTTAGCAACTTTCTATGTATTCATACTATTTTTTCCCAGATTCATACATAGTTTTTCTATACATCTCTATATATGTATAAAGATACATTTGTTAATTGTTTTTCTTATAAAAACTAGGAAAATTATACAATCGTTTTCAGAATCTTTCTTTTGTCTCTCAGCAATATTGTGTAAATTACTTTACCATTTCCTCACTCTATCAGTTCCACTAGACTTGGTTATGCTATAGTAACAATTCTAAAATCTCAGGACTTAAAGAGGAAAACAGAAAAGCTCTGCTTGTTAGTTACTCAGCTACCCAAATGAAGCTCTACATTGATATCAGCTTCACAACCATTGCAGAGTGGGAAGGGAAAACTGGTGAGCAGCATATTGACTCTGAAATCTTCTGCCCAGTGAAGGTCCATCAATTGTTGAGGGCCACAACCAAGTCAAGATGGCGCCTGGCAGTTTGCCAGGAGGAGTGGTTTGTGAGCTAATGCCACCGGGCCATTAAGATGATGGAGATTCCTTATTGGCTGATTGCTGTATCTAGATGATGTTAATTGAAACAAGCTGTGTATAATCAGTTAGGTATATATACCTCTGCTGTCCTGCAATAAAGCGGCTCCCGCTGTTTCAACCTTCACAAGTTGCTTGTTACCTCCCGGTTATTTGCCCAGCCAGACTGTGGCAATCAATGCCACTCACACGGGGTTTGGTGGTACACACCTGTAATCCCAGTGGCTCCGGAGAATGAGACAAGAGGATTGTGAGTTGAAATCCAGCCTCAGCAATTTAGCAAAGGTCTAAGTAATTTAGTGAGAACCTGTCTCTAAATAAAACATAAAAGGGGCTGGGGCTGAGTGGTTAAGCGCCCCTGGATTCAATCCCTGGTACAAAAAAAAAAAAAAATTACAATATTTCCTGCATGCCCACCAATAATAGGTATTATAGCCCTTTTAAATTTTGTAAACATTTTGCATAAAGTTATTTGTTATTACTTTGATGTGCATTTCCCCAATCATTAGTTTAAATTTGAGCACTTTTTTCATGGTGGCTTTGCCTATCATTTGTCCAATTTTTTATTGGATTATTTTCCTTTTTATTAATATTTAGGCTGTATATATAAATTACATTGCCATCTGAATTACCAATGTACTTACTCAATATCTATTATTTTGCTGTACATTTTATATTTTCCAAAGTAAAATTTTTATTTGTATATATCCATTGAGTTTTCCATGATTAAAAGGCTCCTTTTTGACTCAGGATAGAACATATAGTTACATTTCTTAGAAGAAAAATGTAAGTAATAAAATTGAAATTTATTTATGCCTATGCTAAAAGATAATTATAATTTTTAAGAATTTCTTCAAATGGCCATGAATGGTGGCACACGTCTGTAATACCAGCAGATTAGGAGGCTAGGCAGAAGGATCCCAAGTTCAAAGCCAGCCTCAGCAACTTGAGAGATCCTGTCTCAAAATATAAGAAATGGTTGGGGACGTGGTTCAATCCCTTGTACCAAAAAAATTTTTTCTTCAAGATTATCATTTGTGCCAGCACCAATTTATTAAAAATTTCATTTCACATTAAAATGAATTTCCATCTTTCTCATATATTGAGATTTATTTCTGGAAATTCTATTTTGTTTTCTATTTTGTTTCTTTGATTTGTTTGCTAATTATTATACCTGGTAACTATAGAATATAAAGAATACTACTTAGAAGAAATTTACAGATTTAAATACCTTCATTATTAGATACAAAATGGAAAAGAAACTAAACCTCATGTTAAAAACCAGGAACAGAACAATCAAATATTTTTTATTTTCTAGTTTGGTTTTTTTTTTTCAAAACGCTAGAAAGCAAGGTGTGGTTAACATAGGCCCATAATCCCAGTGACTCAGGAGGCTGAGGCAGAGGAAAATCAAGGGCAATTTAAGGACAGCCTGGATAAATTTGTGAAATCCTGTCTCAAAAAATAAAAAAGGGCTGGGCATGTAGTTCAATAGTAGAGTGCCCATGGGTTTAATCCCCAGTACCACCACCAAAAAAAAAAAAAAAAAAAAAAAAAAAGAAAGAAAGAAAGAAAGAAATGTAAAATTGGAATGCCTCATAGAATTTAGCACATTCTACTAGGTCATATAGTTTGCTTATTTCTTTTGTTTATTACCTGATTTATATAAACTATAAGTGGGCAGGATTTCCATGTTTTATATATTGATAGATGCACAGTGCATAGAACAGGACTTGGCAGATAGTAGATGCTCATAAATACTTATGAAATGAATAGATGAATTAGTGTGGTAGATTACTAACAATTTATGGAATTAAATAGGAATAAAAATGCAAAGGGGGGGCAGAAGTTGTGGCTCAGTGGTAGAGTGCTTGCCTAGCACATGTGAGGCACTGGGTTCAAGCCTTAGTACCACATAAAAATAGATAAATAAAATAAAGGCATGAAAGAAGAATTGCTTGGGCTGGGGTTGTGGCTCAGCGGTAGAGCGCTCGCCTAGCGCATGTGAGGCCCTATGTTCGATCCTCAGCACTACGTAAAAATAAATAAATTTTTTTAAAAAAATTGCTTTAAAAAATGCAAAAGTGGGCTGGGGATGTGGCTCAAGCGGTAGCGCGCTCGCCTGGCATGTGTGCGGCCCGGGTTCAATCCTCAGCACCACATACAAACAAAGATGTTGTATCCGCTGAGAACTAAAAAAATAAATATTAAAATTCTCTTTAAAAAAATGCAAAAGTGTGGGGCTGGGATTGTGGCTCAGTGGTAGAGCAATCGCCTAGCATGTGCGAAGCCCACATAAAAATAAAAAAAATAAAATAAAATTATTGTGTCCATCTACAACTAAAAATAAATATTTTTAAAGATGCAAAAGTGTGAAGATCACTTATTATGTTAATCAGTATAATCATATGGTACAGTGGATAGGGTATGGGGAGAGAGGCAACACAAGAAGCTGGAAGCCCTGACTGCCACTGTCTACACTTAGTGTGCTTTTTTTTTGCTTCTTTCCCCTCTTCCCTTCTTTTGTGCTACACACTAACCCTACTAAATCATCAGCAGTTCTTTGAAGATGTCTTGCTGCTTGTCCCACACCTGGAACACACTGGCCTGTGGAAGTCTTTTACTTCATCCCCTTCCCTGCTCCTTCTCTTTGGATTGAATTTATAGATCACTACCTCTGAGAAGCCTTGTTTACATCATAACACCCCACGTTGCCTGAACCTGTCACAATGTGTTGGGGACTCTGATGCCAGATCTGTATGTTTCTGAGCCCTTGATGTCTAGCCACAGGGGCCATGTAGTTACTCTATCAACAGGTATTTGTTTGCTAGGGCTTTAAGCAGGGAAATAAACTAGTGAAGAAGTGCTTGGTTCCAGGCAAGACCCTGCTGAATCTTCTCGGCCACGTAGATATAAGCCAACTTAATTCATTTTCTTTGAGTAGCTACACCCTCACTACATTGGTGAAATAATGCAAACATGCATAATCCAGTTACCTTCTGTTTCATGGGGGTACCCTTTGCAGATTATTTTTGTTTTCTTTTATCTTTGCCCCCATACCCTTTTGAATGTTTGGGGATTTGTATTCCCCCAGCTGGGTCCAGGGGAATAGATTGGGCCTCAAGAGATTGGAGAAGAGAGGAGATGGGAGAAATAACTGATGAACTTAAGGGTTCCCATAAAATGACTACAGATATGACTTAGGAATGACCAGTGAGGAAATACCTGTGTAGGAATTTCTAGAAGCCATGATCCGTTCATTTATTTTTGGTACTGGGTATTGAACCTAAGGGCATCTAACCACTGAGACACATTCCCAGCCCTTTTTGCTTTTTATTTTGAGACAGGATCTCACAAAGTTGCTTTGGACCTCGTTGAGTTGTTGAGGCTGGTCTCAAACTTGCCATCCTCCTACCTTAGCCTTCGGAGCCACTGGGATTACAGGCATGTACTACCACACCCAGGTGCCATAACCTGTTTAGAGATTAAAGTTTCTGTGTGATTGCTTTATGTTTCTGATTTGCCTAAGAAAGTGGGTTAGGTTCATGAGTTAAGAAGGAGTGGATAGAAAGAAGTGGAGAGGTGGTAGTAGACCAGAGGCCAGAGGAAACAGAAGAGAAGCCAAGACATGCAAGTCCAAGTGAGAGGCAAGCAGCAATGAGCAAGATGTTTAAGCACTAGCCAGGAATCTTCCAACATTTATAAAGATACCAATTTCCTATTAGTCATACAGCATAAGGGCTCAGATTATTTATTTACTTACTGTTTCTAGGGATCGAACCCAGGACCACTGAGCTATACTCCCAGCCGCTAAGTTATTTTATTTGGCTATTAAAACAATGAAGTTAAAAGGCTAAAGATTTTTGGGATCCTCAGATTGTGTTTTGAATGTTCCATCTGGGATAGGAAGCAAAATATGTTTAGGACCTCAGCAACCATCATGTTAAAATATGTTGGTGTCTACAGCTTGGTGTGGATCTGTAGAAGTTAGTACTGATTTAGGAGAAACCAGTGGTCCCTGAGGGACAAAGATGGACTGGGTCCCACAAGCTGCCTTAAAATTTCTGAACAGCTATTACAGATATCACTCTAATTTGCAAAGACTAGGTGGCAGTTAGTTACCTGAAAAGTTATTATCACAACAACTACCATTGACTGGATTTCTGAAAAGCCTCACCCCTCATCCCCCTCAATATTGGGAATTGAACCCAGAGGCACTCAACCACTGAGCTACGCCTTAGGCTCTTTATATTTTTTGTTTTGTGACAGGGTCTTGCTATGTTGCAGTGACTGGCCTTGCAGTAATCCTCCTGCCTCAATCTCCAAAGTCACTAACTACTCAGTGTGCCACTCAGTGTGGATATAGTGCCTGAATGTAAAACACAAAACAAGCCGGGCATAGTGGTGCATGCCTACAATCCCAGCAACTCTGGAGAGTGAGACAAGAGGACTGCAAGTTCGAGGCCAAGATCAGCAACTTAGTCTCAAAATAAAAAGTACAAAGGGCTGGGTAGCTCAGTGATAAAATATCCCTGGGTTAAGTTCCCAGTACCCTCCCCCACAGAAACACCCCCACAAAACAAAATAACAAAATAAAGGAGGAAGGATGAGGTAATACAGTATCCTAAATCTTCAGAACCCTTGTTAGAAACTTCCCAAATCTATCACCACTTCCAGGCCCAAGCCTTTAGCATGCCTCAGGACATCAAACTTCAATGCAGTCTAAATAGCAATTGAGGAATGCTTATTCTCAAATTCTTAGACTGGAGAACTAAGAAAAGACAGCTTTCCATGGAAGCTTTCAAGGTATTTGGGAACTTGCATTACATTTAACAAACAGTTGGTAAGAAAGGTACAGTTATATGCTGCATAAGGACATTACCGACCACAAGTATGATGATGGTCTCATAAGATTATGATGGAGCTGAAAAATTCCTGTTGCCTAGTGATGTCATTACCATCTTAACATGGTAGCACAATGCATTATTCACATATTTGTGGTGATATTGCAGTAAATAAACCTACTGCACTAGTAATGTGAAAGTATAGCACATACAATGATGTATAGCACATAATACTTAATATAAGATAATATACCCATTACTGGTTTATGTAATTATATGTTTTTAAATTATTTTAGAGTGTACTCCTTCTACTTATAAAAAAAAGTTTACTATAAAATATTATGCCATGTTACACCATCAGTAACCTTGTATATCTTATTTTTTTTTTTTAAGAGAGAGTGAGAGACAGACAGAGAGAATTTTTTTTTAATATTTATTTTTTAGTTTTTGGCGGACACAACATCTTTGTTTGTATGTGGTGCTGAGGATCGAACCCGGGCTGCACGCATGCCAGGCGAGCGCGCTACCGCTTGAGCCACATCCCCAGCCCTCATCTTATGTTTACTTCATCTCGAGTGCATCAAGAGGCCACATCAAGTGAGTGACCTGTATTATCTAGGTTTGTGTAAGTACACTCTGATGTTCTCACAACAATGAAATTGCCTGTGGATGCATTTCTCAGGAATCACTGTTGTTAAGCAACCCTGAGTTAATTGGAGACAGGAATTACTGTGGAAAGCTTTAATTTATTTAGATGGGGAGTTACTTTCTTTGGTATTGTAGGAGCAAAATGTCTTCTTAATGTATATACATGATATAGACCCTTCTGTATATATATGATAGGACTACTTTTTTTTTATATAGTGAGGGCTGAGGGTATAACTAAGTAGCAGAGTACTTGCCTAGCATGCAGGAGACCCTGAGTTCAATCACCAGCACTAAAAAAAACCATCATGGATTAAATGTAATTTTTGGGGGGGGTTCTATATAGCAAATATATAGATCGATTGAAAGCACAGTTTCAGAAACAGTAAATCACCTCCACCCCCAACAAAAGCCAAAATTTGGACATAAAATGTCATGAGATCACAAAATGCTGTAAGTGATCACAATGCCTTATGATATCACTAGCTGTACATATACATGCTATATAGGACACCGAAACATTTCAATTCCTATTTGAATCAGGAACTGAAGCCTCTAGACAGGTCAGTGCCACATAGTAATGTAAAGCTCAAAATGCATGTCTGGGGGCTGGAGTTGTGGCTCAGTGGTAGAGTATTTGCTTCACCCTTATGAGGCACTGGGTTGGATCCTCAGCACCACGTAAAAATAAATAAATAAAATAAAGGTATTGTGTCCATCTACAACTAAAAATATTTTTAAAATGCATGTCTGTTAGCTAATGTACAAAAGTAAAAGTTCAGCATTTCTTCTTCTTCTTTTTTTTTTTGTACCAGGAATTGAACTCACAGGCATGTAACCACTGAGCCACATACCCAGCCCCTTTTAAAATATTTTATAGAAACAGGGTCTCACTGAGTTGCTTAGGGCCTCATTAAATTGCTGAGGCTGGCTTTGAACTTGCGATCAACCTGCATCAGCCTCCCAAACTGCTGGGATTACATGCATGTGCCACCACCCCCAGCAAAAGTTCAGCACTTTTAAATGTCCATGAATAATGTAGGAAAATTAATATGTTAAAAAGTTGAATGTGTGCAATTTTTAAGTTTATTTTAGGGTTTAAAATTTTTAATTTGTTTTTTAAGGTGATAAATTCTAAGGTAATTTGTTATGTGGTAATAGATACAAATACATTAAGCAAGTATTTTTAAATAGTGAACATAAAGATGTTAAAGGAGCTATTGGAAAAGATGGAAGTGTGAACAACTTGAGGATTCAGTCTAGTTTTTTTAAAGATTGCTTTATAGTTTAAGCCAGAAAAGGAAAGCTTATCTCTTTATTTCCAAAAGATTAAAATGATTCTCTATTTTTCCCACGATGTACTTTACTTCAGCAAAACAGTACACCGTGTTATTTTAGCCTCTCGGGAAACATGGCATGTTCAAGTTTGCTAGAAAGAGATAATGATCGCTTTTCTCCATACATCTCACGGAAAGTTTATCGGGATATTGGTCTAGAGAGAAAATGGCGGCGGGGGCTGTGGACGGGTTGGGGGAACCGAATACCTCAGTTTAAGATCAGAAATGGGCAATGGATGACCTAATTTAAAGTTGTTAGAACCACAGGCCTCCAACTGTGTATTTGTCATCTACATTTTCTCCTTAGAGATTTCGTTAAAAATTTACAAAAGTCCTATAGTATCGTTTTGCATTCTTAAATCAAGATGCTTAAAAAGCATTAGCTGAAATTCTATAGCTCATTAGTTAAAAGTGAATAACAAAAATCTCACTGCCTTCTGAACGCTCGTTCTTATTTTCTTACGAACAGAACAGTATTTAAGATCCAGCATTTCTCCGTGTGGTGCAGATAAGCCATTTTCTATGACTTTTTCTACCTCTGGGAAAATTTATTTCTGAAACGTGTAATTGCTGTGCAATAAGCCAAGTGGAACAGTGACGCAATAATCTACTGCAAGTTGCCTTACAAAAAATGATGTCATTTGGCGCAGATCTAGTCACTTTTAAACAGATAGCTATGGCAAGGCTTCCTCCACGTTGTTTCGGATTCCCCCACCCCGATCGTGTGCAAGATGCAAAAATACATTTTAAGGGCCTCCAAGCCCATAACTTATGCACCGCAGTGGCTAAGGGTCCACCGCTCCTGTAGGCAGGGAGGGACTGTTGCTAGGGGACGTGCACAACCTAGCGTCTCCAGCCTCGACGGCGGCGCTACCGGGGAACGCCGCATGTGCTCGTGGCCGCAGCTCCCGGCTGTCTCTCTTCCTCGGTGGGGCCCTGC
>NW_026000249.1:13118746-13135379 GCF_001458135.2 Marmota marmota marmota | reverse complement strand
TCCCGCGGCCCCGAGCAAGGCGCGGATTCCGTGGCCCTCTGTACAGATCGAGTCAAACATTTGGTAGACGCCGGGACCTAATTTGTCTATGAGTTGACTTAAATTGTTTGAAATGTAATTTTTTTTTTTCAGAGAGAGAGAGAAAAAAAAAGGAAGAAGAATAATTCAGCCATTTTTTGCAGCACACAGCTGCAGGTACCATGATTATTTCCCCCCTAACCCGTTCCTTCCCTTTAAAAATTCTATTTACGCCTGAAATAGAACTATGCCAAATGTGAGGCATAAAACGTGGAATGGGAAGGTCTGGGTTCGACTGGGTAACTGAGAAAATCGCGTGTTGAGCCTCGCTTGGTTTCTTATATATGAAATCTAGCCAGTAATACCCACATCATAGGGTAGGAAGGGCTATATGAGGTCATATATGTGAAAATAATCTATAGCTGTTAAGTGTTGTAAAAACGTAAGGCCATTTTTTAAGTAACCTTTGCCAGAGTGGTTAATGTTGTAGAGGCTAACTGTTGCTGCCTCTTTATTTCTGTATTATAAGTATAAGCAAATAAGTATGGAATAGAAAAGCAGTGCATAGAATCCATAGATATATAATAGTCACGTTGCTTGGCTTTCCTCCTACTAAACGCTAACTGCTTATTTAAATAACGGTATTCTTTAATTCAAATTTAATGTTACTGTAGGGCTTTGCTTTTCATCATCTTAGGCCGCTGAGGCCCCTATTCTTACTCAGAATATTTATTAACACCTTGCGTTTGTTTAGTCTTTTATGTTTTCTGAATTTGTCTTCTTTTGTTAATGTGATTAAATTTTAATTTAGAAAATGCTTTTTAAATGTATATGCCCTGATTTTAATGTCTGTTTTTCATATCTAGAGAACAGGATGCCTGAATACCTCTACCCATTTGAAAATTGTTTTTGAAGAGCTTATAAATGCATTCATGTTTCTGTGATTCTTAATAGATCTAAAAATGTAGAGAAAATTTCAGCTTTTTGACACTTAATGTAATATTTATGCAATTTTTCATTTTTAATAACCACAACACTTAGTAGGTGCTTCAAGTTACTATCAGTGATGAAGGATGTTAATTTCTACTCTCTACTGCTGATTAATTTGGAGAAAACATAGAATAGTAAATATTTGTGGTTTAAAAATTAAATTTATTTGCCAGAATTTGTATGTGTAACAGATCAGTGTGGAATCATACTTACTTGGCACATCAAAAACGTAGTATGGGTTGGCTTAAAAATGGTCCACAAAAAGTGAAGACGCTTTTTTGGGGTATATTATTTTTAGCTAACAAATGGTTTTCTGAGTAGTTACATGTTTTATTAGATTTATAATTCTCTAGTTCAATATCAGTTGTCTTCCAGGATATGCTTTTGTGTTTTGTAAAAAGGCAGAATAATAAGGCAGGATTAAAATTGCAAGAGGAAGAACCTACTTTAAAGTGGTTGTTTTTATACATTGGCCTTATCTCTTGTCCTGAAGATAAAATTTTGACAAATCACTGCTTTATTGGGAATTTCAGGATTTGACCTCTGTCTTGATTTGGGTTATCTAGGGCTAAAATCTTGGAACCAGGGCTGGCTTGGTTTCATGGGTGTTCAGAAGGAACCCATACTTGTTTTAAAAACTTGCATGTAAAACTGGCATTGTACAATGTAAAGGTGAATGGTAAAATTCATACTAATAATTTAAATTTTTAATTTTTCTTAGAATGACATAAAACAGCAAATAAAAACATCGTGACAAGTCAAGAGACTGAAGAAAGGAAAAAGCTTTATATTTTAGTACCTTTAACAACATTTTTTTCCCCTGCTTTTGAACAAGGCTCCCCTCCCACAAATGATATTGCTGGCTCATTGTCAAGTTTGGCCTTTCCCATTGCAAATGTTTTGAGAGTGAATAGCTTAACTGTGAGGAAAATGAACCTTTAGTTTGGAGAGGAGTGTGTGTGGATTAATTTATTAGCATATATTTCATTTCAGTCAGAATGCTGTAGCTCCTGTGGGTTTTTTTTTTTAATTGAAGAGCAATGAAAAAGAGTCATTGATGAGACAGTGTAGAATAGTGGTTAATCAGGAAGGCTGTGAAGTCAGGGAGACCCCAGCTCCACAACTGATTAATAATCATAGTCTTGGCAAGTTACTTAACCTCTGAGCTTTGATTTTTCTCATCTTTGAATCAGTAATGGTTATAGAACATGGAGGGTTGTAAGGTTTAAATTTATCTATTCATCCAAGTATTTATCAAGCACTTCTTAATGTGCTGAGCACTGTTCTAGATGCTGTGGATACATCAGTCAGTGAAACAAAAAAATATTATTATATTTTTTTGTAGTACTGAGGATTTTTTGTGTGCTAGTGAAGCACTCTACTACTGAGATACATCTCCAGCCCTTTTTAAAAACTTTATTTTGAGACAGGATCTGGCTGAGTTGACTAGGCTAGCCTCAGCCTCCTGAGTAGCTGAGATTATAGGTGTGCACCACTATGCCAGGTGAACAACAAAGATATTTGAAGCAAAAAGTTAATACATAAAATAGCTAGCCTACCCCACCATACTGTGGAGAAAAATAAAGCAAAGAAGATGGGGATTATCTGGTAGATAGGTTGGGTCAGGTTTCGAAATTGTAAGAGCGTATTTGGGGAAATGACACTGAAGTAAAGATCTGAAGGGAGAGGTAAGTATCTGGATAGAGTGATCCAGGCAGCAGGAACAGCAAGAGGCCTTAAGGTGTGAGTGTGGCTGTTTTTCAAGAAATAGCAGCAATAGGGAGTAGAATAAAAGGGTGTTATTGCTATTTTTGGATTTTAGGAATTATTGGAAGAACTCTCATAGGTCATCTCTGTCATGACTATATTGTATTGCTGTGGGTCCAAAATGGAAGACCTGTTTGGAATTAGAAATTTTAACTTTGCACTTTTTTTTTTGGTAGTCTTGGGGATGGAATCCAAGTCCTTGCATATACTGGGAAAGCACTCAACCACTGAGCTATATATCCCCAGCCCAGAAATTTTAACTTTGGAATAAAGAAGCTAGAAGCAGGGCGTGGTGGTGCATGCCTATAATCTCAGCAGCTGGAGGGGCTGAGGCAGGAGGATTTCAAGTTCAAGACCAGCTTTAGTAATTTAGTGAGCCCCTAAGAAACTCAGCGAGACCCTGACTCTAAAATAGAAAAAAGAGCTGGGCATGGGACTCAATGGTTAAGTACCCCTGGGTTCAATCAATCCTCTATACCAAAAAAAAAAAAAAAAAAAACCTAGAAAAGGCAAAGTGTGTTCTCAGTTTTCTCTTTTTTAATATAAAAGATTCTTAAAGCTCATCTGGCTGAATCATTGAAGCAAGTAAAAAGAGATAGAAAAATTATCCTTTGTCCTTGATAAGATCTTTGAATTTAGTTAATGATTCTACATCATGGGCTTTAAAAATTTGCAGGAAATAAGAACAGATAGAAAAATTATCCTTTGTCCTTGATAAGATCTTCAAATTTAGTTAATGATTCTGCATTGTGGACTTTAAAAAAATTTAGGAAATCTGTAACATCAAGACCTTACAAAGATTTAGTTTTGTTGTATAATTTTCTGAGAGAACTAACATGCTGACATTATAGGATCTGTGATTTCATGTTAGAATATAACTTAGAAGATTTGGGGGTTTTTTCACCAATAGAGGCTTTTCCTAGAATTCTCACTGGATCCAGTCTCTAAAGGTTAGGAAAGCTGTTTTCCATGACATTGCTTTTGGACTACTTCTACTTGTAGTGAGGAATAAGCAGAAGAGCATTAAAGTCTTCTGATGAAAAATAGCATTGAAGCAGGGTTTTTTTTTTGTTAGAAGTTTTCTTGTATTACAGGATAACTAAATGCTTATGCATACCTGAAATGTGAAATAATTTGGTTACTGGGTGCCAGCCTAGAGGCCTCAGAACCTTTTTTTTTTTTTTTTTTTCTTAGCTAAGGAGTTCCTAGTGCCTCAGTCTAAAAGCCCCTTTAGCCTGCTTGTAGGCATACTTTTCATTTTTTTATTGATGTCAACGGGTGGGTTAAGGTCAAAGATTATTGCATTTTACTTGACAACTCATGCTATGTCACAAGGCAATACAATGAGTTTTAATAAAATTATGCATTATGTATGAGATCCTGTGACAATTAAAAAGGGGGAATTGACAGCACAGAAAATTAAGTTCTTAAAAATGAATCATAATGGTTGAGTCTTGCTGGAGGAAAAAACTGATCTTGTGTAATCACCTATTCTATAAGGATATGGAGTGTTTCTGTGGATTGTGGATTTCCTTAACAAAGCATGAGAATGATGCTACATGATATTCAAGAAATAAAGAGTTGTTGATTGTGGTAGCTTCAATTAGAAACCTCTCTCCAGTAGAGAAGGAGTTAAGTGGGTTGAGGTAGCCTAGTAAGATTATGATGATTCTCAAATCTACTCAATTCTTATTTTTTTATTGTTTTTATTTGTATTTGTGAGCTTTTTTTCCCCTTTTTTTAAAAAAATTATACCACAAGGTAGTAAAACATAAGACTATTTAAAGGAAACTTAAGCCATCTCTTGATTCTAAAAATGGTTAATACTTAATCACGGTTGTCCTCAGTCCTTGGCAAGTCCTCCAAAAATGTTATCAAATATTTAAGACTTTATAAACAGTTCTTAAGATCCTTCTCTGAAAATTATATTCTAATTTGAATAAAATTATCATCTTATTTTAGATAAGATTATGAAATAAAAAACTTGCTTCCTAACAGAGGTATAATTTTATAAAGAATGAGATTTTGGTTGCATTTTTGTTTCTATTTTCTTGGTGCTAATCATTTAATATAAGTTTTTCTTAGAATGCCAATTCATGCATATCTTTTTATTTATATTTTTAGTAATAGATGGACACAATACCTTTATTTTATTTATTTTTATGTGGTGCTGAGGATTAAACCCAGTGCCTCACATGTGCTAGGCAAGCTATCTACCACTAAGCCACAACCCCAGCCCTAATGCATGTTGCATATTCCTCCCTTATCACAGTGAGGAATCTCTCATACTCATTTCCAGAGGATGGGACAGATTTTGGGGGGAATAATTATGTTAGAATTACACAGTAATTTTGAAAATGCTACAGTGAAGGTGCTNTTTTTTTTTTTTTAATATTGCAAGTATGGCATTTTCTGTGTAGTCATCAAATTTGGTAGAACAATTTGAGGATGAAGGTAGTATAACACTATTTAAATTTTTCATTGAGGATAAGCATATTAATCTCTGAGGATCTAGCTTTTGTACCGTAGCAGTCTTTTCTTTTTTGGGGGTACTGGGAATTTGAACTCCGGGGCAGTCAACCTCTGAGCCACATCCCCAGCCCTATTTTGTATTTTTATTTAGAGACAGGGTCTCACTGAGTTGCTTAGCACCTCACCTTTGCTGAGGCTGGCTTTGAACTCACGATCCTCCTGCCTCAACCTCCAGAGCTGCTGGGATTACAGGCGTGCACCACTGTGCCCAGCTAAGCTTTTGTATTGAATAGCTTAGGGTTTTGTATGCATTTTCAGGTAGCTCTGGGAGGGATGGGAGAGTGATAAATTACTGCTTATGGCATAAGTATGGAGGGTTAGTTAATTTGGAAATATCTTCAATTTAATTGCTCAGAATTTTGCCTTCAAATCAGAATGGTAGCCTTCTAACTGAAAAGGAAGCATTTAATTTCTTTGCCTTTAATTTCCTCTTTACCCCCACCAGACTTCTTTCTTTACTGCTCACAAGAGAGTTTGAACTGTTAGAAATTTCTGTGGTATAAATAGCAGTAATAGTCATCCAAGGCAGAGGTAGGAAGAGGTTGGGGTGTGTGTGTGTGTGTGTGTGTGGTCACTTATCTCTTATCACACCTTCAGTGGTACTCAAACTTTTTGGTCCCAGAACCTTTTATACTCTTAAAAATCATTGGGATCCTAAAGAACTTTGGTTTATGTGGGTTGTATTGATTTATACAGAAATTGAAGCTAGGAAATTGAAACACACTTATTTGTAATTCATTTTGAAAAATAACCCATTAAATATGGTTGCTTAAATCACATTTTTAGCTATTTATTTTTTAAAATTATTTTTTTTAATTACCAGAATGTTTTTGTTGTTGAGGATTGAACTCAGAGGCACTCAACCACTGAGACACATCCCTAGATCTTTTTATATTTTGAGACAGGGTCTTGCTGAGTTGCTTAGGGCCTTTGCTAAGTTGCTGAGGTTGGCTTTGAACTCAAATCCTCTTGCCTCAGCCTCCTGAGCCACTGGGATTACAGGTGTATGCCATCGTGCCCAGTACATTTTTTATTAAAATAACTCTTCCAAATTAAGAACATAATGAGAAAAGTACAATTAGGCAAGTCTCTTTAATGTCTGATTTAATAAAAGACAACTGCTCATCAGCTTCTGCATTTCCATCATGAGTAAATTTCTGGAGATTAGTTCTGTGAGAGAACAAAGGAAAAGACAATTTAAAAAAATTATTTTTTTAGTAGTTGGGTACAATACATTTATTTATTTATTTATTTTTATGTGGTGCTGAGGATTGAACCCAAGGCCTCATGTGTGCTAGGTGAGTGCTCTACTGCTGAGCCACAACTCCAGCCCTGAAAGAGACAATTTAAAAAAATTATATTGAAAATAATTTTGACCTTGGGGAGCCCTTTTAGGGGACTAGACTCCCAGTTCTCCCTGAACCATAGTTGGAGAATTGCTGTACTAATCATTCCTATGCACAGAAATATGAGATTTACTTTCCTTTTATAAATTAAAAGATTCTTTTTTCAGTGCTGGGAATCAAACCAGTCTTCTGCATGCTAGGAAAGCACTCTACTACTACTAAGCTATACCCTCAGTCCCTCTTTTCTTTTGTCATTGTCATGGTGATGAAATAAGACAAACTCTTCAATATTTCTTTCTTAGTAGTAAAAGTATGTGTTGTAGTTTAGTCTACTTTAGGATCATTCCCCTTTTGAAAAAAAAAAAAAAAACTTCCATTTAAAATTCTGAAGGCCAAGTGTAGAGATGTACATGTTAGGTTTATGAACCATAATTTCCCTTAGTCTGATGATATGTTTTGAAAAGTGAGGATACAGGGCTGGGGATGTGGCTCAAGCGGTAGCGCGCTCGCCTGGCATGCGTGCGGCCCGGGTTCAATCCTCAGCACCACATACAAACAAAGATGTTGTGTCTGCCGAAAACTAAAAAATGAATAAATACTAAAAAAAAAAAAGAAAAGTGAGGATACAGAACATTAAACATTTTGTATGTAAATATTTTTTTTTGAAGATGCTAATGAATTTTTCCCCAGCTTTCAAATAACTTATAGAATTATTATAGAATTATTTGAGTTTTATGTTAATTTTATAATGATTAGTTTCTCCCTTAAGTTGGTATAATTTTGTGTTTAGAGAATTCTTAGGTATAAGATTTTAAGTATTTTTCTTTTTGTGTTCTTATATTGCCCTTTTTTCTACTTATTTTCAAACGTGTTTTTGTATTATAGTTGTTTTTGTTCTTTTTTTGAAGCCTCACTCATTCTAAGTCTTCTTTTTCCCTTTTTAATAGCATCTAAGGTATGAATTGTGAACAAGTTGGTTTTGTTTAATGTGTTTATTTGTACGTTTGGTTGTTTGATGCCTTAAATATTGATGTTATAGATCAGTGCTGTCCCATTATAATGTAATGCAAGTCACACATGCAATTTAAAATTTTCTCATAGCCAGTTTTCTAAACAGAAGAAACAGGTGAGATTAATTTATTTTAATCTATGTCCAAAATATTTCATTATGTAATCAATATAAAATTTGTATAGGATACTTTTACATACTTTATTTGGTACTAAATCTTCAAAATACGATTCGTTTTATACTTAAAGCATTTCAATTTGGACTAGTCCCATCTCGAGTGATTGATAGTCTCATGGCTAGTGGCTTCTGAAACAGCATAGACTAACTTTGGTTAGGGCAGAAAAGCCTAAGGAGCCCATTAGTAAAACTAGAAAATCATACTTCCATGATCAGAACAAATGGAGACCAAAGCTGTTACAAAGTGATGTCCAGTGTTTTTGACTACCAGTACATTTCTTGGTATCTTATAAACCTGCATTGTGATAAACCCTAGAGAGGATTGGGGTCTGTACAGAAGAGATTGAGGGGTCTCAAGTCCCTCTGCTCTTGTCAGTGATAGGGAGAATTAGACAAGAGTTGGATCAAGGAAGCCAACATTGATGGACCAACATTGGGTGCCTTGCTCTGGACTAGATATTTAATTTGTGTTAATTCTTTTATCAGTACCCCAATTCAGTAAGATTATTATTATTCCTAATATAAGGATGGAAACCAAGATGAGGAATTTAACAAAATTTCAAATTTCTCAGGGTCACACGGGTGGTAAGTACTAGTAAATACTTTGATTTCAAAGATTTTTCTCTTTGACCACACCGTTTTGTATTTTTTATGAATCAAATTCTAGTCTTAATTCTTTTTATTTAAATGGTGCTGATGATCAAACCTAGGACCTCTCACATACTAGGCAATTGTTCTACCACTGAGCTATACCTCCAGCCCTTTAATTCTATTTATAATGAATTGTATGACTTTTACTAAAAAGTCATTTCTGCTGGGTGTGGTGGTGCATGCTTGTAATCCCAGGCACTCAGGAGGCTGAGGCAGCAGGATTACAAGTTTGAGGCCAGCTTCAGAAATTAATGAAGACTCAGTAACTTAGTGAGACCTTGTCTCAAAATAAAAAATAAAAGGGCTGGGGATATAGCTCAGCGGTAAAGCACCCCTGGGTTCAATCCCCAGTACCAAAAAAAAATGTCATTTCACCTGTGAACCATAGTGTCTTTATCCAGTTACAGTTAGTCTTGGTCCTGAAAAGGTGGGCCATATTTAGAGAGGAGTTTCTCTGAAGTTAATTGGGTCAGGTTTATTATTTGCCCTCCAGCAGTACCAAGTGAGGGGACATAGCAGTAAGCACTACCATGAGCCATACTAAGTGCTTTACTTGTATTAACTCATTACCTCATAGCAACCCTATGAAGTACATTCTATTACTATTAGTATCTCCTTTTACAGGTGTTAACAGATGTTAGAGCACGGAGAAGCTAAGTAGCTTGCCCCAAGGTTACAAAGCTGATAGGCAGAACCAGTATTCAGTCTCTGCTGTGGGACTTCAGACCTGTACTGTGACTCACTACTTCACCAAAAGACTACATCGTGTTGGTCGGTTAATCACTGAATGTTTTATTGTTTTCTGCTTTGTACGTGCTTCCCTTAAAAGTGTAAAATACAAGCTGGATGTGGTTGCACATACCTGTAATACCAGTGATTTGATAGGCTTAGGCAGGAGGATCTGCAAGTTCAAGGTCAGCCTCAGCAATTTAGTGATACCCTGTCTCAAAATTTAAAAAAAGGGTGGGGGGATACACTGCTGCTCTCTCATTGTAGTCTTACTGATAGGTGCACTAGGCTTTTCTGGTAGAAAAGAAGTTACAAATTAGCTATCAAAAATTGGTTTTAGAGGTTGATTGAGATCAGATAAACTTTACAAATGCGTTGGTAAGACTTTAAAAGTAGCTATAGTTTATTTACTTTGCATATCTACTTAAGTGCATTGCATATATGTCAAGTTATGTAAAAAGTAGGAGAATAAATGAAAATTTTATGTCTCAAAAGTTTAGAGCTGGGTATGGTAATATGCGCCTGTAATCCCAGCTGCTTGTTAGGCTGAGGCAGGAGGATCACGAGTTCAAAGCCAGCCTTAGTGAGACCCTGTCTCAAAATAAAAAAGGGCTGGGGATGTGCCTCAGTGATTAAGTATCCAAGTACCATTGTGTTCAATCCCTAGTATTGGGGGCTCTGTAGAGGACTTGACTAGCATGGGTGAAGCCCTGGGTTCAATCCCTAGTACTGGGAAAAGAAAAGAAAAAGTTAGAAAGCATCTCAATCTAATGCTCTTATTTTTATAGATGCAGAATGAAGGCCAAGAAAGTGTAAGTAACTTTAATCAAAGTAAAAATATCTCTGTTTTAAAATTTTTAGTTAGATCCTTGGTTTTAATAGGAAAAATCATCTGAGGTAGTAAAATGGGGGAATTTACTCTTAGGAATATGTCTCTCATAACCCAAGAGCAGACATAGACCTGTGTCTGGGGACTGGAAAATGAAGGTATTAAGGAGCACTCCCCATCCTCTCATCTTGGCTTTATTCTTTCTCATTTGGCTGTCTTTCTCTGATACTTAGCCCACATGGCAGGCAGAAGTGAGTACCCACAGCTGCTCTTTGACATGTTCCAGTTCCAGTTACACCCAGTCAGTGCAAGTCTGTCTCTTTTTCCCTTTTTTTCTTTCTTCTCTCTCCTTCCCTAAATTCTAAATTCTTGACAAAGGGATGTTCATCTTGATTCATATTTCCCATCCTGGTCTGACCATATGGGACTAGGACCAGGATCAGGGAGTGGAAGCCTGCCTGCTAGGAATCCCCTTCAGTGGGCTTGGTGCCCAGGAGTCTGCCTCCACCCCTACTTCATTGCTTTATGATATTTTCACATAGTATCTGGAACTTGGATTGTTTTTTGAGGAAAGCCTAGTGTATCCTTTTATTTTTTGGTGTTGGGATTAAACCCAGAGCCTTGGGTATACTAAGTGCTCCTTCTGCCACTGAGCTATATCTCTGACCCCTGTATCTCCTTTTTTTTTTAAATATTTTTTTAATTACAGGTGGATACAATACCTTTATTTTTATGTGATGCTGAGGATCTAACTCAGTGCCTCACATGTGCTAGGCAAATGCTCTACCACTAAGCCACAACCCCAGCCCCCCCCACCCCTCATCTCTCCTTTTAAAAATTTCCTTTAGATAGAGTATTTTTTAGAAAGGTGAATATTAGCTTTCCAGATAATGATAACTGTTGGATAGAGAGGATTGCTTTCACTTGAAGTGAAATATATAGTATTTCAGGCACTGTCAAAATAACGAATTAATGAAACAGCACAGTCTACTCTCAAATATATGAATGCTGCTATTTACCCTTCTGTTATTAAATATTCATTGTCATTATATCTTGACAAACCAGAGTGATAATTTGTGACCATAATGACCCTGAGAAATATTGCAAAATGCCAGACGTTTCATCTAGTTTAATTTCTTATTTTTATTCTATTTTGAAAATTGATAATTAGCATGATATTGATAGCTCTCTACTAACCAGAATGTTTGTTTATCCATACACCACACTATATGAGGTTCCTTTTGTTCATTTTTGTACATATGTTTTATTTCACTTGAAAAATTCTAAGCTCATTGGTTTTACTTTTAAAAATAACCCAGATGGGGTGGGGATGTGGCTCAAGCGGTAGCGCGCTCACCTGGCATGCGTGCGGCCCGGGTTCGATCCTCAGCACCACATACAAACAAAGATGTGTTGTGTCTGCCGAAAACTAAAATAAATAAATAAATATTAAAAATTCTCTCACTCTCTAAAAAAAAAAAAAAAAAAACAGAGCTGGGTATGTAATCCCGGTGATTCAGGAGGCTGAGATAGTGGGATCACAAGTTCAAGGCTAGCCTCAGCAATTTATCCAAGCCCTAAATAATTTAGTGAGACCCTGACTCAGAATAAAATGTAAAATTAAAGGATAAATAAATAAATAAATAAAAAGGGCTGGAGAGCTGGGGATGTGACTCAATGGTTAAGTGCCCCTAGGTTCAATCTTCAGTAACCAAAATAAATAAGTAAAAATAATTCAGATAAACAAGGCCACATTGACAACTTGCTTTAATCTTGAATGTGTTAGTATAGTAGTTCTGACAAGCATTGTTGATATTGTCTAAAATATATTTTTCCAAATTATAGATAACACCCTCTTGTGTTTTATCTTTCCAAAATAAAATCACATAGTTTGTTTTTTTAAGATGGGGTCTTGCTTTAGGTAGCCCTAAAATGCCTGGGCTTAAGTGATCATCTCAGACTCTCAGGTAACTGGAACTATAGGCACAGACCACATGACTGGCTGAAATTATATAGTTCTTGATTAATGGAGTACTAATAAAATTTTTGATGTTAATTTCATTTTGTGCATACTTAGATAAGTAAACATTTAATGTGGTTTGAATCAATAGAACTTAGAGACAAACGGGGGTCAGTCATGGTGGTGCATACCTATAACCCCTGCTACTCAGGAGACTGAGGCAGGAGGATCACAAATTTGAGATCAGTCTAAGCAATTTAGCGAGATATTGTCTCAAAATTAAAAGTTAAATAATAAAAAAATTAAAAAGCCTTAGGATGGGCATGGTGGCACACAATTATAATCCCAGTGGCTCTGGAGGCTGAGGCACAAGGATTACAAGTTCAAAACCAGCCTCAGCAAAAAGCAAGGTGCTAAGCAACTCAGTGAGACCTGTCTCTAAATAAAATACAAAATAGAGATGGGGATGTGGCTCAATGGTCGAGTGCCCCTGAGTTCAATCCCCAGTAGCAAACAAAGCCTTTAGGATATAGCTCAATGGGAGAGTGCCCCCAGAGTTCAGTCTTCAATACTATAAGAAGCCACAAATGGAGAGAAGGAGGTACCTAGAATGCCTCTTGGTAAGATAGAGAATACAAAAGAAAAAAAAATGGTTAAGGAGATGATAAAATTAGGATTCTGTTTATATGTTGTCTTTGAAGTAATAAAATGGGATCATCCCTTAAATAGGCACCCAGAAGTGTCTTCTAGGCAATCAATTAAACCTATATAGGGCTTGAGTATGGGTAGAGATTTGGACAGATTATTGAGGTATTGGTGAAAATAGGTCTTAGTAGAAGCCATGGGTTTAGCTAAGATCATTTAGGGAGGCACAATATTTAGATTAGAAAAGAGCAAGAACAGAATCCTGGACAACACCAACATTTAAGGAAAACAAACCCATGAAGGATATTGAGAAATGAGCAGCCTAAGCATAGGAAGAGAAACAGGAGAATAATGTCATGGAACTGAGAGATGATCCAAGGTCATTAAGTACGCTACAGAAGGATCCAGAGAAATAGGGACTATGAAGTGACCATTGGATTTGGCAATTAGGGTCTTTTAAAGATTTTTTTAATAAGCTTTAAGAAAACAACAATACACTCTGATTGCACATAGATTAAAACATGCAGATTGGCAGATAGGAAAGGACAAAAAGTAAAACTGCCTGATACTCTCCAAAGGTAATCATTTTTAACATTTTCAGCATAGTTTCTATTTAGACTTTTTTCTTAGTAAAAAGATGACCTTATACCGTGGTAACTGTTGATTAAATGGGTTGAAATGTCAAGAAGTTAAATGTCATAGACAACATATTGATCAAACAAAGTAGTAAGTGTAGTGATAACTTATGAGAGTAGAGGAGTGGTGCAATTAATGTGTTTATGGAAGCCAACTTTTCCCTCTCAGCAACTAAGGCTCAACCACATTCTGTGTATGGAGGGGGTTCCTGAATGATACATATCTCCATACTTACTGAAGAGCCTAACACAGAGAAATGCTTTTCTTTTAGTTAAGGATGAGGTATTGGTAATAGAGTGTTGAGATTAGTGGGAACAGCCTCCTAAAGAAGGAGGTAGAGCAGGTGAGAGCAGTCGACTGTGTTGTCTGTTGTTTCACTGGTCCATTCAAACATCCAGGAGAAAGAAAACTTGGGAGATTGGGTCTCAGCATTGCCACTTATGGGGATTCAGAGCCATAGATGTTGGCTGCCATATCCTTTGATTGCACTGTTCTAGGCTGGCATGGTCTGTGAATAGTGGTCCAGCAGATAGCTCAAACATGATTCCAGATCATGAGATGTTGCAGACAATGCTTTATAATTAGTATAGTATTCCAGAGATTTGTCAATATTGCTTGTCCTTATTTGGGATCATCTTTCATTGTACATCAGTGCACACCAATGGGGAATGCCCTCACAGCTATTCAAAGAAAAGAAAAGTCCATAGGCACTGAAGGTCTCCCCCCAAATTAAAGGATCAATCAACATAGTTTTGTTTTAGCAGGGAAGATAGGGAGGACAGGCAGAGGGGGAAAAGAAATGTAGATTCTGGGAAGAGAGTGACTGCTCTTATATGGGAAGGTCTAAGCTATAAGAGGATAGAGGTAAAGTTAAGAAATGATATATTAAGGCTGATGTTGTGGCTCAGTGGTAGAATGCTTGCCTTGCATGTGTGAGGCACTGGATTTGATCCTCAGCACCACATGAAAATAAAGATATTGTGTTCATCTACAACTTAAAAAAAAAGATATATCAAATGAAAAACATAGGAGGAAGGTTAAGTGGAAAGTTTAAGATTCCAGATGTGAGCCAGGTGCAGTAGCACACACCTGTAATCCCAGCAACTCAGGAGGCTGAGACAGGAGGATCTCAAGTTCCAGGCTAGCCTGGGCAACTTAGTAAGACCCTGTCTCAGAATGAAAAAGGATGGGGGGCTGGGGATGTGGCTCAAGCAGTAATGCGCTCGCCTGGCATGCGCGGGGCTCTAGGTTCGATCCTCAGAACCACATAAAAATAAAATAAAGATGTTGTGTCCACCGAAAATTGAAAAATGAAAAAGGATGGGGATATATGGCTCGGGTGGTAGAGAGCCCCTAGGTTCCATACCTAGTACTGAAGGAGAAAAAGTTCAGGTGTAGACCAGTTCTGCGTCAGGTCAAGTCTTAGAGATTTGGGAGTAGAGTGTGCAATGGAATTAGGGAGAATTTATGAGGTTGTTAAGAAGCTCTGACTCTTGTTTTTTTTTTTTGTTGTTGTTGTTGGACACAATACCTTTATTTCATCTATTTTTATGTGGTGCTAAGGATCAAACCCAGTGCCTCACATACTAGGTGAGTGCTGTACCGCTGAGCCACAACCCCAGCCCACTTTCAGTTTTCAAATGGGTTATCTTTGGTGAAAGTTGAATAGAAGCTGACTTAGGTGCCTGTGTATCAGTGAGTGGGACTGATTGATCAGGAGGTGTGTATATGATAAGTAACAAGGGGCAATAGAAGATGGATTTTTGTCTCATTGAAAGGCCAATTTTTAGGAAAAGGACAGATTTTTAAAAACCAAGAGAAATTTAGGCCTGTAAGCTATAGAAGAATTTATTTTTTTCTAAGATGGGAGAGGTTAGAAATAGGGGTAGAGGGCAGGAGGCTTGGCAGCTATGACTTTGAGAAAGACTATGTCATGTTGTTTAAGTCGTTATGTGGAGGGAACTTTATGGACCAATATGAGCATACAAGGAAGATTGTGTTCATTGAAGCAAGGTTCTACAGGGCAAAGTGGAAAGGGTTGAAAAGGCATTTGGGAATGGGGGAGGGGTGATTAGGGAGGAGAATGGGAGCTGTGTGATTCAAGTTAAGAACAGGATAAGGGGCTGGGGTTGTAGCTCAGTAGTGGAATGCCTCCCTAGCCATGTGTGAGGTGTTGGGTTTGATCCTCAGCATCACGTAAAAATAACTAGAATAAAGGTATTGTGTCCATCTACAACTTAAGAAAGAACAGGATAGGTGGGTAGAGCTTCATGTCTAAAGAAGAAAAATGCTTTATTAATAGTGTAATAGACTGAATGAATTTATTCTATCTCATTTAGATCTAATTTTATTATTATTTTTTGTGATGCCGGGAGTTGAACCCAGAGGCTTGTACGTACTAAACACACACACTACTACTGAGCTACAGCCCCAGCCCTAGATCTAATTTTAACTATCTTAGCTTTATTTCTCTGATATGCAAAGATTATATATTCTCTGATATGCAAAGAGACACTGATGTCATGTATAGAGGAACAGAATCCTTATGTATAACTTATCCTTATGTATAATCCATATGTATAATTTAAGTATAAAAGCAATATATTTTTTGTTTGTAACCGTATTTATTTTGTGTGTGTGTGTATATATATATATTTATTTATTTTAAATAAGATCAATGAGGTAAGCAGAAAAGGAAAAGACATCTCTTGAAAACCTACTTACTTGGGGACATCATTTTTTTTAGTTGTTGATAGACCTTTATTTTATTTATTTATATGTGGTGCTGAGAATTGAATCCAGTGCCTCACACATGCAAGTGTGCTACCTCTGAGCCACAGCCCAGCCCCATCATTTTGCTTTTTTAATCTAAGCAAATACATGCATATTTATTTCATTTTTGAAGATAGTCAGTATAATGAAGACTCCTGCTTGTTTTTAGTCTAATATGTAATAAAATATTCTTTGTCAGAAAAGTAGATTGCTGCCATCATTCTTTATATGTGTGCGTGGAATTGAACCTAGGAGAGTTCTACCTCTGAGATACATTCCCAGTCCTTTTTTTCTTAATATTTATTTTTTAGTTGTAGTTGGACACAGTGCCTTTATTTATTTATTTTTTAGTTATAGATGGACACATAATATCTTTATTTTTATGTGGTGCTGAGGATCTAACCCAGTGCCTCACACATGCGAGGCAAGTGCTTTACCACTGAGCTCCAGCCCCAGCCCCAATACCTTTATTTTATTTATTTATTTTTATGTGGTACTGAGGATCGAATCCAGGGCCTCACATGTGCTAGGCGAGTACTGTCCACTGAGCCACAACCCCAGCCCCCCCCCCC
>NW_026000249.1:13110323-13115302 GCF_001458135.2 Marmota marmota marmota | reverse complement strand
TTTTTTTTTTTTTTTGAGACAGGGTCTTGCTAAATTGATGAGGCTGGCTTCAAACTTATGATCCTCTTGCCTCAAAATGTGGCTACTAGAAAATGTAAAATTACTTCTTTGGCTTGTGATCGTGGGTCAGATTAGATTTCTGTTACACAGTGTTGCTTATGTAAAGCTAAGGAAGTGAATTGTTGGAATCTCTGAATATGCATACAGTAAATAGCTGTTCTCACATATTTAACCCCTCTCCCACATTCCCAGCCTTTAGAAATATTATATACAGTTAGTATGATTCTTTGGAGTGATTGATGAATATAACTGTTAATGAGTATAGCGTCTCTTTGTCAGGGTCCTTTCTCTGGCCTCAGGAAAATAAAGGCAATTTTACAAAACTTGAGGAAGGAACCTATGGAGATTTTTAACTTCCTGTGGTAGTTAACTATCAGATATGAGCAGTGGCTTCTTAGAGAGGGGGATGGGGTTATTCTGTATCTTTAAGGATATCTTTTCCTCACTGATTCCAAGAACCTGAATATTGCCCTCTAATTGTACAGAAATCTTTGGGTTTATTCTATTACAGTATCTTTCTCTGTAGTCCTCTACTGGATTTCCCCCTCAGCTAAAAACACTGCCTTAACTTCTATATTGAATTCTCTGTGGGACCACCACCAAAGAGGCCAAGGCTTTTAGATTTCCTTCCATTTTATTAGAGGCAGTGATTCTATTTATCTGAATGCTTTACACACATACACACAAAGATTTTTTTGTGTGTGGATGTGTATACAAACATACATACATACATATATATGTGTATACATATATGCCAGGTTGTGCACAAAGTGCTGTACACATAGGTAGATTCTACATGTTATCCCTGTGTTGTAGATAGGAAAACAGTCTCAAGTTAGGAATATTATTCCAGAACAAGTAGCACTGTCATTGTCCAGACTGAAACTCAGGTCTGCTTGCTTCCCAGTCCAGGGACTTTTCTATTTCAGCTGATAGAGTAGGAAAAAGACTTTTTAAAGTGCAGAAGGCATGCTGTTAACCTGTGGTCCAGCCTGGGTAATTTTGAAGTTATCCTTGTGAAAATTCTAATGTGTTTGCTTGAGCAAAACAGCCTGAAAAGTTAAATTGTACTGAAAGAATATAAGGTGTGAAAGCATGATTCAGGAGTTTCCACTGTATAATCAAAGAAATCTGAAGATTTAAGATTTTCTCTCTCTGGGTGTCTGGTACTGGGGATGGAATTCCAGGAACTCACATTAGGTAAGCACTGAGCTATGTTCTCCAACTGGATCCTGTCCTTTTGACTTAGTAGTTTGATTTTTTTTTATTGGTGCATCATAATTATACCTAACACTAAATTCATTATACCATATTTGTACATGAATATAATTTTACAATCTGATTCTCTAGAACCTTCCCTTTCCTTCCCCTCCTCCATCTCCCTGAATCACTTGCTTTATTCTGATCTTCCTTCCATTATTATAATTAATAATTATTATTTTAAATAGTGCATTAGTAGTTTGAGTTCTTTTGGTTTGTTTATATATAGTGGATTCCCAGTTTCAAAACTAGAGTACAGTTTTAGTGTTCACTTACACAAATGTCTGTGGCATGTATTTTTACCAGCTCTGATGGTCTTTGCACCTATTAATAATGTAAGGCCTGACGTTTGTCATTCTGAATTTCAGTGAAGATTTAAATTGTTTAACTGCTCTTTTTGGTCTTTTGACTGTTTTTCTTGGTCCTGAGGATTGAACCTGGGCACCGTTTATCAGTAAGCTACATGCTTGTGACCTTCCTGCCTCAGCCTCCTGAGCTGCTGGGATTATAGGCATGCCTGTTGTTCTTAATCTCATGCTTGGGTGGTATGATATTCTGATTAATTGAAGCACAACCCATGTGGTAAAGGGTAGATGGTGAGTGCTCCTCTAAAATCCCTTCACTCAGGCACTGGAACATGTTTTGACTAATTTAACACTTGTCTGTTGTAAAATTTCTGTCCAACAACTAAACCATAAACTGCAGTGCTAGCATGGTTTAGCCAAATATTCTTGAAAAAAGTTTGCTTACATCTAATGACTTCAGGTAGATCTAGAGGATTACGTGGAAATTTCCTTCTAACCCTCAGTTTTAGAAGTACATGAGAAACAAGTAGTACTCTATTTGACAGTAAAAATGGGTTTTTAGGAAAAAAATGTGAAATTTGATTAGAATTTCTGTTAAGTGAGGTGTTTTTGAAAAGCTTAAGTCATCTTTAGATATTAAACATTATTTATGTAGCTTAAACTTGAAATTGCTTAAATTAACAGTCAACTCACTTGCCCCTTGGAGTGAAAGCACAGAGATGAGTGGGTTTTCTGTTGGAAACTAGGTCAATGGATGAAGTGTACTTTCTCAGTTAACTTAAATGTTTTTTCTGCATTGGTCTCCTCTTTGCTGACCCCCTCCTCCTAGACCCCATGGATTTGGATTGTAATTAACACATGCAGTTCTTTAAAAATCATCCAAGGTGCTTTTCTCCTCTGAAATCTTCTACGTTTTATATGTAGATATAGAGTGCTCTTATATTCTACCTTTGACTTACATTCATTGCTGACTGTGGGTTCCTAAAGAGTGCCAGAAATCTAGGTGTTGATTACTGTTAGGGCCCTGAGAAAGACAGCATCTTAGTGAATGTATTGAGAAGACAGGAACCTATTGAAAATAGGAGTTTAAAAATTTAGTCTTACTTGCCAATTTTCCTTTGAAATAAGATGAAAACAAATGCATAGGAGAATTGGAAATTAAAGAGGAAGATATGGAATTAGAAACCGCTATGTTGACATGTAAAAGGAGAAACCCTTTGTAATTCATTATGGGGAAAAAGAAAAACCAAATGATAAGTGGAAAATGAATCAAAGGGATATGGGATTTAGCTCAGTGTTTATCTGACATACAGGAGGCCCTGAGTTCATTTCCCAGCAACGCCCCCCCCCCAAAAAAAAATATCAGAGAAGTCTGGAAATGACTGGAGAAAAGGTTAGGTGTCAGAAAGGAACAAGGTGAATATTTTAGATTTTAGGCTTTGAGGTTTTTAATTTTCGGATTTATAATCTGGAAACGACTACATGTGTCGTAAGTAAGCATTGCTCATCCAAAAGTTAGTTTTAGGATTAAGCAAGCCATTTATTTGGCTCTGCTCTACTGTATTTATAAATAAAACATTTATATAGTGGAGAGTGTTTCCATCAATAGGAAAAAGTCCCTCATAGGTTGAGAATCCTAGAATTTAGTTGTGCTAAGTATTAGTATATGCAGATAGTAAAAAGATTGTCTTAAAGGTTTTTTTAAAATGCATTTTTCTCCTTTTAGACTTGTGTATTAGTTTATAACAGTGATCTATTGTACATAAATTGGAAGAAAATTAAGACTTTCTAAGCACATTTATTTTTGAATCTAGACAAGATGAAGGGATGGAAAACTTACAAAATCGTGCTAAGACTCTGAATCTTGTTGAGGGAGCCTTTCCTTTGCCCCCATTTATCTTGGTCACTTTACTTTGGGAATTTAATTTGGTACTTCAGACTCTTGCCAGCTTAGAGAGTAGAGTTTGCATAAATTCTTATTAAAATTTGTCTTTGCTATTTGGTATTTGACTGTATAGTTGGTCATATTCTGTGGTTTCTCCATCCACAAATTCAGTTACCCTAGGATTGAAAATATCCCCCCCAAATTGCATCATTTTTTCTTGTCATTTCTTAAGCAATAATAGTGTAACAGCTATTTACATAGCAATCTAGACAAGATTTAAAGCATACCAGAGCATATGCGTAGGTTAAATGCAAATCCAGTGCTATTTTATATGAGACTTGCATCTGCAGGAGGTCCTGGAACCAGTTCCCCTCAGATACCAAGGGATGACTATAATTATAGTATTATTAAAAGGATTTGCACTTAGCCTGGACTGATTTTTTTCATAGCCTTATCCTGGTCATTAACTTGTTTTTTTCAGGACAAAGGGATTAATTAAAGGCATTTTGCACCTAGCTGTTTTAATGATGATTTTGTTTCACATGAATCAATATAAAATTTCATTTTGAGCATGGTTTTCCCCCCCCTCAGTGCTGGGGATTGAACTCGGGGCCCCCTCACATGCTTGGCAAGCAGTCTACTACTGAGCAGCATGATTTATATAAATAAAGACTTCTTGTACCAGGGTAGATAGTTTTGCAATACAACAAATAAAGACCATTCCACATTTTATTGAGAATTAAAATTATATCAAGTGTACCTATGGTTCCCAAGGATATGATTTGTTTTTAGCATTAGAGCCCCATGATAGTAACTGCTTTGTTTCTGGATATTTCTCTTGAAAAGATTAATCATTGTTCAAAAAGAATGATAAAACTGATGACCAGGACTCAGTTTTCCACTTGATACTTTCTTGTCATTCTGAGAATTAAGTTAATGATTTTTTGGATGCAGGAAGGGCCAGAGAGGTGTCTCTTCATGTAACTGACCTCTTTTTTTGGAGGAGAAAATATCTAAACCTGGAGGCTTATTCAGGGTCACACAGTGACTTGATGACATTGTCAAGCCCTAAACTGGATCTTAAGTTTGGGTATTATTTCCACCCCATTACTCTAACACACACACTGATGGATAGACTAAAAGGCATTTTATTTCTTTGGTTTAGTATAAGAGTATTGGGCATTTTAAAAATCATTTCAGGGCTTGGTGTGTAGCTCAGTGGTAGAGCACTTGCCTAGCAGGTGTGAGACCAGTAGCTAGCTGGGCATGGTGTCACATGCCTGTAATCCCAGAGACTCAGGAGGCCAAAGCAGAAAGATTAGAAGTTGGAGACCAGCCTCAGCAACTCAGAGAGGCCCGAAGCAACTTAGTGAGACCCTGTCTCAAACATTTTAAAAAGGACTAGGGATGTGGCTCAGTGATTGAGAACCCCTGAGTTAAATCCCTAGTACTCCCCCCCACCCCCCGCC
>NW_026000249.1:13089103-13108833 GCF_001458135.2 Marmota marmota marmota | reverse complement strand
CCCCCCGCAAAAAAAGTACAATAGCTGATAATATCTTATTGGCTGGTTAGGGTATGGGAATGTGGCTCAGTGGTACAGTGCTTGCTTAACATGTGGAAGGCCCCAGGTTCAATCCCCAGCACTACATTAAAAAATATTAAATAAAAATTGGCTGGTTAAAAGCCTAAAGTAATTTCAGACTAGCCAGTTTTAGTAGATCTTTAAAATTCCAGATTTTAATCAAATGAAAGTAAACTCTGTGGAAATGCCCCTTTTTATTTGGAAGTACTGAGAAGAGAACCCAGGATCTTGAACATGCCAGGCAAGTGTTGTTCCACTGAACTATATTCCCAGCTCAGGAAATGCCTACTTTATGTTGCAAGTTCCATTTTCAGTCTCTAAAAATTAAGGATGGTATATACAAATTACCTGTAAAAATAATATCTTAATACTTATTAATTATATTTAATATTTTTGATATTTTAGTAAATAGATTATGTAATATTTTGACAGTGAATAGAGAAACAGAATCTTTGCCCAGTAGTAGACCTAGCTATTGAATATTTTCAGGCACCACATTCAAAATTAATCATTTTCTTAATTTTCCTCCTTTGCTAACTATATGCATTTATGTATGGATACAATTACATTAAACTAAAAAGTTTAGAGGAGGGAATGGCCAATTTAAAATTTCAGACCACTGTTTTTTTAAAATATTTTTTTTTAGTTGTCAGTGGACCTTTATTTTATTTGTGGTGCTGAAAATCGAACCCTATGCCTCATACATACTAGGCAAGTGCTCTACCACTGATCCACAAACCCCAGCCCCACCACAGACCACTGTTTTTGAGTGGTAATGCTTTCTAAAATTTGATATTCAGAATAAGACAAAATGCTTTTCATAATACAATTTTTTTTGGTACCAGGGATAGAACTCAGAGGCACTTGACAACTAAGCCACATCCCCAGCCCTATTTTGTATTTTATTTAAAGTCAGGATTTCACTGAGTTGCTTAGCACCTCACTTTTACTGAGGTTGGCTTTGAACTCGCAATCCTCCTGAATTTGGTCTTATAATACAATTTTGAAAGTATCAAAGCAAGAAAAGTGGTAATATTTCTAAGTTTTAAAACAAGACTTCTTTTTTATTCCTATGAAAGAATGAGGAAAGTAATTTAGAACATGAAAGAAATGTCATTCTTTCTACATCTTTCTTTTGAGGACACCTAATATATAGATAGTTAAACATACATGTGGAATAAATGATGGGAGAAATTCCTTCTCCATGAAAAGATGAGCCACACTTTTCTTTTTTTAGGCTTTTTTTAATTATTAAAAATTTGTTCTCGGGGCTGGGAATATGACTTAAGTAATAGCACGCTCACCTGGCATGTGTGAGGCACTGGGTTTGATTCTCAGTACCACATAAAAATAAAATAAAGATATTGTGTCCACCTAAAGCTAAAAAAAAATACTTAAAAATTTGTTCTTTTTAGATAAACATGACAATAGAGTGTATTTTGACATATAGCCAGTGAAACTCTACACATTTCTTTTTGTATAGCTCCCTTAATTAATGTGTTTTAAATGATTCTATTCACATAGGTCTCTGCACTGCGCTTTTTGTTTTATAGCAGAGTATATATCTGTAATTATTTTGCCCAGGATTATCAGAGGCATTAATTCCATTTCTATAATGAAGAAATTGGTTATATTTGCTGTATTGCGTGGTTTTAGATGAAAACTGCAGCAATAAGGAGCTTTGGGAAAAGGGCAAGGAATATCTAGAACTAGCCTTGGCAGAGAGAAAAAGGAACTAAATAAGAGCTTCTTTAGTTGGAATATCAGCTATCTCAAAAGGCACAACTTCTATTATGGGGGCTTAGAGGCAGAATAAACTGGATAAAGAAACGTAGCTTTGATTTGGATTTTAACATAGAGTTGAAGTGACTCTTGTAAAAACTCCTTGGAACCTTGGTTTTAAAGGAACATCATAGAATAAATGGGGGAGAGGACAGAGGGACCAGAAGATTGAGTGTGATGAAAGGCTAGAAAATGACTCCAAGAGCAGTTAAGCTGGACCAGTTTGATGTGACAGGTCATCTAGCCTAGTCCTCTGAGAAACATGGAATTCCTCTCCAACACTCCTGATAGGTGGTCATCCCTGGACTGCCTCCAGTGACAGAAGGCTTACTGACTCTGGAGGCTAGTAGTCCCTGATTGGGGTTATGCAGGTACCTGTAACCTTTTTTTAAAATCTTTTTTTGTAGTTGTAGATGGACAGCATGCCTTTATTTTATTTGTTTATGTGTGCTGAGGATTGAACCCAGTGCCTCGCACATGCAAGGCAAGCACTCTGCCACTGAGCTATAGCCCCAGCCCCCTGTAACCTTTTTTTTTTTCACTGATTACAAAAGAGGGGTATGGCTCCTGTTTCTTTTTTTAAAAACACCCAGTATTGACCCATAAAATTGAATAAGAGCAAGTTCCCAAGAGCTCATTGGCAACTATATATTATACACGTATACATACACATTTTTCTCTACATATGCTGCCAACTGTGTAAAACAGTTCATTTTTAATTTTTGAGAATATTATATGTGGTATTCTGCAGTTTTCTCATTTAACATTTTGAACATCTGTGTTGGTGCATATGGATCAACCTCATTTTTTAAAATAATCGTATTTAGTATATACCAGAGTTCATCCAAGTGATGATAGATAACATGAATTAGTCTCAGTTTTTATACTCTTAAAGTAATAATGCCATGACCATCCATTATCTTGACAGTTCTAATTTCAGAGTTTTTTTGTTTTGTTTGTATATTGACCAAAAATCTTCCCTCCTGACTTCTACTTGGTCCTGAAAACAGATGCCATCTTTGTCCAGAGTCTTCTCTTGAATTGAAACCTTCCTCATCTAGTTGAACATTCTTCCTTTGGATCTCTCACTGTCTTCCAGATGTGGTCCACTTTGTACATGTCTTCTTTGAAGTGTATTGATGAAACTGAACACTGTCATAGTTCTGGTTTTTACCTGAATGAAGAAGGTGGAATTGTCTCTTACTTTTAATTCAGTCCCTTAATTTATTAGCATCAAAGGCTGCTGTATCATGCTGTTGGTTCATATTGAGGAGAGTCAGTTAAAGCTTTATGGATCTCTGGAGCATCTGGTGAAAATATGGCTTCCTAGCACCTCATTTTACCTCCCAAATGCATTAACACATAATCATTGCTACAATTTCAGTTGGTTCACAGTTCCTTGGTGTTTCTCTTCTTTATGATTAGATCTTGTTGATTAGTTTGCTGAAGTTATAGACTCTCTTACCCTCTATCAGTGCTATCACATAATTAAAAATTAAGCAGGAAATAGGGTCGGTCTTGGCATTACCCAGTGAGTTGATATTGCTTCCTAGTATGCAGCACTTTCTTCTATTTAAGTGCTGTTTTTTTAATAATCCAGGATCCACCTCAGACCAACAAGTCTGTAGTTGGGAAATCTGGCTTTTAGTCCATTCTTCATGATTCCACACAGATTACAGAAAGTGATTAAGCAGCCCTCTCTGCAATGCCTCTCAGGATCCCAGGCCAATATTTGTGAGATCAAATAACTTGAACTCGGTGTATATCACTAGCTGGTGTTTCTTTTTTCCCCTCAACCATCTTGGATTTAAGTTTCTTCCCAGTAATTGTATTTGATCTTCAGATGGGAAAGAGTAAGACATTCTTAATTGAGAATGGAAATAAAGCAGGAGTAAGGCTGTTTCTTTGCCTGTTAATATTACACTAACCACCCTGCGTGTGTGTGGGGTCTTCACTTTTTCCTCTCTTGTCTTTTGACTTTAGCCTCTAAAATGTCATTTATTCGATATCTAGTACTCTGTAAAGTCACAGTTCATCCTGAGGCTTCAGCATCTTTCACTGTATTCTTACAGCTCCATTTCACTCTTCATAATGCTTATTTTATGTTCCTGTTTTTACCATCTGTTGTAAGAGGTTTTTTAACATCTGAATTCCAGAAAGCTCTCTGTGCAGCACATCAGATTTTTTACTTTCCCCTTTCTTCCCTCATCAGTGTATTTTTGCAATTATGCAGTCAGCATTATGCTTTTGAGAGCCTCCAAGCCTTCTTGAGCTTTCTTACAGTTTCTGATCTTGGAACTGATCCTAATTTTCCTTTGAAAGACTTGAAATCTGCCTATCCAATATGTGCATCTTTCTCCTTCCTTTCTTGATCTCCAAACAACATGGCTGCTCTATCTAAAGCTTCCTTCTACTTACACATTACCAAGTAGGTTTTACTAGTGAGGATTAGGTCCAAAGTAACAGTTGCTCTCACTTCTCCTTTACTTTCTGAAAGGACTAATTTTTTATACAAACCACAAGCATGTTATTTGATGCATTGATTAAGCTGAGATGTCCCTTGGTCAGCAATAATAGCAAATAACAGTTATTTTTTTTTTGTATAATGCCACATGACAGATTCCATACTAAATTCTCTCCATGAAGACTGTCTCACCTATCTCTTATCACAAGATTAGGAGGCATGGGTGTTATTATCCCAATAATAATGGCTGAAGAGACAAGCTTAAGAATGTTGAATTAAATACCCAAGATCACATAGCTTGTTTCATAATAAGAAATTTCCCAAATTGAATTCTTAGCCCATTAAGTCCAAAGTTTTTGATTCTGCAACTATTTCAACAAAATTGACACAGGAGCATTAAAAGGGATCGGAAACCGTAATCTAGAGCTTATATATCCCCTTATATATTTTCAAATGCTATAATACTTTGCCTATAAATTTTCTCAAAAGAACATAATTCTAAAAGTAATGATATTTATATCAAAGTGACCATAAGTGGTATCTTATTGCTCAATTTAAGTTTTTATAGGTGTTCCACATCTGGGATGATGGGGAAAATGGCTTTAGTCACCATAGTGGGTTGCTTGGCATAGTACTTAATTACTATGCTGGATAAGATTCTGTTACTTGAAAACCTGTGTAGCTCTTAGATCACTGACTATGCAGTAGGCATTTAAATATTTAATTTGAGGTTTATGATTTCTAGAATATTAACTTTTAGCTCCTACAAATCAGTGAGAAAAATGGGTAAGGCATACTTGTTAGATGATTCGTAGAAGAAATTAATGGAAAAGGAAAATATGAAAGGATACTCATTCTCACTAATGAAATATTTTTTTGATGGCTTTAGGAGAATCCTTCCCCCTTTTTTTTTTTTCTCTCGGTGTGGCGGATGAAACCCAAGGATTGCACATGCTAGGCAAGTGCTTTACCACTGAGTTATATTCCCAGGCCTTTTGGACCCAATTTTTAAATGGCAAGAACTCTTTATTTGGGCTGGGGATATAGCTCAGTTGATATAGAATGATTGCCTTGCATGCACAAGGCTCTGAGTTCAATCCTTAGCCCCCCCCCCAAAACAAAAAAAGAACTTTTTTTCTGTTTATAAACATAAACATAATACATGGAGAACAAAGTGAAAAATATTTGTGAAATTCTAGAGAGAATCACTGCTAACACAAGCAAACATACATAAAATTTTATTTAATTAGGATAATACCAGAGTACCATACTCTTTTTAGAAACTGAATATACTGCAAACATCATTCTGTGTTAATATATAATATATAATCAGTGACATTATCCTTAGTGGCTGAGGAGTATTCCATTGTTTCTTTTTTCTTTTGTGATACTGGGGATTGAACTCAGGGGTACTTTACCTCATCCCTAGCCCTTTTTATTTTTTATTCTAAGGCAGGATCTTGCTAATTTGCTGAGGCTGGCCCCAAATCCTACTGTCTTCGTCTCTTGAGTCACTACGATTACAGGCATGTACCACTGTGCCTGGCTTCCACTGTTACTCATAAGAGATTGAAGCCCAGTAAAACATTGGTTTTCATTTTAACTTTTTATGTGTGAAGTAGAAGTAGTAAAGGATAAGGCCTGATCTTTCTCTTTTTCCTTTATTATATTATTTGTCTTATTGAAATTGCTTATTTACAGTTGCTCATTATTTGCTGATTTCTTCCACAGTTGTTATTTTGCTTGGATGCCTAATCATTGTGATCCATATGTTCATTTTTCTTCAGAACAGTTAATAATAGATTATATTCTCTTTGAAAGGAGTCATTAGGCTCATTCATTGAACATGTTAAGTGTTTTAATAAATGAGTATCATTTAAAGATTTTTCTAAAGAATAATGGAAGTTGTGCTGTAACATAGTGAAAATTATATGAGCTTTGGAGTAAAATTATCCTGGTTCAGGGTTCAGATCTAGCTCTACCAGTTTCAGTTACATAAACAAGTTGGTCAAGTCATTTAGCATTCTAAGCCTCAGTTTTCTTATCAGGAAAATAAGGATTGTTATTACTCTCTCACAGGAGAAACAATTTAACACAAGGTGCACATGTAAGCACCCAGTACAATAATAGTGTTAGTTTTCTTTCTTACATAGTTAGGCAGGGGGTTCTCAACCTTTTTTGAGCTAGTTAAGCAAAGCCCATGGAAAGATCTCTTCTCAAAGTAACAATCTTAAATGCATAAAATAAAATGGCTGAGATTACAAAGGAAATCAATTAAGGATACTTTATCAAAATGCTTAAATGTGGGCTAGGGTTGTGGCTCAGTGGTAGAGCGCTTGCCTAGCATGTGTGAGGCCCTGGGTTTGATCCTCAGCACCACATAAAAATAAATAGAAATAGGGCTGAGGTTGTGGCTCAGCGGTAGAGCACTCGCCTTACACATGCGAGACCCTGGGTTCGATCCTCAGCACCACATAAAATATATATGAATAAAATAAAGGTATTGTGTCCAACTACAACTAAAAAATAAATATTTAAAAATAAACAAACAAATAAATAAAAATAAAGGCATTGTGTCCATCTACAACCACAAAAATATTTTAAAAAATGCTTAAATGTGGTGCTTTATTTCAAACACTTTTTTGGACTTAGATGGGGAAAGAATGAATGGCTGTATTATAGGAAGAGGAAGAAAGGAGAAGGGAAGGGAAGGGAGGGGGAAATAGGAGAGAAAGCTCATAAATACATATGCTTGGTCTCGACTCTTTCTGTGCTGTCATCCCAGATTTTCAACATTTTCCTGGACATTTCCTCCTTGGCATCTCAAACCAGCTTATCTTTCCTGTTTTCCTGTATTGATATCACTACTCTGCCTATCACCTCAAGTCTGAATCCTCAAATCATATTCAAATCCTTGCTTTTTCAACCTATTCCTGTTTCAGTCATGGATATCTATAGATTTGATCTCTACAATATCTCATTTCTCGTATACAAATTTAGTGTCTTCTGACCTCCTTGTCATATTACAATATGTGATTTTGTCCCAACCTCCTACCTCTTTCACAAGGTACTCCTTGAGTGTTTGGGGCCAGTTTGGTATGCTATCTATATAAAGTACTGCAACATTCATTCACAGGTTTGTTGTATAGTGTCATACCTATATTGACTCACTGTATTAGTAAATTGGTATTTGTTTTCATTTTCCCAAATATATTCTAAGTTCTTTGAGGAAACAGGCCACATCTTATTTTCATATCTTCCCCACAATTCACTTAAAAATGCTTCATAAGATCTTGATAGTCATCATCACTAGGTAATTCCAACTCCAGAAGCAAAAAAACACTATTTTTTTCTAATATTTTTTAGTTGTAGATGGCACAATACATTTATTTATTTATCTTTATGTGGTGCTGAGAATCAAACCCAGAGCCTCACATATGCTAGGTGAGTGCTCTACCACTGAGCCACAACCCCAGCCCCAAGACCTTTTCTTATCTACTGAATTACTACTGTAGTTGTTGTTATCATACCAAATCTTTGTGTCAAAAATCTACTGGGAATCATGCACTAACTTGCATGATTCCTCAAATTACTCAATCATGGTTGTGGTTTTTTTTTTTTTTTTGGTGTTACCTGTAGTTAAGAAAACTGCAGACATTATTTCCTGTACTATGAAGCCCATATTTGACTTCCTAGCCCCCACGCATAGCTAGGGCCTACAATAGGTGCCTAAACCATTTTATTATGAATTGCCTTTTGCCTGGAAAATAGCTTATGCTTAAAAATAACTTGCTTACTTTTAAAAGCTTGAGAATGTATGTAGATGATTACAAATATAAATTAACAAGAAAAGCAACTTTAGTAAAGGAGCCTAAAATAATATCCTGATCATTTTAGTGAGCTTTGATATTTTGTTTACCACTTTTTCTTCTGGCTAAATTGTTTTACTTGTATTCTTAGGTTAAAACATCAGAATTTTATAGATATTCTCGACAGCTGCGCTATGAAGTTGACCAAGCACTGAATTACTTTCAGAACGTTCACCAGCAGCCTTTGCTAGATATGAAATCAAGCCGCATTCGTTCTGCCAAACCACAAACTACAGTATTCCGTGGAATGATTGGACATAGCATGGTTAACAGCAAAATACTTCTCTTAAAAAAGCCAAGAGTCTGGTGGGAACTGGAGGGCCCACAAGTACCTCTACGGCCAGACTGCCTTGCTATCATCAATAACTTTGTTTTCCTGTTGGGTGGGGAAGAACTGGGCCCAGATGGTGAATTCCATGCTTCTTCCAAAGTGTTCAGGTATGACCCAAGACAAAACTCTTGGCTGCGGATGGCAGACATGTCTGTACCACGTTCAGAATTTGCAGTTGGTGTTATTGGGAAGTTCATTTATGCTGTGGCAGGCAGAACCAGAGATGAGACTTTCTATTCAACTGAGAGATATGACATCACCAATGATAAATGGGAATTTGTGGATCCTTACCCAGTTAACAAATATGGACATGAGGGGACAGTGCTCAATAACAAGTTGTTTATCACTGGAGGAATCACCTCATCCTCCACCTCTAAACAAGTGTGTGTGTTTGATCCCAGTAAAGAAGGGACCATAGAACAGCGGACCAGGAGAACTCAAGTAGTCACCAACTGCTGGGAGAATAAGAGCAAGATGAATTACGCAAGATGCTTTCACAAGATGATTTCTTACAATGGCAAACTCTACGTCTTCGGTGGCGTCTGTGTGATCTTGAGGGCCTCTTTCGAATCTCAGGGCTGCCCTTCCACAGAAGTGTACAACCCAGAGACTGACCAGTGGACCATCTTGGCATCCATGCCAATTGGTAGAAGTGGCCATGGTGTGACTGTGTTAGACAAACAAATAATGGTTCTTGGAGGCCTTTGTTATAATGGTCATTACAGTGATTCCATTCTCACTTTTGATCCGGATGAAAACAAATGGAAGGAAGATGAATACCCCAGGATGCCCTGCAAGCTGGATGGTTTACAAGTATGCAACCTGCATTTTCCGGACTATGTACTGGATGAGGTCAGACGTTGCAACTAATGACATCTTTCTCCTGTTAAAAGAAAAGCAAACAAAGCGTTTGTGATAAAGTAGTTAATTAAAAAGCATAAAGAAAAACCTCACCAGTTTTACTATCAAAGCCATTGGTCTAATATCGTAAGAATTTTTCATTCTGTGCTAGCATTCTTTTTTTTTTTCTTTTCAGTGGCCTCAAACTCATGCAATAAGTTAATTCTAAGCGCTAGCTCTTGAAACTACTTCCAGAAGCAGTTCAGTAGAATGCTCCACTTATCTGGAAAGTTGATTTTCTGCATTAAACATTTCTTTCAGATGTTAGCGTAGAAGTCGTGCATCTTCTAAGAGAAGACCTGATACGTGTCACTGGATGTGATTTCAGTCCCTATCTCTATCTGAAACCTTTTTGAACATTAGTTTCAGTGTATTTCAGTCTGTTATATGTTTTGGTTTTATTATTTAAAAGTTCAAACTCTTGACCTTTTTGCATGGCTTTTTGCTCAAAATGCAAAATTATAAATTTTCTACAAAATTAACTTTTTATATTCAGAACACTATTTCTAAGCTGCCTTCTCTTATCTGCATTGTGTTAGTGAAAGCATATCCATACTCGCATACATGGTATAAATATATAAGGCACATCCCTTTTATGCGTGGTTAGGATTCTATATTTTTAAGCTAGTGCACTTGCACACACAGTTCGCCATACTTGTTGAATTTTAGATGTAATGTCTTTTCATGTATTAACATTTCTAGAAAGTTAAAATAACTGGAGTCCTCATTTGGTATCAAACTAGCCTATCTTCAGTCCATATTGATTCAGTAATATTTGAACTCTTATATTCCTGAAACACTTATGGATTTATGAAAACATTTTATATTTTCAAAAGTAAACATTAGTGTTCCTTATCGATACATGTCTTTTCTTTTTGAAATGTTTTTCTTTGCAGTCTGTTTAACGTTGCCCTGTTTTTAGTGAGAATTGGAGTGGTATATGACAAGCTCTGATCCTGCAGCGTGCAAGCACTTTTAAAGAGAATTTAGGTAATACCAGACTCCTAAATAAAGGCCCCTTAAAAGTAAGTGCAACTCCCATTCTTTACATTCATTAAGGCTGCTGCATCTGTTATTGAATGGAGGGTAGCAACGCTTAGAAAATTTGAGCTCAGTTTGACTTAGAGGCAAGAAAGAGAATAATAATATTACTGGTTATATCTACCTGTTTATTTCATACAAAATATTCAGTGGCACTAGGGATGCCTACCCTTGGCTTTTGTTTAATTACTGGAAGCTACAAGCATGAAGGATAGTAACCACAAAGTTCATAATGGATCAAGAATAGCTGTTTAAAGCATTTATAATAAATGTTTTAGCATTAGCTGCACCTTTCAATTTTTGAAATACGAAGGAAGAGAGTATAGTTGACAAAAATTAGGCAAGAGTAACCTGGGAGTGGATCATTCAAATTGATGCCATTTTCTCGTGAGTAGTCTATATCTGATACAGACTAGATCTACACTGGCAAAACTTGCCAGAACTTAGGATATTGGTGCAATATTGCAATGCCTTCTATATGGCTGCTGTTGTATAAGTTTTATAGTTTCACTTTTTTTTTTTTTTTTGCTGCTGCCACCATTGAATATAAAATGGAAGTGTGAAGTCGTGGAAATGTGAAGACTGTTTTTTGTTTTTGTTTTTTTGCAGTTCTGATTAGACGTACTATGAAACAAAGCCTGATTTTAAGACTTCAAATCTGGAGGCATTTGAGGTTTAAGAAACAGTCAGGTATACAAGTAGCTTTTGAAAAAGAAAGACATTGGCATAGGTTTCAGAACTCAATAATAATGTTCTTTTGTACAGGAGTCTTAAATTTTCTTTAAGTGGTCCTTTATTTACTTACTTTCTAAAAATTTGATATCTTAGTTTCCTATGGAATGTGGGTAAAAGTCTTTTCTACATTTAAAAATTAATTTTTAATTATTTTACTTTGGAAAACTAGGAATTAGGTTAGCCAATTAATTTTTTTTCCTAATACATTAGTTTGTTAAAAATTTTGTATGTATGTCTCTTGCTTTAAAGAAAATAACGTCTTCATTATTTTCCTCATCATTGATATCTTTTGTTGGAAAAGACCAAGAAAGAACCATCAGACAGGGTACCCATATCAAAGGCTTTATACTCCAGTGGTGGTTCTCCTTAATTGCTTAGATATGATTTCATAGCCCTGTTTAAGGAAACTTCTGAGTAAACATTGAATATTCTTGGTCTTCCATTTTAAAGATAGAAGGCCAATATCAACAGTTCTTGTTTCATAAAATTCGTGAAATCTTAACTTGAACTAACTCTGGGTTCAGCTTCATATAAGTCATGTCTGACCTGATGTTAGCTGTAATCAGTTTTGAGCTTTAAGAATAGTTGCTATCTATTGCTTGGGTTCTGAATGTATGAGAAAACTCTTCTGTTTATATGTAGTTCTAATTTAGGTAATTCTGAGTCCATGATTAACTTACATTCCCTTTTAAATTTATGGTTTAATTGCTACAAGAGATTTATTTTTGTTATACTAAACTATGGAAAATTTTTTCATAGAATTTTTTCAAGTTTATTTTTTGTGTGCTTCATTTGGAACCGTTTTTGTTTATATACATTGTATATGCTCAAAATAGACATTTAAAAATTGGTAAGAGATTTGAAAACTCTACAGTATAACTGTTCTGATCTTTATATGTGTTATTTTCACTTTACATTTTCAAATGCCAGATTTCACAAAAATAGCTGATCTTAATTAATTACATCTTAATTAGGACCATTCATTCTCTTCCATGTCTTTGACCTTCTAAGTTTTGATTTTAAAGAAAATCCTTGCACTACAGCCTTTTCATAAAATGCAAGATTCTCACATTGAAGGTTTTGTATTAGAAGAAATGCTACTGGTTTTTAAAAAGCAAAGCGTAATTAATAGAAAGATTAGCTCTTCTTGAGACAGCTTTCTCTGTGTCCTCCTCATTATTCTCCCTGTGTGAGTGTTACTCGAATTGTGAAATACTGACTGAGCCCTTCACTTATCTTTTCTAAAGCAGCACCTTTGGACACCTCATTCTGGGAAGCCTGCTCGAGTCATAGTAAAGGACACACACATTTGTGTGGGGAGAAATGGTAAAAATGGAGAGTTTTGTCTTAATTACATGAAACTAAGCTTTAAAATATTTTATAACAAATTATTTGAGCTGCATAATCTAAACATGTCAAACGTTCAGTGGGACTATTTTTATATATGTATATGTGGGTGTAGGTCATAACATTTCAGTTTATAATATAAATTGTTATTTCAGTTTATAAGCTATCTCATAAGAGACTAGCTCTTTTGAGAATACATAATTTAAAGTTTTAGACTGAAGTAAAACAGCATAGATAATAGTGTAAATTAGATATAATTGAGGGCTATATGGCAGTAAAACTGCTAGTGCCAGTTTTCTTGTTTGCCTACTATACATTTTTGATTTTGTTTTTGTATTCTGAACATTTCTAGAGATCATACATTTGTTCAATCGCATTTAGAGTCGGTTTGGGAATAAATATCTTCTAAAAAGAGATTTATCTTAAAATTAAAGTACTGAGAAATTAGTTTATTGAGAGTTTATAAAGTCAAATATTCAATAGGCATAGACTGGAATAGATAAATTCATGGAAATCATATCCTCTCAGTATACCAGTATAACTTCAATATTACACAAGTAACATTGAAAGAATGCCATCAACTTTGTTCCCCCTTCAAAATTCTTGAATTTTCTTTTTACATCTTTGGGAACAACTACATTACAAATTTTATTAATCAGTATACCAGTAAGGATTAGGTGTTTGCTTTCTGAAGGAATGTTCCCGACAGGTGATCAGAGAGGTTATTTTCTACCTAACTTGTATGTGCCCTACACCTCTTGGGCATCCTTTGTCTATAGAAAAATATTTTGACCTTTAGGTACATTTTGGGCCAGTAGTCAAATAATCCTAGGGCCAATATAAAAATCTTAGAATAATTTAAGGTTTGCCTTTTATATCTGTTTTGAAAGCCTTTACATTTTTGTCAGGTAATTTTTTTCCCAAGCCGTGGATATAATCTATTCAAACATGTTTATGCTATCCATTCTGTTTTTAAATTGAAAAAAAATGTTAAAAGTGTTTATGAAGAAAAGTTTAAATAAAATATTTTTAATCTTTAAAATATACTTCTTTATCTCTGATTATTTACTATCTTTATATAGCCCTTCACATTCAGAGTCACTAATGACTTGATTAGTTGTATACATTCTGTTTTCCTTCAACATGCCAAGGAAATGCCATGAGAATATGATTTCTACTAGTGCTTTCAGCCACAGATTTAAGTGAGAGCATTAGAGTGAAATTATTTATATTCTTATATGCAATGGAAATTTTACAATGAAGCCAAGTAATTAAAGTTCTACTAACAGAGTTTTGCAGTTTTTGTAGGATGGAAATATAGAACTGAGAAAAAGCATTTTCAAGCCTCAAACCTTAGTTTGGTGATTTTTAGATTTCCTTCAGCATTTTTGACTACTACTACTTCTTATTATTATTATTATTGGTACCAGGGATTGAACCCAGGGGGAGGCGTTTACCACTGAGTCACATCCCCAGCCCTTTCTATTTATTTTTTTGAGATAGGGTCTCCCTAAGTTACCTAGGGCCTTGACAAATTGCTAAGGCTGGCTTTGAATTTGTGATCCTCCTACGTCAGCCTCCTGAGTCGCTGAGATTACAGGCATGTACCACTGTGCCCAGCTGACTCATTGTTCTCAAAGTGTATCTGAAATTAGGGAATCGGCAGAGGTTTGAGGTATACACAGGCATGTATGTGCCTTTTGAATGGATTAAGAAACCTTAGTGAATCCCCAAGAACCTAGATGTTGGCCTCAGGCCACCTTTCTGATGTCTTTCTCCCTATCACTTCCTGCACTCCATTTTGTGATATGTGTTCATTTCCAGCTTCATACTACTTGCCTTTTATTTTCCCCTTCCCTGCCTGTCAAAATCCACTTATCTTGCAAAGCCCAACTCAAGCACTCCCCTCCATGCCTGAAACCTCTTTTCTTCCACTGAATTAATTACCTCTTATATATTCATTACATTTGTAGCTCTTATTTCGTTCATTTTGCTTAATAGTTGAGTATAATTCTTTGTCCACGACTAGATCATAGTCTCCTTGGGTGTAAGGACCTCTTATTCTTCCTTGTACCGTCATATCTAGCACAATACTTTGTTCATAGTAGACAGTGAGCAAAGTGTTTATGTAGCATATGACAGATTCCATATAAATAAGAGAAATGCTGTAGGGATTTAGATGAGGGAGAAATCACAGTTTCCCAGGGTTCTTATCTCTACTCTCTTCTCCACTTACACCATACATAATCTCATCCACACCAATAGCTTCACCTACAACTTTTATTCTTATACCTGTCAAATCTGCATTTCTCAGCCCAGATTTCTAGCCATCTCCAGAACATTTCTCACATGTTGCAATGGAATGTCAAACTGAACAAGTGCAATCCTGAATACATTATTCTTCCCCTAAAACTTGCCCCTTGTTCTGTATTCTCTGTATTATTATGGCTCTATTATTGCCTATGTTTGTTTAAGTCAGAAACCTAGGAATTTTTTTATCTCTCTCCCTCTTAACCCCATCATCTTAGTTCACCCAGCTCTATTACTTTAACTTAAACTGCCCTGTCCTCTGTTCTCTCCACCCATACTTTCCTAGTTCAGGCCCTCTCTTTTTTTGTGTGGTGCTGAGGGTGGATCCCAGGCACTCTACCACTGAGATACAGTGCCAAACCTTCGTTCTTGCTAGACTCCTACTGGAGCTTTCTTTCTGATCTCCTACTTCCATAATAAGATTCAAACTCCCTAGTGTGCCACACAAGGCCTTTCATGTTTTGCTCCCTTTGTACCTGTTGAGTCTTAAACCCCATGCTCTAGCTATGCAAGCTAAGTGGAGTTCCTGAAAAGACCATAGTTTCTCAAGCCTCACTGCTTTTGTACCCACTCTCTTCCACTTCCTCTCCTTGATCACCTTTTCTTGACTTTCAAGAACCAGCCTGGGCCTTAAGGCCTAAATCAAGTCTTTAACTTCTCTTCTTGATCTTACCATAGCTTCTGTGTTTACCTAGACCTCATTTTCTCTGATTATAACTATCTTCTCCATTCCCACCCTTAACTGTACTCTGAGGGCAGATACTGTGTCTTTTTATCTTTATCTTCCAAGAATCTGACTTAATATCTGGCACATGGTGTCATCCTCCTTAATAAAATTAGAATTCAGAAACTTGGAAGGTTACCAATAAAATGCACCTGGTGAGGAGGGGGAGTTGTATTAGAAAGGTTGATTGCCTGCCAAAATTGACCTCCCTGAGGAATTTCCTGCCATTCATTTCAACTACCACTGCTTGTGTGTCTGGAAGGTTGATGCATACAGCTATCACAGTTGTAAACAAATACTTCCCTTAACATCTCACTATTCTGATTCAGGCTGAAAACATCAAGTAAAACAGACCAAAGGGTGTTTTTCTTTTCCAGTACTAGGAATTAAACCCAGGGCCTCATGCATGCTAGGCAAGCACTCTACCACTGTGCTACATCCCCAGCCCCCAAAGGGTGTTTTGCACAACTTTAATTCCATGAAATGCTCTGAGAGGGTGGGGATGTTCAGTGGTCACAATAATCTTGGGACACATTATAGACCATTTCACTTAGAGAATCTCAACACACCTTAGCATATTGAAGGCTCTGAGAAGTCTTGTTCATTTTGATTTTGTTTAGCTCAGTGTAAACCAAACATTTGACCACTGAGCTCTTTTTCTCATGGAATATAGATGATCATGAACACTCTTGAAAAAAAGAGTCATTCTACATGATCATAGGAAAGGGCTGACTTTATTTGGAGAGAGCATGGAGAACCTCATTGAAGATCGTCTGAAATCTCAGTTGGGATTTGGGCTAGCAATAGACTGGCAGACAAAGCGGCCAGCCATTGAATAGGAAGATTTTGGGAATGAGACAGAATGGACCTTGATAAGATCCAACATTGTCCCTGGTGGGCTGGGAGGCAATGCTCATGCAAAGGGCTGTGTGCACCCAAGAAGAGACTAAAGAGAGTCCTACCAAACTATTTGTCTTGGTATGTAAAGCCTTGAAAACACAGAAAATAAAAGCTAGAATAGCTCTGGAAACTGCTCAAGCTTTGGGTGCATTCCCTAGGCCACACATATTTGTCAGCAAAGGGTGGAAGCTTTACTGGCTCAAGGTACTTTAAGCACACTTTCTGATTAATCATTGACCATTAAAGTTGTTGATTGAGGGGTAATCCCTGGGATCCAGGCTTAAAAGTAAAGATAATTTTTTAAAACCAACAGAAGACATCAGTAGTCACTGATGGAGTACACCAGTGAGGGAGGGGTGGGTGCGGTAAAGATGCCACAGAATTAGTTCAGGCAAATCATTAAACAAAACAAAACTCAGCAAAACCACCCCCCATTGGGACACAGAATCCAGAGTTGCTGCAATACATTATCTAAAAGAAACAGGACATGCAAAGAAACAGAAAAGTATGACCCATGCACAGGAAAATAAGGAGTTAATGGAAAACTCTCAGGAGCCAGCCACAGTGGCACCATCCTGCCATCCCAGCAACTTGGGAGGCTGAAGCAGAAAGATCAAAAGTTCAAGGTCAGCCTCTGCAACTTAGCAAGATGCTATTTCAGAAAAGGTTGGGGATGTAGTTCAGTGGTAGAGCACTCTTGGGTTCAATACTCTGGAAGAAAAGAAAGAAAGAAAAAATATCTCTGAGGAATCACTGTAGAGATCAGTGTAATTATAGTTTTGTATCCTGTATTTGCACAATTTTTTTGCACAATTTTTTTGTTAGAAATAATTTCATAAGCCTTTAAAATTATCTTTAGTAACTGGGGATTGAACTCAGGGGCCCTTGACCACTGAGCTACATCACCAGTCTTTTTTATTTTTTATTTTTATTTTTTAAAGAGAGAATTTTTTAATATTTTTTAGTTTTCGGTGGACACAACATCTTTGTTTTTGTATGTGGTGCTGAGGATCGAACCCAGGCCGCAAGCATGCCAGGCGAGTGCACTACCGCTTGAGCCACATCCCCAGCCCAGTCTTTTTTATTTTTTGAGACAGGCTCTCACTAAGTCACCAAGGCTGGCCTCAAACTTGTGATCCTCTGGTCTCAGCCTCCCAAGTTACTGGGATTACAGATGTATGCCACCAACCCTGGCAACCATTAATTTATATTTTGGTCGAACCCATGGATACTTAACCACTGAGTAACATCCTCAGCCCCTTTTTGTATTTTATTTAGAGATGGTCTCACTGAGTTACATGGGGCCTCACTAAGTTGCTGAGGCTGGCTTTGAACTTGTGATCCTTCTGTCTCAGCCTCCCAAGCCGCTGTGATTATAGGCATGCACCACTGTGCCCGGCTAAATTTTTTTTAAAGTAGTATTTTTAGTGATTACTTGGTGTTTTATAATATGATCACACCACAATTTATCTATCATGCCCCTAAATGAGATATACTACATTTTAAAGTTCTTCTTTTCTTTTAATTAGTCTATTTATAGTGTTCACATTTTAGTTTTCTTAATGTAGTTTTCAAAAAATGGAATTTAAAATAAGCTATTTAAATTTTATTTACTTTTTTTTTTTTTGCTGTGCTGAGGATTGAACTCAGGGCCTTGCACATACTGATACCCCAACTCCAAAATGAACTATTTAAAGTCCTTCACAAATATTGCTAGATTAGGTTCTAGAAAAATTGTAGAATATTATCCCCACATCAGCATTATATATGATTTTACTGCCATATCTCCATTGGTGTTGAGTGGTATTCTTCAAAAAGAAGGAAATCATTAGTCATCTAATAGGTGAAAATTATATTTTCATTTCTATTATAGTGTGTGTTGAGTAATTTTTTGCATCCTTTTGCCAAATATATTCTGTGAATTCCTGTTCATGACACTTGTGAATTTTGTAGTGGCATTTTGGTGTTTCATTATGGACTTTTAAAGGATTCTTTATCTATACTTTGTCCTACTTGAGTATGCTATTCCAAAGTCATCTTTATTAAGTGATTATTTTTATCCTATAATCATCTTTCATTAAATGTGGAAAGCAAATGAAACAATTTGGAGAAAACAAAGGGGATGAGAATTATGCTGATGGAGCAAAATGATTAAGAATCATATTTGAGAGAGAGGGAAGCTGACAAAGATATTGAAAAAGACATACTTTACAGATTCATGAGGAGACCTATGCAAAAGCTAAGAAATAACATTCTAATTAGATATGGAGTATGAGAAGTTTCTTTGGAGTGTTCCATCTTCTGTAATGGAAACACATTTAAACTTTTATTGAATACCTGTCACGTGGGTGCCAGCAGGAGTGAAGCCAGGAAGTGAAAACCAAGTATGGTCTACTCTGCTTAATCTAATGAGGGAGCATAAATAACTAAAAAAATCACTGAAAACAGGAAAAAGTGCTTAGGAGAAAAAGAAAGCAGCATGTGTGGACCTCAGAAAGTTACAATCACCATTGATGAGAATCAGGAAAAGTTTCATGGAAGAATTGACTTTCTGTTTGGTCATGGAGATTAAGTAGGATTTTTCTAGGTGGAGAATCAGAAAAGGACTTTCAAGAGGGGATGTGCAAAAATGCACAGAGAGGTCACATGAGGCTGGAGGTTCTAACCCAAAGCATGCACTCAGACTCCATGCCTTTACTCTTCCAGTAAATACTAGCAATCTTCTACTCAAATGTATTCTAGTACTGATAGGAATAACAAGACTGTGCCTAGTAAACTTTGTTCTAAACAAACAAAATAGATTGAACTTATTTTAATTGATTAAAGAAAAATTTAACTCTCAAGAGTTAAAAAAAAATAATGACCATGGAAAAATAGAGTTGGTAATTTACCAACACAATAAAACAGACAATGGCAAAAACTAAATAAATTACATTTGTGGTCTTAGGTTGGGCTCCCCTGAGAAGAGCATGAGAGTAAAAGTCTGAAGTTACTTCAGGAAGCATCCGTAGGGGAGGGGAAGGCAAGGGAATGAAGTCAATGAAGGCTGTATCATCAAGCAGTTCACCACTGGGAACAACTCAGTTCAAGTCTCCCCCAGGGGAACCGTAGACAGTGTACACATACTTGACATTCCTCAGAGTCCTACCAGCAGGACGAGGAAGTGAGGAAGCCAGGTGTTTCTCCTCCCAACTGCCACTGGTCCTTTGGTTTAGGATTGTTCTTAGGGATATTAACTCCCTAGCACTTTAGGCAGGGAGGGGGGGG
>NW_026000249.1:13077819-13088877 GCF_001458135.2 Marmota marmota marmota | reverse complement strand
GGGGTTGCTGCCTGGAAGAAAACCCTCTGGTGGAGAGTTGCAGGTGCTCACACTGGGAACTGCTATTGTTGCCATTCTCGTGTTCTGAACAGTGAGTGCTAAAGGGATATAGGTAGAGCATCCCTACTGTCTGCTACATTTGTTATCAAGAAGAAGCTTTCTGAAGAATGGAATAATCACATCTTGACAAAATTTAGACAAAACTTTCAACTGTGGGAAATTATAGAAATGATGTAACAGTAACTGGCTTGTAAAAAGTTAAAATTCATTGAGACCCATTTTTCTTGTTAACAAATATTCATGTTAATATTTATATAAACAAATATTTTCAGAGGAAAATATCAATAAAAATAAATATGTGAGAAAAATACTAGGAATATTGTATGTGTGGTCTATGGAAAATTGATATCAAGAAAGCAAGTGGATTTGAGTTTGCTCAGGGAAATACATTCTTCAAAAAATGTCATGCATGTTGGTATAGTCCATATTAAAATGTTTGGACTCACAAAAATGGAGTCATAGTGTCCACAGGCTCAAAAACAAGGGGACGTCCTGTTTTTGAGTTGCTAGAAGCCAAGAATGAAGGAGATTGTGTCAGGGGAAGCTGCACTGGTAAGTGTGAAGTGGAAAAGCATATGGAATGCTTTGGGAAGATGAATTCCGCACTGAAAGAGCTATGGGAGCAGATGTCAAGCAAAAAAAAAAAAAATCATATTCATGAATATTCTGTGAATCTTCAGATTACTTTGTTAAAAGAGGATAAGAAACAAATTGGATTTTACACCCCCTAGTGAAATGCCTCACAACTTTTCACTAAAATACCCCATGGCCTTATAGGAGAAGAATAAAATCCATTAAAATAGCAAGAGATTGACAGAGCATAATATAAAATTGTGAGCAGCCTTGAAAATAATTTTAAGGCAAATGGAGTTAGACTGACAAAAACAGATTCATTCTTCACTTTATGGAATACTCATGTTTTTAAGGTACATTGTTCTTGCTCTAAAGGAGTTCTGACTCAAAGATTCAGGTCTTCACTTGCCAGAGGATTAGGCTTTCATCTCTTCATTCCCAGAAGCTACACTGTGAGGCAAGCAATTGATTTTCTTCCCAAGTTTTGACTTCTTGCTGCATCCCCTTCCCCATCTACCCATTGTCTTTTTACAATGAGACAACAATTCCTGCAATCAATTGGGCAGGAAGTAAGGGTGCACTGGCACTAGCCACAGTATAAAGTTATTCTCTCCATTATGCACTCATTGTAGGTGACCAGAGAGACAGGGAGAACTGTCCCACTTGCTGCCACTGGCTTCCAGAACGAGTGGAGAGGATGATACTATCAGATTACAAAGAGGTACAACAAGGAAAAACTAATTAGAAACTGAAATGTGGACTAGAAACAGGACCTGTCAACTTGCTACTTTTTTTTATTCAGGAATTTTATTTTTTATTTGTTCCTTTTAAATATACATGACAGTAGAGTGTGTTTTGACATATGTACATGGAGTATAACTTCCCATTCTTGTGGTTGTACATGATGTGGAGTTTCACTGGTCATGTATTCATATATGAACAGGAAAGTTATGTCTGACTCATTCTACTGTCTTTCCCATTCTTATCAACTTGCTACTTTTCAACTTGCAGATTTATCAAGGGGGTGGAATCATTACCAAGTGAATATAAGTTGGGACTAAAGACAACCCACACACTCTGTTTTAACACACTTGAGTCTGGAAGGATCCTTCCTCATTTGGGTATGAATTATGAGAAAAAACAAACTGGAATCTACCAACCAAGACTATGGGATAAAAGAAATAGAAGACTCAAAGAAAGAAAATGCTTCCAAAAATTGTTTGCTTTCAGAAACAAGAAGATGTCAAACTGTTTGGTGTTTTTAAAAGATTGCAAATAGGAGGCTGGGGTTGTGGCTCAGTGGTAGAGCACTTGCCTAGCATGTGTGAGGCACTGGGTTCAATCCCTAGCACCACATAAAAAATAAATAAATAAAAGAAAGTCATTGCATCCATCCACAACTAAAAAAAAAAAGAAAGAAAAAGTTGCAAATAATTATGACCTCTGTGCACAAGAAGCAAAACGTCAGGGATAGAAGAAGCAAAAGTTGAGAAGGTAGATGACTCAAAGAAAGATAGTAAGAAAATTCCAATGGCAAAAGCAGACTTAAGGGTCTGAGGTTGTGGCTCAGTGGTAGAACGCTTGTCTAGCACCTCTGAGGCACTGGATTTGATCCTCAGCACCACATAAAAACCAATAAAATAAAGGTATTTTGTTCATCTATAAGTAAAAATACTTTTTTAGAAAAGCAAACTTAAAGCCTATACTGCACACCTCAAGAGGCTGAGGCAGGAGGAATGTGAGTTCAAAGCCTGCCTCAGCAACTTAGCAAGGCCCTAAGCAATTTAGCTAGACCCTGTCTCTAAATACAAATACAAAAAAGGGCTAGGGATGTGGCTCAGTGGTTAAGTGCCCCTGAGTTTAACCCCTGGTACTTGAAAAAACAAAAGCCCATACTGCAGTCAGTAAAGAACAGAAAGACTGTTGTAGAGAATTCAATCATGAGTGTGAAAGACATCCTTGAGATACTTTCCCAGAATACAGATGAAAATCACAGAGATTTGGTTCTTCACCACCTGCTTAGTGAACACTGACTATGTGCCACTTCCTGTGGTAGGTGTGGGATAAAAAGGCCTTCACATTCTCCATTTTCAGAGTGGGCAGGCAGCCATTAAACCCTTAAACACAGGTCAACATATAATTGCAAACTGTGATGGTTACTGCAAATGGAAGCCAGCACTACAAAGATTGCTCAGTAGAAACTGGTCCTGACTGGGTGCTCAGGGAAGGTCTCTGAAAGAAAGGAACATAACACTGGGGATATAGAGAGGAGTAAGAGATGGTGGAGGAAGAGTAAGAGAGCAGGAGTGGGCAGTCCTGCAGCAGAAAAGAGCCTGGGGCAGCCAAGAGCCTGAAACAGGAGCAGAGCCTCTGGAAGAGGTGAGGAAGGCAAGGAATGTAGTACAAGATCAAGGGAGATACTGACACCAGATCATACGGGGACATGCACAGAAGGGATCATGAAGAGTTTGTATTTTATCCTAAGGGAATTTGCAAGTTCATGGAATGCTTCTAAGTAGGTGACTGATGTGACTTACGTTTTCTTTCTTTCCCTTTGAGATGGGGTCTCACAAAGTTGCCGAGGCTGGCCTACAATTCCTGGGCTCAAGCAGTCCTCCTGCCTCAGGCTCCCAAGTAGCTGGGCCTACAGGCATGCACTACACCATGCCAGACTTGAGATTTGTTTTAAAAGGTCATCTGATTGGTGAAAGGAGATAAGGATGGAATTGGGAAGCTCAGTGAGGAAATCAGGGCAATGTTTAGGTGAGAATATCTTGGCCAATGGTGGTGGCTGATACTGTAGAAAGAAATGAACAAAGCCAGGACATATTCTGGAGGTTGAGACTGCAGAAGGTTGTGATGGTCTGGGTATAGGCGATGCAGGAGAGAAGCCAGCCCCAAACAACTCCTGGGTTTCCAACTTCAGCATAGGACATATGATGCTGCTGTTAATAAAGATGGGGAAGATGGGTAAAAGAGCAGTTTTTACCAAAGAGGGAACAGCAAGAGTGTGGAGTTAGGTGCAGTAGGCCTCAGATGCTTGTAAGATGTTGGAGAGTGAAGAGGTCAAAAAAGTCACTGGATATATAAATCGGGATGATTTTTTTTGACCTCTCAGGTCAGAATGGGAGTGATACATTGGATGGTCATCCATTATTATAGCTAGTAGTTATTGATTTTGGTTTTATGTACTTTCTGCTTATGAAAATATTCAAACACATACAAAAGTATATGCTATAGTTTGGATCCAGAATGTTCTCCATAGGCGTGTGTAGTAAAGGTTTGGTCCCCAGTGCAGCTATTGGAAGGCGGTGGGAGCTTTAAGAGCTGGGGCCTAGTGGAGGGAGAGTCTTCTAGTCATTCTAGGCATGCCATCAAAAGGGAATGTAGGATCTTCCTCTCTCTTTCATTTGCTGCCCAGGAGGTGAGGGGTTTTCTCTGCCACGTGCTCCATTGCCATGGTGTCCTATCTTGCCACAGGCCCCAAAGTGATGGGGTCACTAGAACATGGACTAAAACCCTGAGCTGGAGAGCTGACTAACACAGTAGGCAAAAATATTATAATGAATCTCTAACAGACCATTATGGTACAAGTTTTTTTTTGCCATTTCTCCTCAAGAGAAAGAGAAATATCTCAATTGCCGCTTATTATTCCCACCTCAGTTTTCTCATCTGCAAAGTGGAAATATTTTAATGTAATTCAGGGAGTCATGGTGAATATAAAATGAGATTTACCATGCCAATAATGTATGGTAACCAATATTAGCCATTGATATTTTGCCAATGTTGAGTGGGATACATTGATCCAATATTGGAGACAAAAATATATCAAGATTAGTGAATAGAAACAAAATGAGTTAAGTATCTGAACTCAGGAGGAAGCATTCAAATCAATGGCTTTCATGGAGAGAAGAATAAACAGAAGCTGCTGACGTAACTTTGGAATCCTTGTAAAAGTAAGAGAAGCCAAGGACATAGCAAGAGAGAGCAATTAGTGTTAAGGTTTCAGAAGTTTGAATCATGTAAATAAGACTCCTTGGTGCTGAGTGCAGTGGTGCCCGCTTATAATCCCAGGGGTAGGAGAATTGCAAGTTCAAAGCCAGCCTCAGCATCTTAGCAAGGCCCTAATCAACTTAGTGAGATCCTGTCTCAAAATAAAAAATAAAACAGGCTAGGGATGTGGCTCAGTGATTAAGCACCCCTGGGTTCAATCCCCAGTACCAAAAAAAAAAAAAACCAAAAAAACAAAAAACAACCAAACAAAACCCCCCAAAATCTCATAGGTGCCTGGCAAGCAGGTTCCCCCACTTCTTAATAATATCATATTAAGGGGAAAATTCACATGAAAATGAAGATAATAGTAAGGAGAGTCAGATCATTATATGATCTGGTCTGATGAGGAGTTTGGAGGTTTTTTTACTATAGAGAATGGCTTGGTGGGTAGAAAAAATGGATTATGAATCCCAAGGGTTAAACTGAGCCTGTTCTCTCAAACAGAGCTTCTCAAACTTTGATGTGCACACAAATTCCCAGAAATGCTATAAAAATGCTTATTCTAATTTAGTGGGTCCAGGATGGTGCCTGAGAGTCTGCATTTCCAGCAAGCTCAGATGACACCCTTGAATGCTTCTCGTCTGAGCAGAGGGGCTTCTGGGATTCTGCAGAGCTTTGCTTCTCCAGCCAGCTTTGCAGAGTCTGAGTCACTGGTAAGTCACACACTGCATGTCCTTGCCAGCACTGCTGCTAGGGAGACAACAGGGGCTGGGAAATGGCAGAAACCTATTCCCTCAGGTGGTCTGCAGAAGGGGACTGGGCTCTTGGAGGCCAGTGGCTAAGATTCCTTCCCTGTGCCTGATATGGCCCAGGAGAGTTGGGAGCAGCACAAGGAGTCACCTGCTCTCAGGATTACGACTTTTGCCCAAGGTCAGCCCCGGAGGAGTTCCAACATTCAGAGGTGGGGAAGAGAAAATTCTGAGATGAGATATCCAGAGAGCAGAGAATGCAGAGAATGAAGCACCCGGTGCACAGATAACAGTACTTGCTGTTCCAGCCAAGGGAGACAACAGTGACATGTTTTAGAAAAAAGATTTTCCCAAGCTTGAGAAAGATCTTTATCTGCAAACTGAAAGAACTTACCACATTTCAGGGAGAATTAACTCCCTACACCTAGACACGTTCAGCAACAAGTTTTTACTACAAAAGGAAAAACTCCTACAAAATCATTCTTTCCTGAGCGCTGGCCTTGGGTTTGGCACACTGCTGGGTGCTTCCTGGGAATTCTCATTCAATCCCTCCAGCAGCCCAACAAAGAGGCAGTGCTGGCCTTGAAGTCAACTGGATTCAGAAGGTGACTGGGTTTAGGAACTCACGTTGCCAATATTGTGGGGATCCCTTTGCTCCCTAGCTGCTCAGCCTTTCCTCCCCACCGCCCCCCAGTGTGATGCCCAAGTCTCTCCAAATGCAGACAGGCTTCCTGGAAAACAGCACAGGCAGCTCAAGACCCATGTTCTCCTAGCCCCAGGAGCCCAGGAAAGGAGGGAACATGTCTGCCTCCTGGTTCCCCCATGGGAAAACAAAACAGAAGCTATGATAAGTTTTGGAATTACTGCAAAGGTGACACAAGCCAAGGACACAGCCATGGAAACTAAGTAGAGTTAAGGTTTCAATGAAGTGTCAAATGTGCATAAGACTCATGCCCAGAAAATGGAGCCCCCACTTTATGGTAATTAGGTAAAAGGACTCAGCTATGTCCTCACACTTATATCCAACATAATGGCCAAAAGAGTGGAGCATGATAGTTGGCCATGGGACAAAGCTTCTAAGATTGGAAATCCCACCAGAAATAAAAGGTTGGTGTGAGGGGAAAAAAAAAAAGGAAGGAAGGTTTGGGCAACAAATGCAAAGGGTGCATGACAGAGCGGGCCTGTGAGTTGCCCCCATATTACACATGATGACAGTAAAGATTAGAGGTCCAGTAGTTTGCCGAAGGTCACAGATCCAGTAAGTGGGGGAGCCAGGGTACAAACCAAGACAGGCTAACTCCAGAGCTCTTAACTGATCCTCTGTAAGCAAACAGATCCAGTTTGCTTTCAGACTTCTCTGCATAATTAGCTTTCAGAAGAAAATGGAGCAATAGCTAGATTTGTTGGATAAAAAGATTGTAACTGAAGATTCACATGCTCTGCCCAATTATCTTTGTGTGTGTGTGTGGTGCTGGGGATTGAACCTAGGGCCTTGTGTATGCAAGGCAAGCACTCTACCAACTGAGCTGTATTCCTAGCCCTGCCCAATTATCTTTTACTAACCAATATTAAACACATGCTGTATGACAGGTAGTGTTTTATATGATATACACATATATTGAGTCATTCAGTAATAACCCTATCAGATAGGATTTCTTATTATCTTCATTTTGCATAAGAGAAAACGGAAACCCAAGGAGGTTAAGTAATTTATCAAAGAGCCGTGGCAGGCTGATGTTCTAAGCTCATGCTGTCAACTGCTCTTCAATATGAACAGAGTTTAAAAAAAGAAAAACATAACATTCCTCCTCTTCCTGTAAGCAGCCTGAGGTGATCTGTGAAAGTGGTCAGCTACTTTCTTGACCCAGAAAACCCCACAAAATCATGCTAATCAAGAGGTTCAAATCTTCATGTTAACTTTAAGAACACCTGTGAAACTGCATAGGCCATCAAGGGTGCATATCCAAAAAGCCACCAAGTACCTAAAAGATGTCATTTTAAAGAAGCAATGTGTACCATTTTGGCATTATAATGGTGACATTGGGAGGTGTGCCCAGGCCAAACAGTGGGACTGGACACAGGTATGGTGGCCCAAAAAGAACGCTGAATTTTTGCTGCACATGCTTAAAAATGCAGTAATGCTGAACTTAAGGGTTTAGATGTAGATTCTCTGGTCACTGAACATATCCAGGTGAACAAAGCACCCAAGATGCACCAAGGTACTTACAGAACTCATGGTCGGATTAACCCATACACAAGTTCCCCCTGCCACATTGATATGATCCTCACTGAAAAGAAACTAATTGTTTCTAAACCAGAAGAGGAGTTTGCACAGCAGAAAAAGATATCCCAGAAGAAACTAAAGAAGCAAAAACTTATGGCATGAGAATAAATTCAGCATACAATAAATGCAAATGAAAGTAAAAAAAAAAAACCCTATAACATTAATGCACACTTCTCGAAAAAAAAAAATCTAGTAAAAGTATACCACTCTAGTAATGAAGTATCAAGCCACATGTGGTGACACACACCTCTGTTCCCAGTTACTCAGGAATCTGAGGCACAAGGATTGTTTGAGTTCCATAGTTCAGGGCCAGCCTGGACAATATAGTGAGACATGGTCTCAAAACCAAAACAAAGCATTACAAAAGATCAAACCACCAAAGATCTAAAAAATGGGGAATTCATGTGATAACTACAAAGGCAATTTTTAAAAGTCAAATAATTTATCTGTATCTAAACCTAAGGCTTTATTAATAAAAAGGTAGGAAAGTAAAAGTGAGCTCAACTAGGCAGAATCATGAGAAACTAAAAGGCTACCATCTCATTAAAAAAATTCTAATAAGCAGTATAGGGCATAGATTTTTTTAAAAATAAATCATTGTTATCTGGGGTTGAAGGTGTAGAACAATGGTAGTGTATACTTAGCATGAATGAGGCCCTGGATTCAATCCCCAACACCAGAAAAATTGTTGTCCTGCTTGGATTTTTTTATTTAGAAGTTTTCCAAATAGAGTTTGTGTCATAAACTCCTCTAAAGGAAAACAATAAGGGTTTTTTTTTCCCTTCTTTTTTTTAAGGTAAATGGAAGGATTTCGTTTTTGGATAATATGATGAACTCACAGATCAAAACTTCTCTGTTGTTTTTCAGCCCACTGCTATTATCTATACTGATGTTTGCATTATCCCAATGTGGCTAGTGGGAACTTCTTTAATTTGGCTCCTGAGTCATTTTGCCATGAGATAGCTGTCTTTGGTAGCTTTCTTACTGTCATAACACCTTGTGTGTGTTCTTCCCCAGACTCACAATGCTTCAAGGTCATACTTAGTAGGCCTAAAAAGAGTATATATGCCCTTGAAAACATTTAAAAAGAAAAAAGCAAAGAAAATATTCATTAAAGAAAAAAATTAGAAAAAGGAAAGAGCAATGAACTATTTAAAATAGTAAATAAAAATTATAAACTAAATGTAGTAGTTATAATGATAAATATAAATGAATTCCCATGTTTACAAATAAAAGTTCCAAGATTGTATTTTTTTTAAAAATCAACTCTATGTTATTTATTATTATTAATTATTATTACTATTACTATTATTACTATTATTATTATTGGTACTAGGGACTGAACCCAGGGGTGCTTAATAACTGAGCCACATCTCAAGCCCTTTTTATTTTTTATTTTGAGACAATGTAAGAAAATATGAAAACATACAAATTAGACACAAATTATGGGAAATCAAAGATCAAACTACTTAAATTGAAAGGATTTGAGACCAAAACCAATCTGTAACACAATGTCATTGAAATGTGTAAAGGTAAAATATGATGGGGACTCACTTAATAATATGATTAGTCAGTCTTATTTAATAGATTCCTGGAAAGAAACATGTATAGCAGACAGTACACTTTTTTTTTCCTAGTACCTGCACAGTGTTTACAAAAATTGAATATATAGCTGCACTAACAGTGGCATTTAAATAGGGTTCAAGTAGGGTGCAGTTCAGTGGTAGAGCAAGTGCTTAGCATGTGCAAGGCCGGGGGTTCAATCCCCAGCACTAAAAATTAAAAAAAAAAATTAAACCAGGGTTCAATTGCTAAAGGAGACTCACAAGACCTCAAATATCTACACTTTATAACAGTAAACACACTATGTCAAGAGCATGAAAGTCAGGCTACAGGTCAGGTGATGGTTTCTAATGTCCTCTCTCTATGAAGGGCAGTCCAGATGTTTCCTGGATAGAGAATCAATGCTGTGTGTAGAGAACACTTCAGAACTGAGGAAAAGATAAAAGGAAGTATTTGCTGGGGTTGTTTATATGTTGCTGGTCACCTAGGCATATTGCTACTGCAAAACTAGCAGATCTCCTGGGGAGGAGGATAAGATGGGGGTGGTTATCACATCTCATTGTTATCAATAAACAATCTTGACAAGTTGGGTCAAACTGCCCTGAAACTCTTTGGACTCATGGTTACATAGAGACACTATTAATCAATATGCTTCATGCTTTGACCAGGAGTCAGTGTCAAGAAAAAATTTTTAACCAAACATCTCATGCGAATTGCAGACCTACTGTGATTAACCCTTACAGTACCAAAGCACTGAATCTCGACAATTTCTAAAAAGCAAAACCATACAAGCTCCATTTTAGACCACAATTCAAAAAATGAATAAGCATGATGAATAAAATCAATCAAAATGAAAATTAAACCAAGGTACTTTTTTTAACAATGTAAGTCTGATGAAAATGAATAAGAATGTTAGTTCTGTATCTGTAAGGATCTGGGCAAACTTAGCCTCTTTATTTACTGCTTCTAGGACAAATTTATGGAAACTTTCTCAGGTACCTCTTGGCAATATGTATCAAAATCCTTAAAAAGGTACATTCTCAATGCTCAGAAATTACATATTTGTCTTTTCATCCTGCGGAAAAAATTAAGGGCTGACGAGGATGTTTATTTCAGCATAGCAAAGCATGAATAACAGAAAAATGTAGGAAAGAACCATGATGTCCAGCAATATACAGTGATTTCAGCAAATTATATCTATATGAAATTATTCAAAATAATTTTGTAGAGGCTTATTTTGCAGCAGACCCCATTAGTTGTATTACTAATATCCTTTCCTTTCTTCTATGCTAACAATGCAGATGTTGTTCAGGGTAGCAATATTCACTGTTCCCTACACAAAATTTTGACAATCCTGATCCCAGTCTCCCAGCTTCCCTGGTGACTAGGAGTGGCCACAAGTTCCAGTTCTAGTCAATGAGATGTATGGAAAGGTCTAATAGGGGCCGCTTTTTTTTTTTTTTTTTTTATGCCACAGTCTGGCTGGGCACAATCAGGAGCCACTTTGTCAAAAGAAACTTTAACTTTATTTTTAGAACCACACACGCCAAACAAAACATTGCCTCTCAGGAAAAATCCCTCAGAGCCTCAATCTGCCCACCACCCGGCTTCCACAAGCCTCTCCTCTCCCACACAAGCTTCTCTCTCCCACACAAGCTTCTCTCCACCTCCCACATCCTCCTGCTCTTGAGGCCGATTGGCTGGGTCACGTGGGCGGAGCCAAAAAAGTCCCCCAATGAGCAGCCTCCGTGGTCTGAAAAGGGGCAGGGAAATCAGCCCCAATGACATCCCGCAGAGGCAGCCAAATCCAGCTAGATGTTGCCTGGGGGACCCGGC
>NW_026000249.1:13072994-13077794 GCF_001458135.2 Marmota marmota marmota | reverse complement strand
TTTTTTTTTTTTTTTTTTTTTGCCACAGTCTGGCTGGGCACAAAATCACGAGCCACCACACAGCTTGTAGATTCAAACAGCAACTCTTTATTCCCGAACTCACACCAGCCGTCTACAATCACGTTCTGGGGAAATCCACGTTCTCTGCCCAAATCCACCTCCACTGGGCTTCTATCTCCAAAATATACTGTCTGAATCCCGTGAGAACTCAAGGGGAACTCAGGCAGCAGGATACACCCTATTCCCAGCAGGAATAATCTTAAACCTTAAACCTGGAACCTAAACTGGGAACGCCCTAAACACGATTATCTTAAACCGGGAACACTCTAATCTGCCTTGGTCCTTGAGCAAGGTCACCTACATTCAATGTCACTGCAACATGTCAGCAACATGGGGTACGCTGGCAAGGAAATTGTCATACCTACTTGGCTAATGGCTCCCAGCATTTTTTAGTTGTAGATGGACACAATACCTTTATTTTATTTATTTATCTTTATGTGGTGCTGAGGATCGAACCCAGGGTCTCACATGTGGTAGGCGAGTGCTCTACCATTGAGCCACTACCCCAGTTCTAATGGGGACCTTTTTGAGAAAGTTTTTGGCTTTCCTAATAGGAGGGACCAATGCTGTTGATGTCAGGAATCGTCTACTGCAGACCTTGTGTTACATGAGAAAAATGAACTGTTTATTAAGCAAGGGTCAGTAGCTTTTCTGTTATGTGGAACCAAAATTGTCTCTAAATGTGGTAGATTCTGTGATCCACCCTGGATCTCTCTTCAAAAACTCCCAGGTACCCTGTTAGCTAACTTCAGGAATTGTACTCAGCTGTACTTAGCTGTCTTGCCCAATGTCTTCCTAACCCCTTCCAGAGGCAGCCCACATTAACCTACACAGGGGTATAAAAGCCCAGCCTTCTTTCTTCCATTTGGGACCACTCTGTAGGGCCTTCTCAACTCCAAAGCTGAAGATCTTCTGGCTACTACATCACCTAACTTCCCCTACTGCTTTATCCTACCTTATTTTCTTCCCCCATAAGTGTTGATCTACAGAACATTCCCTAATAAATTTCCTGCACACAAATCTCTATCTCAATCTATTTCCTGGGGAACCACACCCATAGCACTACTGACACATTTATTCATGCAAAAGATCTGATCTTCGGGGCTGGGGCTATGGCTCAGCAGTAGCACACTTGTCTGGCATGTGTGAGGCACTGGGTTCGATTCCCAGCACCACATATAAAAATAAATAAATAAAGGTCTATCAACAACTAAAAAATTATTTTAAAAAAGATCTTATCTTCAAAATATATTGCTGAATGACACAACTGGTTAAAAGCAGCACAATGGTATTTTTTTATTATATAGATTACATATCTGCATGGAAAAAATTCTCCAAAGAAATACATTTATATCTTAACAGCAGGACTTGTTTTTTCCAACAATATACTGCATTAGATGTTCAGAGAAACTTCTAGTTCAGAACACGTTAAGTGCCCCAAAAGTTTTAATATTTTAATATATAGGGTAATAGTGAGAAAATAAGGGAGTTCCTGTCAAGGTACAAATAATAGGAAAACACAAATCCACAAGAGCTAGAAATCATATTTACTATGGAGTTATCTACTGATACCTGTTGGCTTAGAGCCAAGTTTTAATGAGACCTTTCTGTGTGGGATGGGAAATGAAGCCCAGAGCTCAGGCGGTGGTCAAGGTCAGATTGGAGACCCTTGCATGTGAGAGTCAAGGATATATCATCTCAAAATATGCCAAATTAGTATATTGATTATTTCAAGCTGCATTCACTTGAGGAACTGTAACTGTCTCAGGAAGAGCCATTTGGCCTATCTTTCCCTACATGCAGCAAGCCATAAAAATTATTTTGGAAGGAATGTTCTTCACATACAAAGACCGGAAAATAGCCTTGATCACCAGAGACCGGTAACTGAGGCTTCAAAGAACCTGAATAAACAAACTCTTTCAAGTGACCCTTATCTTCTACTACACTGTACCCCATATATCTCTTAGTAACATCTATAGAATTTACTACTGTAGTCAAGATATCCATTTGTCCTGTCATTCCTTCACAAATGTATATTCATTCCTTGAGTTATGTCATCAGACTCCATGCTCTTATGAAGATCCCCATATATATGTAAATTAATAAAACTTTTATGCTTTCTCCTTGTTAATTAGCACTTGTATTAATTGGGTTCCTAGATCCAGTCAAAGAGCTCACAGAATAACTAAGAGGGGAGTGGTAAAAAAAAAAATCCCTTTTTCCCTTACACATGAAATCAGGAACCAAAAAGCAACACTCTCAGGAAGTTAAATTTGAAAAAGCCCATCCATGGCTGGGGTCTGTGGTACACTCCTATAATCCCAGCGACTCAGGAGACTGAGCAGGAGGCTGAGGCAGGAAGATCAGAAATTCGAGACCAAGCATGAGCAATTTCACATGGGTGTGGCCAGATGGAAACCTCAATCTCAGGTCCAAAGTAACCTCAATGCCAAAAATAGAGTTCAAAGTGGTCCTGAGTAGTGCCTACAGGAAATTAAAAAAATTCTCTGCAGATATACATCCTACAGACTTTAAAAAATTCCCATAAAGTTACAAATTCAGATTTTAAAAAGTTATCAAACCCATGAAGAAAGAAGCCATCATTAAGGCAGAAACATCAAACTTCAGAAGCAGGCACAGAAAAATGATGATAGATAGTGGGATTTTCAGATATTGTATATAAAGAATTAAAGATAAATTTGATAGAATTAGAAAATAAGAGACTATCAAAACTGTCCTGGAGCTTAATATCCAAAATACATAAAGAACTCAAATAATTAGCTAGCAAAAAATAGTTAATATGATTAAAAAGTGGGCAATAGACCTAAATAGACATTTCTCAAAATAAGACATACAAATAATCAACAGGTATATAAAAAAATGTTCAACATCACTAATCATAAGGGACATGCAAATCAAAGTTACAATGAGATATCACTTCATTCCAGTTAGAATGGCTATTATCAGCCAGAATCATTATTGAATAATTATAATCCTAGTGGCTTGGGAGGGTGAGGCAGGAGGATTTCAAGTTCAAAGCCAGCCTCAGTAACTTAGCAAGGCCCTAAACAACTTAGTGAGACCCTGTATCTAAATAAAAATTATAACAGGCTGAGGATGTGCTTCAGTGGTTAAGCACCCTTGGGTTCAATCCTTATACCAATAAATAAATAAATAAGTAGGCTGCTAAATTTTGGGCTAATTTGTAATGCAGTAATAAACAATACACTGTCAATTCTCTCTGAATTGATTTAATGATTCATTGCAACCCCAACCAAAATCCTTTAAGAAAGACTTTGTAGAAACTATCAAGCCAACTCTAAAATTAATATATTTTTAGGCAAAGAATCTATACTAATTATAACAACTTTGAAAAAGAACAAAGCAAAGAACTCACAGTACCTGATTTCAAGATGTACAATGAAACTGGAGTAATCAAGATGGTGTGGTATTGGCAAAAGAATAGGCCCAGGGGCTGGGGCTGGGGCTCAGTGGTAGCACACTTGCCTGGCACATTTGAGGCACTGGGTTCGATTCCCAGAACCACATATAAATAAAGGTCTGTCAACAACTAAAAAAAATTAATAATAATAATAATAATAAAGAATAGGCCCAAAGGTCCATGGAATACAACAGAAAGTCAAGAAATAGAATCACACATATACGGCCAATTGATGTTTTAAAAATATTTTTTTTTAGTTGTTGATGGACCTTTATTTTATTTATTTATATGTGGTGCTGAGAATCAAACCCAGGGCCTCACACATGCCAGGCAAGTGCTCTACCACTGAGCTACCACCCCAGCATGGCCAACTGATTTTGATGAAAGTGCAAAGGCAAATTTTAAAAGATAATCTCTTTAACAAATGTTGCTGGTGACATCCCTAACAAATAAACAAAAGAGCCACATTGTCTTCCCCATGTCCTGTGTAAAAAGGAACTAAAAATGGACCAGGGATCTAAATATAAAACCTAAAACAATAAAACTTCTAGAAGAAAATATTTTTTAACCTAGGTTAGACAAAGACTTCTTATTTCTTATATTAAAGGAATAATCCATAAAAAAGTTAAATTAAGAACTTCTGCTTTTTTGCAAAACACACTGTTAAGGGGTGAGGGAAAACCACAGCCTTGGGCTGGGGCTGGGGCTCAGCAGTAGAGCTCTTGCCTGGCATGTGTGAGGCACTGGGCTCGATTCTCTGTACCACATATAAATAAATAAAAAATAAAGGTCTATCAACAACTAAAAAAAAAAAAGAAAGAAAGAAAGAAAGAAAGAAAAGAAAACCACAGCCTAAGAAAAATATTTTGCAAAACACATATCTAATAGTTGGGCACAATAGCACATGCCTATAATCCCAGAAACTTGTGAGGCTGAGACAGGAGGATAGCAAGTTTGAGGTCAGCCTCAGCAACTTAGGGAGGCCCTAAGCAACTTAGCGGCACCCTATCTCAAAATAATAATAATAAAAGGCTGGGGATGTAGCTCAGTGCTCAGTGGTAAAGCATCCCTGGATCCAATCCCCTGTACCAAACCAAACCAAACAATCCCACACATATGATAAAGGAATTGTAAGCAGAATATATACAGAACTCTCAAAAGTAAATAATAACAACTGTGGTTCTAGGGATTGAACCCAAGGCCTTGCACATGCTAGGCAAGTGGTCTACCACTGAGCTACATCCCTAGCCCTCTCTGGCCCAATTTTCTTTTCTTTTTTTTATATATTTTTTATTGGT
>NW_026000249.1:13055286-13071849 GCF_001458135.2 Marmota marmota marmota | reverse complement strand
TTTTTTTTTTTTTTTTGTACTGGGGATTGAACTCTCAACTGCTGAGCCACATCCCTAGCTCTTTTAAAATTTTTATTTATGGGGCTGGGATTGTGGCTCAGCCATAGAGCGCTTGCCTAGTACGGGCAGGACCTGGGTTCGATCCTCAACACCACATAAAAATAAAGGCATTGTGTTGTGTCCATCTACACCTAAAAAAATAAATATAAAAAAAGTAAAATTTTTATTTAGACACAGGGTCTCACTAAGTTGCTTAGGGCCTCCTTAAGTTGCTGAGGCCTGTTTGAACTCGATCCTCCTGCCTCAGCCTCCCAAGCTGCTAGATTTATTTGCTTTTAACTTTCAGATTAATCAGGTTCGATCCTGATTAATCAGTACAGATCAACCTTGGGCTGAAAGAGAGAGAATTTTAATAAAGGCAGGAGGAAATCAATGAAAGATAAGAAAACAAAACTTAACTAAAAAATTCTATCATAAAGTGTTGCTCATTATTATTGTTGATCTCTCAGTATGAACAAAATACTAGTAAGTATTATTGATTTCAAGAGTGAGGAGCTTCTAGTCTGGAACCAATAATGGAAAAAAATGGAGTCTTGTCAGAAAAGAAGTGTGACTGCATAATTCAACCTTTGTTCTAGCTATTGTAGTGTGCAAAGCCACACATTGTCAAACATTTATGCATCAAGAACATATAAGATGGGGTTGGGGATATAGCTCAGTTGGTAGAGTGTTTGCCTCGCATGCACTAAGGCCCTGGGTTCAATCCTCAGCACCACACACACACACACACACACAAAAAAAAAAAAAACATATAAGAGGACGGGCACAGTGGTACACGCCTGTAATCCCAGCAGCTCTGGAGGCTGAGGCAGGAGGATTGCGAGTTCAAAGCCAGCCTCAGCAACAGGGAGGCACTAAGCAACTAAATGAGACCCTGTCAGACACTGTCTCTAAATAAAAAATACAAAAGAGGGCTGGGGATGTGGCTCTGTGGTCAAGTGCCCCTAAGTTCAATCCCTGATACCCCCCCCCAAAAAAAAAGAACATATAAGAAAATAATATAAATAATTATTATGCAAGTTGGCATAATGTGGTGGATTTCTTCTTAAAAAAAGAGTTTCATGTTGGGCAAAGAAAATAAAACATAGTTATATGCTATTTATCAAAGACACATTGGACTGGGGTTGTGACTCAGTGGTACAGCGCTTGCCTAGCATGTGTGAGGCACTGGGTTCGATTCTCAACACCACATAAAAATAAGTAAAATAGGGCTGGGGTTGTGGCTCAGCGGTAAAGTGTTCACCTACCACGTGCAAGGCCCTGGGTTTGATCCTCAGCACCACTTATAAATGAATAAAATAAAGGTATTGGGTCCAACTACAACTAAAAACTAAATATAAAAAAATAAGTAAAATAAATGTCCACTGACAAGTAAAAAAAAATACTTAAAAAAGACACATCAATAAAGCCAAAGTTAAAAAATAAAATCTGGGGCCGAGGTTGTGGCTCAGTGGCAAAGCGCTTGCCTCGCATATGTGAGGCACTGGGTTTGATCCTCAGCACCACATTAAAAAAATGAATAAATGAAATAAAGATATTGCATCCATCTATAACTAAAAATATTTAAGAATAAAATAAAATCTGAGCAAAGCTATATCAAGCAAATTCTGGCAAAAACAGAGCATTATGGAAATTTTAATAATAGGCAAAGTAGAATTCAAGAAAGCAAACTTTTAATAAGACAAAGATGGATATTTTACAATTATATAATATATAATCCATGAACCTTTATGTAAGCCCAATAGTAGCAAAATATAGAAGAGCGGGTAGAAACACAAGAATACAGCCATGGAAAAGGCAGAAAGGTCCTGCCCTGTGACAGCATTTCCACCCCAATGGGCAGGACAAACTCCTCTTCTTTATGCTTCTTGAACACTCTATTATGGCTTTTATAATGATTGGTAATTTGCATTTGCCAGAAATTTATGCATACCAATGTGTTTACTGTCCCAGGGGCTTATATTTTAAAGTACTTATATTATTTCTAATTGTGGCTTAAAGATTCTTTCTTTAATTAAAGAGATTTTCCCATGTAAGTTAGTTGGGGAAAGGCAGGGCAATAACATGGCTTTTCCTGCAAGAACACCTGCTTCAGTCTTATTAGTGTGCCAAGTGAGGCGAGATCAAAAAGCATAGCAGAGTACATGGGCCAGGCCCCTTTTTCCCTCATCTCACTCCCATTCCTTGGCAGAAAGAATAATGAGGCACTGCGATGTGGTAGAAAACCCAACAGAGTAGAAGTAATGGTTCTAGCTGTAGCCAAGCCTTAACTAGTTTTATGTCAGTCTATACTTTAATCACTTGAAAAATGATGATAACCAAGAATACAAAACCAATAGTTAGAGTGCCTTTCCCTCTTTTGTTATAATCACATAACTCAGAAGATTTTTAAAAAGTAAAAAAAAAAATTTTTGGTCCTGGGTATTGAACCCAGGGATGCTTTACCACCGAGCTACATCCCCAGCCATTTTTATTATTTATTTTGAGACAGGGTCATGCTAAATTGCTGAGGATCTTAATAAGTTGCTGAGGCAGCCTTGAACTTGTAGTCCTCCTGCCTCTGTCTCCTGAGTTGCTGGAATTACAGGCATGCACCACCACACCCAGCTTAAACTCAGAATTTTTAAAAAATTTACCTTGAAATAACTAAACCTACAGGAAGTGGCAAAAATTGTATAAAGTGTCCCATGTACCTTTCTCTCAGTTTCCCCCAATGGTGATATTAAAAAAAAATTTTTTAGTTGTTGATGGACCTTTATTTATTTATTTAAATGCAGTGCTGAGAATCAAACCCAGTGCTTCACATGTGCTAGGCAAGCGCTCTACCACTGAGCTACAACCCCAGCCCCCCAATAGTGATATCTTATACAGTCATAGTATAATATATCAAGCCCTAGAAAATGACACTGGTCAATTACTCTTAACTAACTATGCTGTTCATTAGACATTTAGTTTTCAATCATTTTTAATCTGCAGTCATTTTAATCTAGATCTTTAGGTGGGTGTATATTTTATCCACATATAGATTTGGGTACCAACTACCACAATCAAAATATAAAACTGTTCCATAACCAATCAAAAATGCTTTCTCCCTACTTCTTTGTATTTGCATCCAGTCTCCATCCTATCTTCCTGTTCTTGTTGTTGCCTGGCAACCACTAATTTGTTCTCCACCTCTATAGTTTTGTTATTTCAAGCATATTATATAGATGAAATTATACAGTATATAACCTTTTGAGATTGACTTTTTTCCCACTGACAATAATGCCCTTGAGGCCCATGCAAGTTATTTTGAGTATCAAAAATTCATTTCTTCCTAAATACTATTCCATTCTAAAGATGAGTCAGAGTTTGTTCACCATTCACCCACTAAAAGAATTTGGGTTGTTTCTAGTATTTTCTAGTATTAGAAACAAAGGTGCTATGAACATTCATGCACAGGTTTTCTCATTTCTCCAGGATAAATGCTCAACAGTGGAAATATTCACTCATGTGTTTAGTAAATGGTTAGTTTTGAAGAAACTGCTAACCTACTTTTCAGAATGGCTGTACCCACTTTACATTCCCACTAGCAAGGTATGAATGGTCTAGTTCCTCTGCATCCTCACCACCATTTGTTTTTTTATAAATATTTTATTTTTTAATTGTGGTTGGACACAATACCTTTATTTAATTTATTTATTTTTATGTGGTGCTGAGGATTGAACCCAGGGGCCTCGCATGTGCTACTCGAATGCTCTACCACTGAACCATAGCCCCATCCCAACCATTTGTTATTTTTACCATTGTACCTTGTAGCCATTTTGATAAGTGAATGACAGTATTTCATTTTAGTTTTAATTTGGCTAAAATCTTGAACATATTTTCGTGTACTTATTGCCATCTGCATATACTTTTCAGTGAAACTTCTGTAGATTTCCTTTGTACATTTTCTAATTTTTTAAATATTTTTACTCTTAGTTTTGATAGTTCTTTATATATTCAAAATACAAGTCCTTTGATGGGTATGTGGCTTGCAAATATTTTCTCCTAGTACGTAGCTTGTCTTTTCATTCTCTCCCATTTTTGTGGGGGGTACCTGGAATTGAACTCAGGGGCACTTGGCCACTGAGCCACATCCCCAGCTCTATTTTGTATATTTTTACTTAGAGGCAGGCTCTCACTGAGTTGCTTAGCACCTCACTGTTGCTGAGGCTGGCTTTGAATTTATGATCCTCCTGCCTCAACCTCCTGAGCCGCTGGGATTACAGGTGTGCGCCACCACACCCAGCTGTCTTTTCATTCTCTTAACAGGGTCTTTCACAGTATGAAAGTCAATTTTCATGATGTCCAATTTATTAATTTTTATAGATTTTCCTTTTGGTGTTATGTCTAAGAATACTGTTGAGCGCTAGTTCCTGAAGATTTTCTCTTATGCTTTCTTCTAAAAGTTTTAGTTTTATGTGTTACACTGAAATCCATGATCTACTTTTAGTTATTTTTGTATACAGTTCAAACTAGGTGTGTTTTTTTGCAGTATTGCAGTTTAATTTTATTTATTTTTTGTCTATGGCTGTCAAGCATTGTTTGTTGAAAAGACTATTATTCTTCCATTGAATTGCTTTTGCATCTTTGTAAAAAAAAATTAGTGTGTTTTGGTCCATTTCTGAGATCTATTCTGTTCCATTGATCTGTGTGTCTATTTCTCCACCACATTTTTTGTGTGTATGGTGCTGGGGGTGGAACCCAGGGCCCACACTGTCTTGATTACTGTAACTGCATAGTATGTTGATATCAGGTAGAGTGATTATTCCTACTTCATTCCTCTTTTTCAAAATTGTTTTAGCTATTTTAGAGCCTTAGCTTTTCATATAACTTTTAGAATAAGCTTGTCTATATCTACACAAAAGCCCTGCTGGGATTCTGATAGGAATTTTGTTAAACCTGTATGTCAACTTGGAGAGAACTGACATCTTTACTGTACTGAGTTTGCCAATTCATGAATGCAGTATGTGTTTCCATTTATTTAAATCATGATTATTTTCATCAATATTTAAAAATTTTCAGCATATAAATCCTGCATATATTTTGTTAGATTTATACTCGGTATCTTTTTAAAAAAGTGATTTTAAATGGCATTGTGTTTTAATTTTGGCCATGAAATCTCCATGTTCATTGTTAGTTATAGAGAAATTGGATAGATTTTTATGCATTTTTCTTATACTCCACAATCTTGCTGAACTCATTAGATTTACAAGCTTTTTGTAGATTCCTGAGGGTTTTCTATATAGACAATTGTGTCGCCTGCAAATAAGGATAGTTTCCTTTCTTTATTTTCAATTTATATGCATCTTATTTCCATTTCTTGCTTTATTGCAACTTTTAAGGCTCTCAGTACTATGTTGAATAAGGAACTATTACAGTGGTCTTAAGGGGAAATCATCAGTCTTTCACCATTAAGTATGATGTTACCTAAAACTTTAGATAGCTGGGTAGACACTTTTTATCAATTTGAGGAAGGTCCCTTGTATTCCTAACTTGTTGAGAGTGTTTATCATGCATGGGTGTTAACTTTTGTCAGGTGTTTTTCTGAATCAATTATGTTATCATGTGATTATTCTACTTTAGCCTGTTGATATGGAAAATTACAATGATTGATTTTTTTAATATCAAACCATTATATCCTGGAATACACCCCAATTGATCATGGTGTATAATTCTTTTTATATATTGCTGAATTTGATTTGCTAAATTTTTGAAAGAGTTTTTGTGTCTAAGTTCATGATTGATAATATTCTATAGTTTTCATTATCTGGGCTGCCTCTGTCTGCTTTTGGTATTAGGGTAATACTGTCCTCATAAAATGAGTTGAGAAATAGTCTCTACTCTTCAATTTTATGGAAAAGTTTTTGTAGAATTAGTGCTAAAACTCATAGAATTTTAAGCTGAAAGACACCCTTGGAATCAGTACTGACTGGAACCTTGATTTGACTATAGTGACCCCAGAGACCCCATTTTTTTTCTCTCCACGTAGCTAAAACCAATTGTAGATTTCTATATCTTGGAGTATTAGCAAGAGGAATAAAGTGACTATTGTTGACACAGAGTACAAAGAAGACAGTATGTTCAGAAGTAGCTGAAAAGCCATTTCCTAACAAAGTTGACATTTTCTCTCTTCATTGCACCCAAACCAGGAAATGACAATGAATTCAAATGCAAAGGAAAGAATGAACCTAAGTAGTAAGGGCTGATGAGTCTTAGGTTGGTTTTGTCCAGAAGCTGATCCTGAGGCAAAGATTCTGGTGCAGATAGTTTATGTAGAAGGTGCAAAAACCATACAAAAACAAACAAACAAAATCCCTCAGTAAGAGATTGGGGAAATTAGTGGGGAAGTGATACCTTCAAGGAAGCAAGACAGCCAATAAACTGTGTGCTATTAAGTTGCTTACCACTGTGGGTGTCTGGAACTCAATTGTGCTGAGAAAAGTCTGAGAACCAGTATAAAACACACACACACACACATACACATATACCCCTTAGTTGTTCTACAGAAGCAGAAGGAGTTGGGACATCTATATACCAAGTTCTCTGAGGCATTGAGTAAGAGCTACCCTTGAGGGCCATTAGTCCTTGACACTTTGGGTCTGCTTGCATAAATACCAGGGGCAGGAGATACCCTAAACAAAGGACTCCAGAGGCTGGTAAGTTGGAAGTCAAGTGGCAAAGGCCAGGAGATATGGGTAGCCCATCCACAGTATCTGCTATAGCAGGGTAATTAGAGAATTACATTTTGGACATAGTGAGAAAAATTATTTTCCAGAGAAAGATTTTTATGATCTGAGAAGAAAAATATGAATACCTTGATTTAGTTTATTCCAAAATTACTTGAACTGTAGAAATATATTCCTGGGGTGACACTGTAAACCTTTTGTCAAAAGTAATATTCCTGCTGGGCATGGTGGCACATGCCTGTAGTCCTAGCTACTAGGTAGGCTGAGGCAGGAGGACTGCTTAAGCCCAGGAGTTTGAGGCCAGCCTGGGTAATAAGCAAGACCTCATCTAAAAAAATTCCTTTTATGCTGTGCCTTTAGAAGTAAACTGTGAAGGCAAAAAGAGACTGGCAAAGCATAGTCTTTGAACAGAGCATTGCAATTTATTTTAAATTAATGCAAACCTAAAGATCATCATCTGATCCAATTTAGTTTAGCATGTTAAAAGAATTTCATTAACTTATTTGTTAATGTAAAATGCTAAATGAGAAAGTACCATGAATAAGAAAAAACTAATGGATTGCATGCTGAAAATAACCTATGGATTAATATTTAAAGTTTCTCAAGAGATGATGTCATAATAAAACTCCTTGGGACAGATAGTATAATGGCATTAGTCAGAGATTTCTGGAAATGCTGATCCAACATTTTTTAACACTGGAGACTTATTTATAGAAATCTATAATAATTATTGATCTAAAATATGATTAAGTTGTATTCAATTCTTTAAAAAATTCTACTATAGAATGGTATAATTTTTGTATTTCTTTACTTGATCCATATCCTATCATATCTTGATATTTTCACTTTTAGATGTTTCTCATGTTTCTGCAAATGTTGGAGAATTTTGGAGAATATAATTTGACAGGTTAATTTGAGTGCCAAAGACTGTCATAATTTAATATTACCAGGGAAAAATGAATATTCACTTTTCCAAAAATACAGAAGGAAATGATTTACTCTTGGAGAACTTTAAAAAATGATACACATGAATATTTTAAACTTAATGTCATTTCTATGAATCATAGCTGAATAAAATACTGTAAATTTATAGACCAGGTTTGAAAATTTGGGGATTTGGGGCAATTTTCATTTTTTCACATCTTCTTGGCCCACAAATCTGAGCCTCTCACCTTACTTCCAAGCAAAAGATTTAATAGTAGAGATGAAGTAAGTTCTCATGTTGTAAAACTTCATTAATTTTATAAACAGTAAATTTTTTCACCAGTACATTATGAAACTGAGCACAAAACAATTTAAGCCACACTTAAAATAATTTAGTCAGGTACTGTTCATGAAAATGAAGACTTGATGTTTGATTTTAAGCAAATCAACATTTCTTCAAATTGTCATTTTTTCCATTATTAGGGATTGAACCCAGGGCCTTGAACATGCTACAAAAGTGCTCTACTTAGCTACATCCCAGCCCTTTCAATTTTTTTTTTTTAAATTTTGAGATGGGGTCTCACTAAGATGTCCAGGATATCTTCGAACTTGCAATCTTCCTGTCTCAGCCTCCCAAGTAAAGTTATTCAACATTATTCTACAAATAATTAGCATTATTTAGGGAAATTGTATTGTTGTTTCACCATAGAAAAAAGCTGCAGAGAGCCTCAAGTGATAGAATCTTATTCTGTGTATTTTTACATAAGATTAGAAATATGCTGGGCTGGGGTTGTGGCTCAGTGGTAGAGTGCTTGTCTGGCATGTGTGAGGCACTGGGTTCAATTCTCAGCACCACATAAAAAATAAATAAATAAAATAAAGGATCATCAACAAATAAAAAAATAAATAAAAATATTAGAAATGTGAGATGACATTTTTTTCTTCTCTTTCAAAATTCTTGATTGTGTTCCTGCAAATTGTTCCTATGAAAACTGCAGCCGTTGTCAGTGGTGCTTGGTCAATGTACCATTGTTAAAAATGTCTTGAAAAACAGCAGCTTTTATACAAGTGATTATGCAGGTAATAACTTTTTCCCCCTATTTTTATTGGTGCATTATAGTTCTACATAATGGTGGGATCTGTTACATATTTATTAATATATGCACACAATATAACAATATTATTTGGCCAATGTCATTCCCCATTATTTCCCCTTTTCCTCCCTTCCTCTTTCCCCAGGTCCCTTTCCTCTACTCTACTGATCTCCCTTCAATTTTAATGACAGTTAATAATTTCTTTAGGAAGGCATTGCTGCACTACTTTTATACTATTATCAGAGTTCTTTTGTCAGTTAATGTCAGTTACTTCACATATAATGTCTAACATTTTTGAAGATGGCTCCTGAGTTGGAGATTGCTATTGTTGGAAGTGACCCCTAAAGGCCCATGTGTTAAAGGCTTAGTCCCCAGACTATGCTGCTATTGGGAAGTGGTGAAATCTTCAAGAGGTGGGGACATGTGGGAGGAAGTTAGGTCATTGGGGGAGTGCCCTTGAAGGGGATATTATGACCCTGACCCCTTCCTGACTCTCTTTTTGCTTCTCTGCTGCCATAAGATAAATAGGTGGCCTCTGCCACAGACTTCCACCACATGTTCTGTGCTGCTACAGGTCCAAAGTAATAGAACCAAGTGACAATGGACTGAAACTCTGAAAATAAATCTTTCCTATTTATAAGTTGATTATCTCAGGTATTTTTGACACAGTGATGGAAAGCTGACTAATGCAGAGACAAAGCTAATGGTATAGAGTGAAATATAACAATTTGTCCCTCAAGAAGATTCTGTCAAGTTGCCGCAAAATGATGAAAATCCTTAATCATTATGTTATGTTTTTATTCTTTTCAGGTATGTAATATTCAACACACATTTGCTGAATTATTATTTTTGTGGTTGTCATTGTTTATAATAATAAAGATCGAATCTCTAGATCTAATCACCAATTTACAGGAAATACAGAGGACAGAGGAAGACATCAGCTATATCATGGAAATTCAAACAGCACAATCCAGATCATGAGAGATGCTTCAGGATGAATGGAAAATCAACAAATTTTCAGAGGAAAAAAGATGTGGGTGGAGAATCTACAGAATAAAAAGAGGTAAAAGCAATATAAAATATGGGGTGAAATTGGGGTTGGGGATATAGCTCAGTGGTAGAGTGCTTGTCTAGTATATATAAGGTTCAATTCCCAAAACCACAAAAAACAAAAATAAAAAATAAAAAAGCTTTAAAAATATGGGGTTAAATTAAACCATAATGCATATGGATCATACATGCTTAGGTTATGAAACTATAATGAAATGATTATCCTAAACGCAAGAAATATAGCACTCTTTGGAGATGTAGGGGCAGGTGGACGATTTCTGGGGTGGTCAGTCATGGTTCTAACATGGATGGTAGTTACAAAATTGTCTTGCCTTTCAAGAATGCATTAAACTGTACATTTGTTTTATATGGTTTTCCATGAGTAAATACATTTTTATCAATAAAAAAGTTTAAGAAATATGGGCTGGGGTTGTGGCTTAGAGGTAAAGCGCTCGCCTGGCATGTGAGAGGCACTAGGTTCAATCCTCAGCACCACATGAAAATAAAATAAAGATATTGTGTCCACCTATAACTAAAAAATAAGTATTTAAAAAGGTTTAAGAAATAAATAACAAAAATTTTATNACTGCATACACCTTACCTGATTCTTTTGGTATTTACCTGCATATCTATAAATTAGATACTTCTGTTTCTTTTTTTCATTTTTGCCTTACTGGAGATGGAACCTGAATCCCAATGATGCTCTACTACTGAACTATATCCCTAGCCCTTTTTATTTTTTCCTTTGAGACAGGATCTCCCTAAATTGCCCGGTCTGGCTTTAAACTTGCAGTTCCTCCTCTGCCTTGGCCTCTCGGCCTCTGGAGTCTCTAGGATTTAAATTAGATACTTATTGAGTTTTAGTTTTGGATATTGCTGTAGACTGAATGTTTCTACCTCTCCCCTCTTTACATGTTGAAATTCTAATCCTCAAGTGATGCTATTAGGAGGTGGGGTCTTTGAGAAGTGATTAGGTCATAAAGATGGAGCTCTTATGAATGGGATTAGTGCCCTTATAAAAAGGTCCCCAGAGAGCTCACTTGGTGGTCAGATTCTTGAGATAAATCTCATCTAAACTTTCTGGAGAGTATAACTCTATCTCCCAGCATCATTAAGTGCTAAGTTGGGACAGAAGGCAGGGGTTTCAACATTCAATATGTAAACTTTTGCTTAATTCCTGTTTGGTACAGTACCCTGGCCCTTAGTTGTGCCTTATGTTTTTTCTAGGCCAGAGAACTTTTGTTTTGCCCCCTCCAGACAAAAAAAATCTAATCTTGTGCCTAAGTAAAGGAAGGGCATTTGTCTGACTGCAGGGTGGGCATATTAGTTTCCTAGGGCTGCTGTAACTGAATACCTCAAATGGGGTGGCTTAAAACAAGGGAAATGTGTTGTCTCACAGCTCTGGAAGCTAGAAATTCAAGGTTAAGATATTTGCAGGGCCATACTCCCTTTGGTGCTTTGCTGGCAATATTTGACCTCCCTTGGATTACAGCTGCATAACTCCAATGCCTTCATCATCACATGGTCTTCTACGTGTCTGTCTTTACATGGCTGTCTTCTTATAAGGACAACAGTCATATAGGATTAGGGACCCACTGTACTCCACTATGACTTCATTTTAATTTAATTACATTTGCAATAACCCTATTCTGAAATACTGGGGTTTAGGACTTCAACACTTTTTTTTTGGTGGTTAGGGTTGCAATTCAATCCCTAATGGTGAGGAAGGGATTTGGTGTTGTAATTCCTCCTCCTCCTCCCTCCCTCTTTATTTGCAGTGCTGGAGGATGAACCCAGTGCCTCACACATGCTAGGTGAGTGTTCATCCATTGAGCTTAAACCTCCAGCCCCACTCATTGCTTCTTTTTTAAAAAATATTTTATTTAGCTGTAGATGGACACAATACTCTCCCACCAGTACCCAGCTTCTTCTTTTTTTTTTAGTTGTAGTTGGACATAATACCTTTATTTCAATTATTTATTTTTATGTGGTGCTGAGGATCGAACCCAGGGTCTTGCACGTGCCAGGGTCTCACCTGTGCGAGGCGAGTGCTCTACTGCTGAGCCACAACCTCAGCCCAGTACCCAGATTCTTTATTATCAAGTGGTGAGAAAACAGCATGTCTACCTAGTAGAACATTTCCTAGTTTTGGTGCTTCCCAGGGCATTATCTACAGAACAAAATTTCATGAGAGAATTTCACACGGTTAGCAGAACAAGAAAAGTGGCAAATGTTATAACAAACAAACTATTGCCTTGGAAGGGTCTAAAAGGCCCTGGATGCCAGTGGAGAATAGCACCAGTGATTCCCTAAGCCATGCCAGTTTTGAGCAGTCACAAAGTAGGTATGAGACAGAGAGACGCATCTCTGCTTCCCTCTGTTAATGGGCAGACTGACACCCAGGCCTGGGTAGGAGGGGCTGTGTCAATCACTCAGATGACTTTCTAGGATACTGAAATGGATTGTAAAACCCTGTGTTAGCAGTGATGATGCCATTGCCTTCTAGAATGAATCATAATACCTTTATTTAATTTATTTATTTTTATGTGATGCTAAGGATAAAACCCAGTGCCTCACACGTGCTAGGCAAATGCTCTACCACTGAGCTACAGACTCAGCCCCACTCATTACTTCTTAAACAGATTTTCAATAAATTCCTTTGCCTTTACTCTTCACTTCTTTTTGTTTTAAATGTAGATTGACATGATACCTTCATTTTATTTATTTATTTATTGGTACCAGGGATTGAACTCAGGGGCACTCAACCACTGAGCCACATCCTCAGCTCTATTTTGTATTTTATTTAGAGACAGGGTCTCAGTGAGTTGCTTAGTGCCTCGCCACTGCTGAGGCTGGCTTTGATCTCGTGATCCTTCTGCCTCAGCCTTCCAAGTCAATGGGATTACAGGCGTGTACCACCATGCCAGGCTATTTACTTTATTTTTTATGTGGTGCTGAAGATTGAAAACCAGTGCCTCACACATTCTAGGCAAGGGCTCTACCACTGAGTTACAACCCCAGCCCCTACTCCTCACTTCTCAAGGTAAACTTTTGTTACCAATTCCTGACTCTCTGGGGATCCTTTGGTATAAACTAGTTTGCTTCTTAGCTTTCTTGAAGACCAGTTTAAGACTCCATTTTCCAGATCTGCTAAATCAACTACCACTCATTCATAGGCTTTCCAATTGAAAATTTGCTACTGTTTTCTCTGATTTCTATCATTGAAAATTATCCCTGTTTTTAGAAAAATCCTCTTTATTCTAATTTTAGTAGGGTCTGAGGAGGGAGCAGAGGCACAGATATTCAAGCAAACATTTTTTTTTTTTTTTGAGACAGGGACTTGCTATGTTGCCCAGGCTGTCTTCAAACTCCTGGGCTTAAGCAATCCTACCTCAACCTCCTGAGTAGCTGGAACCATAGATGTGCACCACAGTGCATGGCTCAAGTCAGCATTTTTTTTTACTGTAATATTATTTTTCATTACTGTGGTAGACCATTATGTTTTTTCTTCTTTAAAAATACATTAATGCCCATCATTATGTACACCAATAAAATATGGAAAAAAACATATTAATGTAATGTTAAAAAAATTGACCTGTGTTTTTCCTTTATTCTTTGTGATGTGCTATTGATTTTGTATTTTATTTTTATGGCATTTTATTATATGTGTATGTATGTGTATATATGAAATTCACTCAAAATATTTTCATTTTGTTCCTTTTGTGGCCATAATTATTAGTTTTATTTCATCATTATTTCTTTTTTTAAATATATATGTATATATATTTTAGTTGTAGGTGGACTGACACAATACCTTTATTTTATTTATGTGGTGCTGAGGATTGAAATCAGTGCCTCACATGTGCTAGGCAAGTGCTCTACCACTGAGCCACAACCCCCAGCCCCTCATCATTATTTCTTAAAATAATTTTTATAGAGGAGGTTCTGTTAAAAAAGCATCCACTTGGGATTGGGGCTATAGCTCAGTAGTAGAGCACTTGCCTTGCAGCTGTGAGGTCCTGGGTTCAAGCCTCAGCACCACATAAAAACAAATAAATAAATAAAGATATTGTGTCCATCTACAACTAAAGAAATATTTTTTTAAAAAAGCATCCTGGGCTGGGGTTGTGGCTCAGTGGTAGAGTGCTTGCCTCACATGTGTGAGACACTGGGTTCAATCCTCGGCACCACATAAAATAAACAACTAAAAAAAAATTTTTTTAAATACAACTAAATATTAAAAAAAGCATCCACTTTACAAGCTGGGTATGGTGTGCATGTCTATAATCCCAGCAATTTGGGAGGCCTAGGCAGGAGGATTATAAGTTCAGGGCTAGCCTCAGCAATTTAGCAAGACCCTGTCTCAAAATAAAAAATAAAAGGGCTGGGGATGCAGCTCAGTGGTAAAGCACCCCTGACTTCAACCCCCAGTACCACAAACAAACAAGGATTTACTTTGTGTATCAAATGTGCTAGGTATTCCCCTAATATTTGGTGTATATATATATATATATATATATATATATATATATTTTGAATGAATGAACTAATTAATACCAGTAATGCTGATGGGCACATTATGAATATCTTCTTTTCTCAGAATTATTCACAGGATGCCTTAGGAAGACCTTACCCATATTGAAAATGTATACTATATCTCCATAGTATATTTTCCTGATAGCATCAAAATTGTCCTTTTAATATGAAACTTAAATTGTGCTTTGCCTTTGCTGAAAACCCTCAAATAACTTTCCATATTATTCAGATTAGAATCCAGATTCCTTAGGATGACACAAAAATTCCCTATACAATATTTTTCCCTATCTCTGATCTTATTACTCCAGCCACATTCACCTTTAATTGCTATTCCTTCTGCATGGAACATTCTTCCCTAAATTCCTTCAGGACTTTTCTCAAATCACCATATCAGAGTTTTTTTTTTAACCTAATCTATATAAACCAGTAAAGTCCTGCCAATCCCCATACTGTTTTATTTTCTTTCATAGCATTTGGCACTTTGCAATATTTATTTCTCTCTCTTTTCTCCTGGAACCATAAGCTTTATTTTTTTTTTTATTTATTTTTTTTTATTTATTTTTTTTTTTTCCATAAGCTTTATGAAATAAGCCACTATGTTTTGTTCTTCTTGGCATAGAGTTGGTGCTGAGTGACATAGTTTTAGAATGAATGAACTTGCTCATGTACAGTAGAGGTAACATGTTATTCTTGTAAGTATATAGATATTTTTAAAGGCAGCTGGACTTGGATTTTATGTTCTTATCTAGATAAAATAACATACGCCTGAAACAAACAAAAAATGAAAAGTTCTGCACCCAGGAAAATAACTTTTAACTGGACCATGGAGAATATTCTGAAAGCTCAAGCCAGTATTTTTAACCAGTTCTACATCTTCCCAAATGGAGCCTTCTTTCTGAATTCTGTCACATTTCAAGCCACAACAAAGCCTTTAAGAAAAACAATTTCTCTGATCTCTATATGTGAAGAGTAGAGAGATGGATGCAAGGATAGAAGGAGAGAGAGAACCACAATTAGTTGATTCAAAATTCACACTCTATTCTTATAGCACTCTGCCTCCATGAAGTAGATAAACAAAAAGCAGTCTAGTACTTACCATTCAGAGAGAAAAATGGCTGGAAAGAAATATGACAATGGATACAAATAACTATATATAAAAATGCTTAACACCTCTGGTGTAAGTAGTATCTCTTTCAAGATTTTATCCCAAGGATATAATTCAACAGAATTAAATGACAGTGTGAGCTTTGACCTGCCCTGCTTCAAAAAAACCATACAAATCCTATGTAAAATGAAAAACAAATCTTTTAAAAGTCATAGTTGAGCTTGTAAGAAGGAAAATCTTCAGGACTAAAAAGTAAAGAGGGAATTGTATATATTAGCATGGTGAGTGACTGATGCCCTGAGCACAGTGTAGATACAGGAAACCTAAAATTTCAGGTATTAATAATCCTATGTATGTGAGACGCACGATCTTGGGCTTAGGGAAAGTAAGAGATTGGAATTGAGACCTCTGCATAAAGTCAGACCCTCAAAGGATAATGAGATCAAAAGAAACAGAAATAGAGGGCTGGGGATGTAGCTCAGTCATGTAGAGTGCTTGCTTAGCATGCACAAGGCCCTGGGTTCAATCCCCAACATGAAAAAAGGAAGGAAGAAGGAGAGGAGGGAGGCAGAGAAACTAGAAGCTAGACAATGTGGGAGATTCATGGTTAACTGAAGAACACAAAATACAAAGAGAAAATCTTAAAGGTTGTTAGAAAAGAGACATCATCTAAAGGCAATAACAATTAGGCTTGGCAGCAGCAACCAGAAGACAGTGGAATAATAACTTCAGATTGCTGAACAATAACTTCAAACCACTGTTGATGTAGAATTTGATACATACCGAAATTACATATTTAAGAAAAGGACAACCAAAGCTGAAAGAATTATCACCAACAGATGCTCATTAAAGAAACTTCTAAGAATACATGATAAAGAAAGGATAAAGAAAAATTATCCCAAAGGAAAGTCTGAGATTTACAAAATAATATCTAATTTGGAAGTTAAAAACAAGATAATGTTAAGATATCAGCTATAACAATAACTTGTCACAAGGGGATGGTGATTAGCAGCCTGCCTCTGGGAGGAGAGTGGAGCTGTTAACTTCAGACTTTTTTTTTTTTTTTTTTTTTAGTGCTGAGGAT
>NW_026000249.1:13031953-13054210 GCF_001458135.2 Marmota marmota marmota | reverse complement strand
TTTTTTTTTTTTTTTTTTTAATATTTATTTTTTAGATATCGGCGGACACAACATCTTTGTATGTGGTGCTGAGGATCGAACCCGGGCCGCACGCATGCCAGGCAAGCACGCTACCGCTTGAGCCACATCCCAGCCCCAACTTCAGACTTTTAATAGCAGGATTCATTTTGACATATTCGTACATGCACATAATATGATAATTCTCATTTCCCAATATCCCCTTTCTCTCTCCTCCCTCCCTCTGATGTCCTCCCTTCTATTTTGGTGGGGGGCTTCTGGGGACTGAACCCAGGGGCTCTCTACCACTGAGCTACATCCCCAGCCCTTTTTATTTTGAGATAGGGTCTCACTAAATTATTGAAGTTGGCCTGGAACTTGCAATCCTCCTACCTCCCTAGTTGCTGGGATTATAAGCATGTACCACTGTGCCTGGCTCTAATTTTTTACATTAGTGTAACTTTAGCCTTTAACTACACATGACAAAATTTAAGAGTAATCTCTTAAGAATAGAAAGAGAGTGCAAGACTTTCAAAACAGTAAAGGTAAAAAAGTGGAGTCAAAAGAATAATCTGAAAGGAAACAGGAAAAGAGGAAAAAACAAAGAAATGCAGGAAGAATAGCACAAAATAAAATAGTAAAAATAATTCCAAATACATCAACAATGAAATAAAATTATTATAAAGTATAAATGTAGTATATTCACAAGTTAAAGAAAAGCATGTACAGATTGGATTAAAACAAAATGATCCAGATACTTGCTGTATCCTAGAGAAAGTCTAAAATACCAAGATATGGTTTATCATAATAATTAATGTTAGCTGCTGTAACAAATAACCCATAAGATTGCTGGGCTTAACAGAACAAAGTTTCTCTCTCTCTCTCTCTCTCTCTCTCTCACTCTCGGTAGGGATCAATTCCAGGGCCTCAGGAATACTAGACAGATTCTCTACCACTACATACCCAGCTTCAAAGTTTATTTTTTGACCACATCACAGTTCATCAAGCCAAGTTCCTGCTCTTCCTCAATCAGTGACTTAGGAATCTAGTATTCTTCACTCCTACTTCTACCACCTTGGAGTTCTTTGCCTCAGACCATGTGAACAGAGGAATGGGTAAGTAGGAACAGAAGATCACATACCCATGTACAATATTTTAGGGGCTAAGCCTAGAAGTGGTATACATCACTTCTGCCCACATTCCTTTGAAGAGAACTCATTCACAAGGTCCCAACATAACTACAAAACAGGTGTTTTGAAATTTGTTCCTAGGAAGAGGAAATGGAATTAGTGAGCATCTAGCCAGGACTTGTCACATGAAAACATTGAGAATAAAAAAGATGAAGGGGCTGGGTGTGTAGCTCAGTGCTAAAGCATGCTTATAAGCATGCACAAGGCCCTGGATTTAATCCATAGTACCAACCCCTTCCAAAAAAATATAGGAAAGGATATGGATTTGCCAGGCTGACATTAAGCAACAGAAAGCTAGAAGCTTATGTGTGTTTGTGGTACAGTGGTGCATGCCTGTAATCCCAGTGGCTCAGGAGACTGAGGCAGGAGGATTGTGAGTTCAAAGCCAGCTTCAGCAAAAGTGAGGTGCTAGGCAATTCAGTGAGACCCTGTCTCTAAATAAAATACAAAAAATAGGGCTGGGGGACTGGGGATATAGCTCAATTGGTAGAGTGCTTCCCTTGCATGCACAAGGCCCTGGGTTCAATCCCCAGAACCAAAAAAAAAAAAGCAAACAAAAATAGGGCTGGGGATGTGTGGTTCAGTGGTTGAGTGTCCCTGAGTTCAAACCCCAGTAATCTGCCCCTCCCCCCAAAAAAGAAAGCTAGAGTAGCTCTGTTCATATTGGAGAAACAGTCTTCAAGGAAAAATGTGTTATTAGGAATAAAGAGAGTAACTATATAGTAATAATATATTTAATTCACAAGGAAAATATGTTAATTCTGAAATTATATATGTGCCTAATATTGTCTTCAAATAACAAAGCGAAATTGACAAAAAAGTGTCAGTTTTCTATCACTATAACAAATACCTGAGAATCATCAACTTATGAAGAGAAAAGTTTACTTTTGGCTCACTGTTTTGGAGGTTTCTGAACATAATGAATTAGTTCTATTGTTTTGGGCCTTTGGCAGCACATCGTGGTGATGACTAGTGTCAGAGTAAAATGGATCACCTTGTGTTCAGGAAGGAAAACATAAAGGAAAAAGAAAGGGCTGGGGTCCCATTATCTTATTCAAGGGCATGTCCCCCCATGACCTGAAGACCTCCCACTAGGCCCCGCCTGTTAAAGGTTCTACCACCTCCCAATAGCCGAGGATGAAATCTTTCTCACATGGACTTTTGGGGGACACCAAAGGTCAAAACTATAGCACAGAATTATGAGGCAAAACTGACAAGTCTACCCATTGTGGTAGGATATACATAACGTACAATTTTCTCAGTAATTGGTGTCACACAGACCAAGAATTAGGAGTATATAACAAAACATTACGTGTGTGTATATTCAGATAGCATACTATATAGAAAATAATACAATTAACCAGCTTGATCAAAAGGACAAATACAGAACTTTGTATCCAACATAGACAACATACATTTTTCTTAGGAATACAGGAAACATTTATGAAAACTAATCATGTACTTGGCTATAAAGCAAGTCTCAACGAGTTTCCCAGAATAACATACAAATCATGTTCTCTGATTACAGTGCAATTAGGTTAAAAATAAATGACAGAAAAATAAATTTTAAAATATAAATAACAGAAAGATAACCAAAAGAAAGAAGACTGAAAATATCTATCCTATTATTAATTACCTACAGTAGTAAAGAATTAGAAACTGAAATATCCAATGAAATGGGTATGGCTAAGTAAATTTTGCTTTATCAACCCATTGGGCTCCCAGGTGACCCTTAAAACTTATTTTTTTTTCAATATTTATATTTTTTTAGTTGTAGTTGAACACAATACCTTTATTCCATTCACTTACTTTTATGTGGTGCTTAGGATCGAACCCAGGGCCCCACACATGCTAGGTGAGTGCTCTACCGCTGAGCCACAATCCCAGTCCCCTTAAAACTTATTTTTAAGTGCATTATGTTTAAGATATAATATTAAGTGAAAAACTTAAATCTGTTACCTATGATTATAGAGTCATGTGAAAAACATATGGGCATTTAGACAGATTAAAAAGGTATAATCAAATGAAAATATTTTTGTATTATATTGTTGGGATTATATGCAATTTTGCTTTTCAAAGGATTTTCAGTCACGTGGTTATATTGTTTATGTGGGATATCATGAGGAAGAAGTTACAGTTAATGAAATATGAGAGGTGGGTACCATGAGATACAGAGTGTGCCCTTCCTTTGTCCTTTTCCTCATCTTACTACCTGAAATCTCCCTTAGCTTTGTTACTTATTACATGGAATATGAGTGGATTGAATCTGACAGGCATTTGACTGGATAAGGAACTGCTTTGCAAATTAATAAAAAGATGCATGACTCATGAGGACAAATAGGTGTTTTTCTATTCAACCAGTGTCCAGTACAAGCCGAAGACAAGGGGATTATCAAATATGTGTGTCTATGTGTGTTTGTGGTACTAGGGACTGAACCCAGGGGTGCTCTACTACTAAGCCACACCCCAGCCCTTTTTATTTTGAGACAAGGTCTCATTAAATTGCCCAGGCTGGCCTCAATCTTGCTATCCTCTTGCCTCTACTTTCCTAGTCACAAAGTGTGCACCACCAAGCCCAACTTCCCTCTTTTTTTGGATATCAAATGAAGATGTATTAGTAACAAAGAGTGCATGTTTATGTTAAATATATTCTAGTGGGAATCATACACATTTTCTCCAATATTCTTTGCCATTAAAGAGAATATTTTAGCAGAAGATAAGATCCTTTTGTAGATTACTATGTCTGAGTTAGATCAGCAATCATGTATTTTAAATGTTAAACAAAATTTAAAAATTTTATTTTTAAAATTCAATAAATAACTGCACTTTTAAAAATTATCACAATCTCCAGTAAGGTTTGATATATTCCAGTAGCCTGGATCACAGAAGAAATTAATAATTTGCACTGTATCAGGACTGTGAATTTATCAATTCAAAATGAAATTGATAAATATTACTCTAGTCTTTATACTTGAAAGATATCCAAGGTACAATATTAGAGCAGATGCAACATTCTGTCCCAGGTTCTTATAATGCTCAATAACGATTATGTATGCTACGTCATGCCTACTGTAGCAACAAATCCATTATTATTTTTATTATAATTCAGAATAGGTCATTCATAAGCTGTTCTGTAAAAACAACATGTAACTAAAAAAAGACACTGTAGGCTGACTCAAGAACATTCTTTTATCTTGTGAATTCTAATATTTATGCTAAGCATGGCCTGTTCAGATATTTTTTAAAATGAAAAAAATCAAAATTGGATAAAAGTCCCAGGGATTAATTTAACTTATCATTTCTTGAATAAAACTGTATTCTGCTAGTTTGAAGGCTTTTAGTAGAAATTATTTATTTAAATTAAAATCCTGTCAGTAAAAAATAATTGCACCCATGTTAATACAAAAGGCTTACAAATATGTCACACATTTGGTTAACACAGCAGACCCAGGACCTGTTTCTATTTGATTGTCCTTTATTTACAGACAGACAAGCAGATTGTTAAACTACTTTGGTTTTCTGTCAATTAGCTGTGTATCAACATGAGGGAGAATAATCAATATGCAAGTCTTGATACCAGGCAAATAATTCCTTTTCTTCTTTTTCCAATTCACTATCTGATGTAGATTCATTAACTTTCACAATGTCAAAAGAAGGGGTAGAGATGATGATTGTCTCTTGTTTCTTTGCACTTGCTGCATTCTTTTGCAGTTCCTAGGCAGAATTATAAATAAAAGTGCGAGTGTTTTATATTTGGCTTTTACTACTTTATATTTTTTTACTCTTTATACTTAGTCTAATCACCCCCAAATTTATAGCAGATTTTTAAAAATTACCAAATAATACATGAATACTTGTTAATTATAAATATTCTGACAATATGAAAGCATATTGAGGCAGACTTTACATAGTATAGCCTTTTATAAGTTTAGATAGAGCCATGCCTATAGTCTCATACTACTTGGGAGCCTGAGATGGGGGACTGCTTGAGCCCAGAAGCTTGAAGCCAGGCTGGGCAACATAGTAAGACCCTATCTCTCAAAAACAACAACATTTTAGACAGAAATGTCTTCCATTCTGAGAAAACCACCATCGAGATGTGCTCAATTTAACAGCATCAACATACGGAGACAATAGCTTTTTTTGCCAATTCATGCTGATGTGAAGCCAAAACAGCTGGTGTTTTTCAGAACAGCTACTAAAATTGTTTAAGAATTTTTCAATATGTGTTACTAAGATGAAAGTTGCTTTATACTATTTGAGGTATAACATGCCAAAAGTGTTTTGGCCTTGAAGTTGTAGATTAGGAAAATCTTACACAAGTAGAATTACTTATGGACAGTTTGAATATTGTTCAAAACAATGAATTATGTACAAGTTAAACTTACGGTCACCTCAGAAGCATTCATGTTTTTAGTCATCTTATAAGCTTTTCTCATTTTTTCAACTTTCATTCGAGCTTGCTTGGATCGACGACCTAGAGGTTTCATTTCACTTTGCTGCTGGTAGGGCTGTAATAAAGGCTGCATAATTGCAAAGGATGGACACCTAGAAAATGTTTGTATCATAGATGGAAAAAGCATTCAAAAATTTAAAATGTGGAGCAAGTTCCAAATTGTATCACAGCATTCTCTAGCAAATATATCATATACTTCAGTATATAAAGCAGCATTGTGTGTGAATTTTTTTTTTTGTACCAGGAATTGAACCCAAGGGCACTTTACCACTGAGTCAAAATTCCAGCCATTTTTATTATTCTGAGACAGGGTCTCACCAAGTTGCTTAGGGCCTCACTAATTTGCTGAGTCCAGCTTTGAACTCATAATCTTCCTGCCTCAGCCTTCCACGTCACTGGGATTACAGGCGTGTGCACCTACTTGTGTATGAGCTTTTAGTTTAACATCATCATTTCTGCTTGAGTTTACATAGGACTGTGCTTTATCTGGCACTTATGGAGGTGTACAGGTGATGATGTTGATGATGATGAAAGTGGTAAAATGAGGTAGTAATTTAAATAAGCTTTCCTGGAAAGTACTGTGCAGTAGCCATTTGAATATTCTTTTACACCATATAGTAATACCAAAAAAGCAGCATATTTCATAATAGTGAAAAAATAAACTATTTTTTTTTGGTACCAGGGATTGAACCCAGGGGTGCTTAACCACTGAACCACATCCCCAGACCTTTTTAAATGTTTATTTAGAGATAGGGTCCTGCTAAGTTGCTTAGGGCCTCCTTAAGTTGTTGAAGCTGGCTTTGAACTCCTGATTCTTCTGCCTCAGCCTCCTGAGCTACTGGGATTACAAGCCTGCGCCACCGCACCTTGCTAAAACAAGCTATTTTTTAAAATTGATGTTGGGATTAGACACAGTTGGTGCCCTGCCTACAACCCCCTTGGCCTTACCATTGCAGGCACATCAGTTCAGTTTCTACCTGCCAGCATCTGCATCACTTCATCTGAGAGCTGTCTTTGAAAACAAGAGCCTGTTCGGGGAAGACTGAAAGTGCCCAAGAACTAATACCTCTCCTTCTAAACAATGCTAAAGCAATGACTAATGATACTCTGGCCCCTGTGGGATAGCTCTGAGTTGCATGTTCTACACTGGCTCTGATATTCCCAGGAGGGATTAAACTCCAGTTACCCACTGTGGTAACTTGCTTGCAAACACAGTTTTGGCTGCCTTCCCTTCTCTGTTTCGCTTTTCTATCTCTTCCATTAGTGGTTCCTGGGATCACTTCCCAAATAAACTACTCAAACTCAAATCCTGATCTCAAGGCTTGCTTCTGGGAGATCTCAGATTAAGACTGCATTCAACGATGGCTTTATGAAAATATATTTTCCTCTTCAGTTGATTTAGAATTTGGTTACTTATGTGGCTCTTAAGTGACTCATCCTTGGATCATCAATAGCAAGAATCCAAATAGCAGGGAGTCTCGGTTATATATGGTGGCAAAGAAAATTACATTATTTATTTGACCTTGGTGGTATTAGGGTTAAGTTCTATATTCAGTACCTATAATGAATGAGTTAGAAAAAATGTATTTCATAGTGATAGACCATGCCCAACTAGGCCATCTGCTTGGCAAATGTATAGCCTTGATCATAAAATAAATGAGTTAAATTATATTATTGGGTCAGCACCACTCATCTATACTCCTGAAAAAAAGAACCCAGCATGTTTGCTTTACAGTGGGTCATCAGTGTCTTCTTCATGTACTAAGGGAGTATTTTTCATTCCAAATGAGTATGTGGAAATAGATTGCCAGTATGTCCTCTTCTGTCTTACCATCTCTATCTTAGAAAAAAGTCAGCTTTATTTGTAAATAGGATGGACAAGGTGAGTCTTAGTAATGGAAAGAAAAAAAAAGGAATGTAATTGGAGCAATCACATTCTGTCCATGTTGTTTCAGATCATAATACATCTATTCTGCTACAACATCCATTTCCAAAAGGTGAACTGGTTCACATGCTATTGGTAAAGAAAGGAATAATGTCACTGTAATTTATATGCAATTTATCCTAGGCAAGGGGAGCCAGAATAGCAAGAACAGAATTATAACCTTCAGCACAAAAGGAAAAAAAAAATCCTTCGGCTCTGTGCTGCATAGGCAATAGGAGCCTTTTTTGATTTTATTTGTGAAAACAAAAATTAGTACTTGCACCTAGGGCTGTCTCCCCAGAGAGACACACCTACCCACCCCCAATCCACTCTTACTGCCCTCCATCCTCTTCCCCACTTTACATGGCTCTTAGTTCTTGCCAGGTTGCACTGTTTCTCATGTCCACTTAACAGGCAGCCATGCTGGCCTAACACTACCTGCTCTAATTAAAGAGTCACCAGCATTTCTCCTCTATCAATGTATAATTTTTATATTTGCTGTGGCAGCCTCCAGCCACCCTGAGTTGCCTATTCGTTGGTACAAGTTATCTCCCCAGGTACCAATTGTCCTTTTTGTTAGTGCTGTGTTTATGAAGTTGCATGTGTTTTGGGCAATCTGCCCCAACCTTATTTTCCCCAAATGCCCTATTATTTATCTTTAGTGAGTTCTTTGGCAGAATGTGAACATTTTTTGGAACTGTCTTTAGCATTGTAAGCCTGAGGAAGGATCTCTTTTACCTAACTTGAGAAACAATCTTTAGCTGGTGCTGACGCATCTCTTCTGTCCGTGGTCTCCGTAACAGATACTTCATTTCTTTTTGTAAACGGTTTGAGATTACTCCAGACTCTGCATAATCAACTATGTCATATATCATCATTGTCCTGGGAATGTTTTCGAGGTTTAATCTTCGCCAGTGGTTATTCCTGCCACCAGATGACGCAGGGGTCTCATCCAGGAGACTGGAATACTGTGTGGGAAAAAATGATTTGGAATGATTGGTTGCTGGCAATCTATAATGGCTTTAGACACATTTCCCAAGGTTCCATTCAAATGTCACTTAATCCAAGAGCCATTTCTTGGTCTCATCTCTGAACTCTATTGACATCTCTTCTATGACTCTTATCACCAACTAAATGTTCCATCTTTGTACATTTCAGCTCCATTGCTGAAAGGCAGGATTCAAGTCACACAGTATAACACATTTATGCTCACTAATGTTTATTTAATGCATAAACACTTTTATGACACATATCACTCAGATAAATTAAACTCAGGAAAGGTCTAAAAATTAATACCCAGGTAGCTATGTGTTCTGCATATCGGTTGTGCTCGTTAATGACATGCTTGGGTTCAGAGGACATTTGCACAAAACCTTTTTAGAAATAATGAGTTCATCTCTGGTCCTAGGTGTAGACCTTCATTATTCTCATTCAGTGTACTTGTAGAAATTCCACTTTTTTCAACTTACAATTATATCACATTAGGAATTTAAAAATATAAATATATATAATCAATTTAATATTATAAATGTGCATTTAAGAGAGAAATAGGGCAGGAGGAGCTACAATTCTAGGAAATAGGGTAATAGTGAGGTCTTTAGGGTATCCTATGCACAAATACACACACTCTCACACTTTCATGCACACGTACACACTCATGGATACACATGTGCATATGCACACACACACACACAGAGGCAATGCTCCCTTTGTACCACTTGGGCATGCACAAATTTCAATTACCACCATCTCACTGAATAATCACACCAATCCCCCAACAACATAGTGCCAATTTCAGTTAGCCTGGTGTAACTGGGAGCAATTACATAAAGTAGAAACACTGCTACTAGCTCATCAATTCATAGATCACTACATAAATGACAAATGTGCATCATGATTAGTGACAAATCACAATTTTCAAAATCTGTCAGTGTTTAGTTAGTGCAGCTCTGTATTGAGTTTACATGTGGATAGTAAATCATGTAATTGTGTTGCCTCTTTGTCTCACAGTGATAAACTCACGTGACATTTTACAAAAATGGTTAATCAAAAGAGGAGATTAGATGCTGTGCCTCGGAGTATGGTGCAGACACGTCGAGATGGCTACGGTTTCTAATCTAACATTTTCTGGAAAAGTGCACACCCTAACAATGAGGGAAAGCTGGCTTTTCTGGATATGTCTCTAGATGACATTATAATCCTTAAAAAGGTAGAAACTACCAGCAAGGACAAAAAAAAAAAAAAAAAAAAAAAAAAACAACAGAACAATAGAAAAACTGGAGCTTCAAGATGGCTATCAAATGCTGGTAGGCATCACAGGAAGAAAGGATGCATGAGATTCCAGAACAAGTTTGAGGAAAGAGATGATGATAAAAAAACAAAAAACAAAAAACAAAACAAAACAAAAAAAAAAAAACAAGGACCTTTTGGAGTGAAGTCTGGACAAAGCCCTTGAATAAGAAGCCTTCAATTGAGCAGGAGAAGTGCAATGACAATTATAAGGCCCAATCAGAGAGGAATCAAGACCAATCGGAGAAACAGCATCAATCAGAAGGAAATCAAGGCCACTTAGAGATCAGTAAGATTTCCTGGCAAATCCAAGAGATCTCATAGTCAATCAGAGAGATCTCATGGCTACACAGAAAAATCTCATGGCCAATCAGAGAGATCTCATGGTCTCTTGGAGGGATCTTGTGGTAGCTCTGAGAGATCTCATGGTCACTTGGAGAGATCTAATGGTTATTCAGAAAAATATCATGTCATATTAGAGAGATCTCATGGTCAATCAGGGCTATCTTACGGCCAATCAGAGATTATTGAAGATGCTTACCAGGAGGAAGATTCAAATCATCACCTGAAACCGAGTCTGAGTTTGATAAGTTTTGCAATGGAAAAAAAAAAAAAAAAGGAACGAATACTTCCAGAGAAGTACAACAAAGAAATAACAAATAACCTACTGAATATAAATTGAGAGATAACATCAGAAAATGAGTGCAACTCCAATGAAACTAAAAGAACTAATGAAAGATATGTGAGTCGTGGAATTGAAGCTTTCCAAATGAGAACTAAATATATAACCAAGAGTTCTCATAGCAGCCCAAAGGAATATTCCTGAATTTCATCTTTCAAGCACTGGGTAATCAGACTAAGCTTTCACTCAACAAGAGATTCTCTAAGCTGAAAATTATGAGAAAAGCAGGATCTATCATCAACTGAAGACCAAAATGTCCTTTCTTTTTAGAGGTTCACTCGTAACAGGAAGACTGTAGTGAATTATATTCAAGAGCCTATATACAATTAACTTTGTACTGTTTTATTAAAGTATTTTGCCTTATATAAGTTTTTTAAAAGTTATTATTTATTTATTTTTATTTTTAAATGATTTTATTTATTTATTTAATACACGACAACAGAGATATGAAAAATTGTGGTATATATGTGTATTAAGAATTGTAATGCAAAAAAGAGTACATGTATAATGCCTTATATAAGTTTTAATAGAGTAATTTGTCAAGACTAAGTAAATGAAAGAAGAAAAATGTTTAGCTTTGTTTGCATAAAAGAACAGGAAGGTAAGCAAGAAGGAGGTGATTTCAAATAAGAGATTTTTAGGAAAAATAGCTCTTTTCAGAATTTTTGGCATTTGAGAATTTGTTTCTTTGTTTTGATTTTATTCCTTAAGCTCTAGAACCTACATGAGTCTTAAGTGGACTGCCTCCATTTCATCAGTATAGCAAGGTAATTGATAATGATCTGTTATGATTCAATGTTCTATGCAACAAAGGTCAGTCTTAAAGATTGATTTATACTCTGATTATTAAAATGCTCAATTTGTATCCTAGCTTTTACATTAGTATAAAGATTTTGTGGTTTTATTTTTTACATGGATTTATTGTAAGAACTTTTAATTCTTCTACTGACTTTTTTTTTATGAATATGTTAAAGGAATAAAGTTTAAATATAAATGGGAAAAAAGAGGAAATTGTCCAGCAAAGAAACAGAAAGTGGTAACACTGGAAGGGAAATTGGAATCAAATGTAAATGAAGTTCTGGAAGAAAGAGGTGACTATGGAATGCTGACACTGCCATCATTTAAAAGACTACAAATGAGTACCTAGAGGAATTTTGTGAAGGTGAACTTATCAACAAAAATGAGGAAAGTGGCTATGATGAAAATGATGAAGCTCTCCCAGAGTAAGTGATGCTGGCCCCAAACAGCTTCACATTAAAGGAATTGTGACATATTTTGCAACATATAATGTGCAAAGAATAAAATGTTGTTGACAGTTGATCTAAATTTAGGAGTATGACAACTCACCAGGACATGAAAGATGCTTGCTCCCTATTGTAAACTTAAACAACAAAAACAAGAAGGCAAGCACTATTTTAAAATTACTTTTGATAAGTTGTTTTTCATAGCTTTCTTTCTTTTATTTGTGGCACTGGGGATCAAACCCAGGGCCATATGCATGCAAGGCAAGCACTCTACTACTGACTGGGCATATGCCCAGTCCATTTTCCACAACTTTATTGAGATTCATATACTATGCAATTCACCCACTCAAGAGTTTACAATTCGGGGCTGGGGATGTGGCTCAAGCGGTAGCGCGCTCGCCTGGCATGCGTGCGGCCCGGGTTCGATCCTCAGCACCACATACAAACAAAGATGTTGTGTCCGCCAATAACTAAAAAAGAAATAAATATTAAAAAATTCTCTCTCTCTCTCCCCATCTCTCTCTCTCTCTCTCCTCTCTCTTAAAAATAAATAAATACATTAAAAAAAAAAAGAGTTTACAATTCAATGGTTTGTTAGTATATTCAAGTTGGTAAGCTTTTACAAAGAAATAAATACTTTCATTCTTAATGTTTCTAATATTTAAATTATAGCATATTAAATGTTTTAGGTTTTTTCCTTTCATTTTCCTATATGATAGTAAGGGAAAGATTTTAATGTTCTGACAAAAAATTTTGTAGGTCATGGGACAATCACAATTTTCCCCATTGATTAAGTTTTCCTTGCATGATTATAGTCTGCATTGTCATTTTTATGATTACACATTACCATGCATGGTGAGACTGCCTGTTTATTTTCCAAGAGTAGAGTAGTAAGATAAGTGAATGTCACAGAGCTGTCAATGATATTCTCTGTCATTTATTCACTGTGTGACCTTGGGCAAGTTTTTTGAACCTTGTTAAGCCTCATTTTCTCATGTATAAAAAGGGTCACATGACATGTTCTGAAACTGATTGTAGTTGAGGTTCCACAACTTTCTGAAAATAGTAAGAGTATTAAACTCTACTTAAAATCTATACAGAGATAGTATGTAAATGATAGCTAATAAAAGTATTAACAAAAAAAACAATAAAAAGGGTCACATGATGGGCTGGGGTTGTAGCTCAGTGGTAGAGCACTTGTCTAGCACATTCGAGGCCCTAGGTTCCATCCTCAGCACCACATAAAAATACGTAAATAAAGTAAATAAATGTATTATGTCCATCTACAACTAAAAAATATTTAACAAACAAACAAACAAAGGGTCACATGATTTACAGACCTGAAGATTAAAGGAGATAACATACTAGTAAAGAGCTAAAAATCAATGCCATGCATAGGAGCTCAATAAATGTTTGCAATCATCTTATTTCTCTTTTCCAATATGCCTATCTGGGTATTTATAGAGAGCTATGACACCAATCCTTGACATATTCACATCTCCAAGTATGTTACCCATGTTCTTAGCAAAGATATTTGGCACCCCTGACTATGTATTTCCTGATCCAATTCCCTATCTCATAGGTTATCTCTTAAAAAAATAAAGAGGGCTGTGGATGTAGCTCAGTGGTAAAGTACCCCTGAGTTCAGTCCCCAGTACCAAAAAAAAAAAAAAAAAGAGAGAAAGAAAGAAAGAAAAAAAAATCATCAAGAAGTCTCTAAGGCACTGCATTAATTTCATGTTTCACATTGAAGCAACTGAGTGAAGAGCTAAGGCCATATATTATCATTATTATGAGCCATAATTTTGTAGTCCCTTGTTTATTTAGAATTTGCAAAATGAGGATAATAACAGTACTTGCCTCTTTGTATTGTTATGAGAATAAAAGGAATTAGTGCTACAGAAGCATTTTCTGTTATTATTATTCAGGTACGTAATTTAAGCGCACTGATCCAGCACTGCTATCCATCCAGTTAGACAAACCAGAAACCTAGAAGTCATGCTGAATACCTTCCTTTAGCTTCCTTCTGTATCTGTCACCCAGGACAACTGCTTTTTCTCTAATTATCTCTTTCATCTCCAGACTCAGACTTTAAACCACGTTATCACCATTTCTCCTAGAATACTCAGGAGCCTCCAGGCTAATAAAGGACTCTTGCTGCCTTCTAATTCATTCTTTATGCTGCAGCCAGAGTGATCATATCACTCATTAGATTTGATCACCTTATTTCTTGTAACACTACATCAGCTTCTCATTGCACACAGAATAAACAAGAAAAAAAAAAAAAAACCTTACCATTGTCTATAGCCCCGCATGATCTCTTATCACCCTGCAGCCTGCCTGCATGCCACACCCTTTGTATGCTCTTTTTAAACCCCACAGACCTGTTTTGGAGCCTTGCAGCTCCTCCGCCACAGAGCTTTTGCCCCACCTGCTCACTCCCTACATTATTAATTATCTGTCCGACAACCATTTCCCACATCTCTTTTGCTCATAAAGCCCAGTTTTTATTCAGATATGGAATAGCAATATCCTCTGGGAAGGAGGGCCCCAGCATATGCACCATGTTTTAACTCAATTGTGGGAAAGGATGCTGTTTTCTTTTATCAGTGATTGGTTTAGGGAGAGTTCTAACCGATGGGACCTGAGAAATCTGTTTGGGAATTCTGGGAAAGATTTTCTTTCTTGAGATGAAGATACCAGGAATTCCCATCTTCTTCTCTTCAAATGGAACTGAGGGAGAATATGATTATCATTCTTGTTACCATGAGAAGAAGCCAAGAGGATCAGAGAGTAGTTGACCCAGAACCCTGATATCCTTGAGCTACTGAATTAGCAAGCTCTGGAACCACCTATCTGAGGACTTCTTTCACAGGTCAATAAATAACCTTTATTGCTTAAGTGTCTTATGTTGGGAATATTCTGTTATTGTAGCAGAGAGCTTCTAGAAAATAAGAGAACCCTTCCTTATGAGGTCAAATCCCCATCATTTACTATTCTAGCGCCATGTGATTTTTGTTTATTTATTTGCATGTGGTACTGAGGATCGAACCCAGAGCCTCACCCGTGCAAGGCAAACGCTCCGCCACTGAGCCACAACCCCAGCCCATAAAAGTCACTAAGCCATTTTAAAGTGTGCAACTCAGTGGGGTTTTCTGTTTGTTTGTTTGGTACTGGGGATTAAGCCCAGGGGTGTCACATCCTCAGCCCTTTTTATTTTTTATTTTGAGACAGGGTCTCACTGAGCTGATTAGGGCCTTGCTAAGTTGCTGAGGCTGGCCTTGAATTTGAGATCCTCCTGCTTCAGCTCTTGAGCCACTAGGAATACAGGTGTGAGCTACCATGCCTAGCTCAATTCAGTGGTTTTTAGTATATTTACAATGTGCAAAACCATTGCCTCTAATTCCAGAATATTTCTATCACCCCCCAAAGAAACCCCATATCCCTTAGCTATTATCTCTCCCCAGACCCAAAAAGCCACATATGACATTATATCATATTACACGAAATATCTATAATAGGCAAATCCATGGAGACAGAAAGCAGACTGGTAGTTCACAGGGGCTGGAATAACGGAGAGTGAATGTTTATTGGATTCCTTCTGGGGAAATGAAAAAATCCTGGAACTAGATGGTGGTGATAGTTATATAACACTGTGACTGTATTTAATGCCTCTGAATTATACACTTCTTTTTTTAAAAAATATTTATTTTTTAGTTGTAGTTGAACACAATACCTTTATTTCACTTATTTATTTTTTTATGTGGTGCTGAGGATCGAACCCAGGGTCTCACACGAGCGAGGCGAGCGCTCTACCGCTGAGCCACAACCTCAGCCCTTGTTTATATTTTTCAACATCTAAATTCCTTACCTGCATGTAATCTTGCATGGTCACAATATCTACATGATCAGTTACTTTGAACTTCTGGAAAATATGTTCATCTTCCATAATTTGTTGATAAAATTTCTTTTTCCCCATTATCTTGCAAGCATCAACCATTGCCTAAGGAAAGAATAGGAAACAGATTTTTAAAAATACTAGTATAATACCTTTAATGATCAGCACACATTTTACACATATTTTTCTAACAATTATATATCAAACATGGTTCCTTTTTCCTAGCAGCTTGCTACTGACTAGAAAGGCTACCTTTATAAAGAGGAGCATATAGAAATTTTAAAACCACTTAAAATTTGTTCCATAGCCATACCTATACAATTTTAAAACGTAGCTAGAGGAGTATTTGAGTCCACAATTCTTTTTTAAAGACTTTTAAAAATATCTTTATTTTTATGTGGTTTTGAGGATCGAACCCAGGGCCTCATGCATGTGAGGCAAGCACCCTACCACTGAGCCACAACCCCAGCCGGAGTCCACAATTCTTAGAGGATAGTTTTTTTTTTTTTTTTAAATCTGCTTTTTCCCCTTAAAAAACCTTATTTTCCTTTAACAAAACAAATCTACAATGTCATTTGTGCTGTCAATACAGAGAAAACTTAGCTGGCTATTAAATAGGTTGCCTTAGCAATGAAAGGTGTTACTAAGACTGACGCTCTTTTATGTGTTAACTAATACATTGCCCCCGAATGGAAACATGTAGGCATCAGATTGCTTAGGCCTTTCTTCCTTTCAGATTTCATTCTCAGTAGCCAAAGACAAGCAAATAAAGGATTTTTCTTTCTCTCTCAAATGTCAACAGTTTATATTCAAGGAAAGCACCTGAGAGGTCAGAGAAAGAAGAATCACAGAACATACAGTCTCAAATGCTGTCTGGCTCTATTTGCATCATACCTTTTCCTGTACATCTATCCTCATGCTAAGGGGTATATGTACACTGGGAAGACAGACTTAAGTGCTTCCCACCCTCCCTAAGAATGTGCCAATTCTTCTAACACATATTTATATTCTGGATCTGTGCTTCTGGTCACAAAGGGTCTGCTTATGAAGAGGAAGGCTGGCCCAGAAGAATATTCCCACTATCTGATTCCAGATCAGTTTCTCTTTCCTTTCGTATCTCAGAATGTATTATGAAAGTATGGGAACTCTGTTATAATGCCGATAGAAGGCCTTAAAAAGAGTGGTTGGGACAAGACCAAAAACCCAGAAAATCTGTTCTTTTTACTTAGCACATTACATAACAGCTAGTTCCTCCACACACACCACCATTGGGATCAAACCACAGGGTGCTCTATTACTGAGATGCATTTCCAGCCCTTTTTATTTTATTTATTTTTTTAAATTGTGGGACAGGGTCTCAATAAATTGCCCAGGCTGACCTTAAACTTCCGAACTTCCTGCCTTGGCCTCCCAAGTAGCTGGGATTATAGGCATGTACCACCACACCCCTGTCACCTTCAAGTATTTTTTACTTCAATTCTATTATTACCCACAATCCTTTTTGCTTATTTTTTTAAATTCCAAAGCTCTGAAGACATATGAAAAGTGAAAAAAGAAGAAAATATCCAAATAGTAGTAGTTTTATTTCTAATGCAATAAATTGAAGGGACAGAAACAGTTTAGTGAAAATATGACATGGGGATTTCCTATAGGTAGGTCATTTTTGCTTTCCATTTCATTAATTTTTTTATACATTATTCATCTAAAGAAAAAAAATCAATATTGGAATATCTCTCCATTTTGCTTCCTTATAATTTATTTTCTGTGAGTTCTAATTAACCAGTCCTATAGTGACACTAAAGGTAAAAATAAATCAGTTTATACTGAACATGTATGGAAACCATGTAATTTCTGTTTTAGGAATTTCTTAAGGCAAAAGTATATTTTACATTAGCTCAAATTATTTAGAAAAGTTATTTATTGTCAGTTCCTCCCTCCACTGCCCCACTCAGCCACCACCATCTATCTCTCCAATCCCCAATTTCCTTATTTGTGCAGTGCCTCAACTGTGTGGTTCATCTGTGTCTGTACCATTCCAGTCCCTTGGCCAAAGTAAAACATGCTTGGCAGCATAGGGCAAGCCCTCTTCCCATTTGAGAAGGGTTTGAAAAAAGTTTGTTGTCCAATGGCCAAGATGTTCTTTGTCAGACATCTCCTGTCTCTGGACAAATTCAGGAAAGTCCTTCCTTATAGGAAGAAATGGAAGGCACTTTTAAGACAGTGCTGTCAAGCTGTATGGTGCATAGGATTACCTGGGGGCCCTACTAAAATGCAGATGCTCACTCAGGGGGTTTGGAGTAGGGTCTGAGAGTCTGCATTTCTAACAAGCTCCAATGGATGTCAGTGCTGTGGGACTGGAGACCATACTTTGAGTAGCAAGGCTTTAGAATATTGTCTGGTGGACTAACAATAATACTGACCTTCTGTACATAAGCATTGCTCAGAAAATAGATCATTAAAGTGGGCAACTGAAATGAGATTTTTTTTTTTTTACACATGGCTATCCAACTGTTCTAGCACCATTTGAACTGTCTTGGCACCTTTGAAGAAAATCAATTGATCATTTATGTGTGGGTCTGTCTTTGAATTTTCTATTTTCGCCTGTTGATCTATATGCCTATTTTTAGGTCCTTGTCGTGATTACTGTGGCTTTATAAGACTTAAAATCAGTTACTGTAAATCCTCTAACTTTGTTGTTTTTCAAAGTTGTTTAGACTATTCTATATCCTTCCACCTGTTTTGCTTGTATTTTTTTGTGAATATATAAGAAATGTAATTGGAAAATGACAAGAAAGGAAACTAGAAATGAAAATAAGGAGGAAAAGATGGAAAACAGGGCTGGGGTTGTGGCTCAGTGGTAGAGTGCTTGCCTAGCATGCATGAGGCACTGGGTTTGATCCTCAGCACCACATAAAAAATAAAATAAAGATATTGTGTCCACCTTAAAAAAAGATGGAAAACCAAAAATGTGTGAAATTCTACATTCTTTATAGGTGAACTTAGACTATGAAATATCTAAATGGACTAAAACCAACTCATTTGAGTCATATTAATAAATAGGTAAACTTAGCCAGGCATGGTGGTGCACACCTGTAATCTCAGTGATTTAGGAGGTTAAGGCAGGAGGATTGTAAATTCAAGGTCAGCCTTGGCAACTTAGTGAGACAGTGTATCAAAATAAAAAATAAATAAATAAATAAATAAAAAGGGCTGGGGATATATCTCAGAGGTAAAGGTAAAACACCCCTGGATTCTACTCCCAATATTGCCAAAAAGATAAAACTTTGAAGAGTTGGATAGGTTTGCTAAAGATATAATAGAATACCTTTGTTCAAAGAACAAAGGAGGTGAGTAATCTTAGAGTGAGAAAAATTTCACTTTTGCAAATTTGTTTTTATCAATCATGAATCTAAGTATTACTGAGTCTGCTTTGAAGCTGAATAAAAGGGACAAGGGAAACCCAAACTGTTCCCTTGAAGTTGGGTAGATCACTTAAAGCACATTATAATATTTAGTGAAACACTCAAGATGAAGAGTATGATCACATTTTACAATAAGAACAAACAAAATTATACAACCTCTGTGTGAATATTTTCAGGGAAAAAAATGAAGACTATGTAACAAACTAACAGTGACTATTCTACGAAAATGATAGTGATAGCAAAGAGAAAAAAAGGCATAAATACATATTTTCTTTTTTAAATCTCTGGGCTATTTCCTTTTTTCTAACAATCACTTCCCTTTTTGCAAAAATTATTTCCTTATCAGAGAGTGAAGAAAGCAACAAAAATAAAACAAAAACATTTAATGAAGTAATTACACAGCATTCTAATGAGTTTTAATGTACACATAGGGTTTTCCGGTCACTGCCTCTAAAGTTCTCATTTTCTCAAGCCAAGGCACAGCAGGAGCTTGCAGGAACTGACCCAGGAGAATTTCTGTTCCTGGAAAAGCCCCATTATATAACCTCAAAGAAGAAACAACTGATGATATTTTATAGAGACAAATATCAGCTTACTCCATAGATGAATGTGGCATGAATTTATCTCTCAAATGTAAGATAAACATATACTTTCCCTTCTGAAGTCAATCTATGTAAATGAACAAATACTAATGTTTTTGAAACACCATTTTCCTAAATGAAAATATGTAGTCCATTTAAATTCATTTCTGAAATAGAGTTCATTACTCTCTGATATTGTCTGAAAACATGGAACAAAGCAGCCCTGCTCCTTTTCTAATGCTCTTCAGGGACTGAATGCCACATATGCTGGATCTGATCAGAGAAGCTGTCAGGCTGTATGGTCCTCTCTCCTGAACATATGCTAGACCTTATAATTTCATACAGGCTGCACTTTTTGTATGAAATATTCTCAGTAGGTGTTTTTTATGTGTGTATGGTGCTGGGGATCAAATCCATGCCTCTGCACACGCCAAGCAAGTGCTCTACCACTGAGCTACACCCCCCAGCCCAGGAAATTAACTTTTGATGTATGGTATTATTAAAGGTTAAATATGAAAACTGTACCTTTTTCCAAAACCAATTAAATATAGTCAGGTATAAGGGTCAGAAAAGTAAAACCTCTACTGTAGATCCTTACTATTAAGAGTGTGGTCCACTGAACAGCAGCAGTGGCAGGATTTTAACAAGATCCCCAGATGATTCCTGTGCTGTAGTGACTATTCATGAAATGTAAAAGTAAGATGAGAACTTGTGTAAAAAGGAATAAATATCTTAAAAGTTCATTTTCAACAGTATAGTCCAGCACATTTTTAAAAAATATGCTACTAGGATCAAAGAAAGAATAACATTTCATTAAAACAAACAAAATTTCATCAAACATTCTGTATAAGTCCTGACCAATAGACTGCTTTAGTCCGTATTAACCAACAAAAATTTTAATACAAAGAAAATTGATGGATATTTTCTATAGCCTTATATAAGTAATTCATTCCAAATGATTTTTTAGCTAATAAATGGAGATACTTGGAAACATGGTGCTTTAAAAAAATGCTAACTGCTCAGTGGGCTGTTTAATGTCCAAATAACTTAGTCTGTACACTTTGAATGCAATTCAGACACCACATAGATGTTAAGAAGATAAATTAACATAAAATGTATATCAGGAAACATCACCTCATTTGATGGCTGTAATAAATTTTTTCCACTGAAATACTTGTAACCACGACCTTCAGTATGCAGAAAAATTTTAAAAACGATAAAAGGTGGAAACCTTTCACCACTAAATCTGAAATAAAGACCAAAAATAAGTCATTTACCATCAGTTTTGGGGCTCAATTACTTCTCCCCCCATACTTCAGACAGTTCATATAGTCTCTTGAATACAGGGTAAAGGCTATGCCAACAGCATACAATAATCTAATAATGAAATGAACTGAAGATGATGAGAGACTCAGCACTTTGGGGTGCTCACAACTATTCTCATACTGTCAGAATGGACACTGAATGGGCGATGAGTGCTACCCTCATGACAACTTTTAGTGAAACAGTTATGCCATAGTTTCTTCACATGACAAATGCAAATAAAAACAACACATTTAAATTGTAATTATATCCTGGGAAGTTATGAGGATTTAAAAAATTAATTTCTGAAATTTCTCCTTATTAACTAAGTATTCTTTGAGAGAAATCAGCATAGACACATTACCTGAATCTGACTTTACACTTCATGCTAGGATCTTTAATAAGTTCAGCCTCTAAGGGGCTCACTTTCTTCAGAATTTCATATGTCACATAATGTTCCTGAAATAGATGATGGCACTGTAAATGAAAAGTATCACACTAGCCAGATTTAATTTGCTGACTATAACAGAGGAAGCATGATGAAGTGGGCTTGGAGTTCTGAAGAGGTGTGCTCCTATCTTGGCTCCTACTTTGTCATCTGTGTAGTTTGGAGTCAGTTACTTAATCTTTTGGGTATCCAAATTTGGGTATGTGTCCTTTTTGAGATCACAGGCATTATTCTTTCCCTATGACAATACTTTTCACAATCTATTGTAATTACCTGTAAACTTGACTATGTCTCCCACTAGTCTTTAAGTGACATGAAGGTAGGGACAATGTCTTTCTTCTTTACCACTATATCCCTAACATCTAGTACAGTGCCTGGAACATACGAGATGTTTAACAAGTATTTGATGTTGAATGAATCGCTGTAAAAATGAGGATGATAATAGTAATGCTACCAGCTTTTTAAGCACCTTTCATGTACCACAAAGTTTGTTAGATGCCTTATATATGAAAAATCTCATTTAATGCTTACAACAACAATATTATTAGAATATTATCACTCTAAGGGGTGGAGTGGGAGGAAAGAATAGAACTTCAGTGGATTAGACAAAAGGGAATGAAGGAGCTGGGTGCAGTGGCACACACCTGTAATCCAAGCAGCTCGGGAGGCTGAGGCAGGAGGATCAAGAGTTCAAAGCCCGCCTCAGTAATGGTGAGGCCCTGTCTCTAAATAAAATACAAAATAGGGCTGGGGATGTGGCTCAGTGGTTGAGTGCCCTGGAGTTCAATCGCTGGTAGCAAAAAAAAAAAAAAAAAAAAAAAAAA
>NW_026000249.1:13001205-13031939 GCF_001458135.2 Marmota marmota marmota | reverse complement strand
TTTCTAAAGTTCATGATGAACATTTATTAGGACATGTTCAACAATGCATATGAAATAAATATTCATACCTGTAACCACACATAAAAATGCACACATGTAGAGCAAAAATAAGTAGGAAAATGCCAATATAGTCAGGTACAGTGACATACGCCAATAACTTCAGTGAGTTGGGAAGCTGAGGCAGGAGCTCACAAGTCTGAGGACAGTCTTAACAACTTAGCAAGATCCTGTCTCTAAATAAAATACAAAAATAGGGCTGGGGATGTGGCTCAGTGGTTGAGTGCCCTGGAAGTTCAATAAACGCTGGTAGACTAAAAAAAAAAAAAAAAAAAAAGGAATAAAGGGAAGTGAGGGTGGGAATAGGAAAGAGTAGAATGAATCAGACATAACTTTCCTATGTTCATATATGAATACACGATCAGTGAAACTCCAGAACATGTACAACCACAAGAATGGGATCATAATTAGAATAAGTTATCCTCCATGTATGTATAATATGTCAAAATACACTCTACTGTCATATATATCTAAAAAGAATAAATAAAATAATTAAAAAATATATTATCACTCCATTTTACAAATGAGAAAGCTGAGGCCTGGGGAGTTTTTGTAACTTACACAACAGCATGCAGATAGCAAATAGGGAAGCCAGAATTTAAACATTGATCTGTTTAACTCTAAAATTCCCACTATTTATCCTAAACAACCCCACTCAATCTTTATACCTATGATAATCATATAAAAATGTATAATAAAGGGCTTTTAATAAGACCAAGCATTATTAATGTAAAGTATTGACTTGAAGCATTTGAATAACAGATGAAAAAAGAATTTATTTTCTTCTTTCTGTTGCTAAGAGTATAAAATTATGAGGAAACCTGTAATATAATACTTAAAACATGATCTGTATACAAAGACAATGGACAATGAGCCTGAAATGTCAAGAGTTCACTTGGGTGGGTTTTCTTTGGGATGTTCTATTTTTACTGACCTCATAAATGGGTCCGTGAATCAGAGGGTGAAGAAGTGTACACACTGCTCAGAATTTATTTTTTTCACTGCTAAAATTTCCTGTAATATGACTATCACTAATAGTAAACTACTGGAATTATGGGTTCTTCTTTTTAAAATATTTTTTTAGTTGTAGTTGGACACAATACCTTCATTTATTTATTTAATTTTATGTTGTGCTAAGGATTGAACCCAGCATCTCACACGCGCTAGGCAAGCTCTTTAACACTGAGTCACATCCCTAGCCCCATTGGTTCTTTTATTAGGAGAGTATTTGGCAACTAGGGTTGCCAAAGTTGTTTACATAGGGGGGGATTAAGGATATGCATCTGTTTCTGTTTTTTACTCAAATAGGATTATACTCTTCATACTCTTCTGACTTGACTTTTTCACTATCAAGCTATGCTGGTTATTTTTCTATTGCAGAATATTTTAATGCTGTAAGGTTTAACACTATGAAAACAGCAACACTTATTTAATCTACATTCTATCAATGGACATTATGTGGTTCATTTTCTTTGCTATTATAATCAATGCTGCAATGAAGTTGTACATATATCACAGAATGGACTCTTAGAAGTGAAATTCTGCCAGGCACGGTGGTACATGCCTGTAATCCCAGTAGCTCCGGATGCTGAGACAGCAGGATCATGAGTTCAAAGCCAGCCTCAGCAAAAAGTAAGGCGCTAAGCAACTCAGTGAGACTCTGGCTCTAAATAAAATATAAAAAAGGGATGAGGATGTGGTTCAGTGGTTGAGTGCCCCTGAGTTCAATCCCCAGTACCAAAACAAAACAATAACAAAAAGAAGTGAAATTCCTAGGGGCAAGATGGGGGAATAGAGGGGTTGTTTCCCTAGTGGCTCAGTGGCATGAACCAAGAAAAGCAAACAGGCAGCTTTTTAGCAAGGTGGATGAATGATCAAGACTGGGGGGGGGGAGCAGGGCTACTCTACCACTCAGTGGTAGAGTGTTTGCTTAGCATGCATGATGCACTGGGTTCAATCCTCAGCACCACATAAAAATAAATAAATAAAAATATTGTATCCACCTAAAAAACTAAAAAATAAATATAAAAAAAAGAATTAGGAGGACTTTACTGGAATTTAATATTGGTCACTCAAAACAGATCAGGGACTCAGGAGATCTTGTATAATAAAATAATGGGGATCAGCCCCATAGCCATGACAGTGGCTGAAGACACAAATGATAACAGTCCCTATGTGAACACAGTAAAGCAATAAAGGAATTAAAGGAACCCCATTCTCAGGAAGCCTGAGGCATGTTGGGGTACAGAGAGTTTAGAGATCAGACACTGCTCGAGAAAACTGAGCTGTGCTGCACAGTATCCAGGAATGGGAGGAAAGCTCCATCTCTCTTGGCAATGTGCACAGAGGACAGCAGAAGGAACCATTTTGTAGCTGTAACACAAGGGGCTAGCAGCTGGGGAAGCCAATTACTGGCAGACCAAAGTCTGACCTGAAAACAAGATAGGCAAACTCATACAGCAGTATGACAGAGAGTGTACCTAAGTGACCAGGAGAAATGGAAAGAGATTTACAGAGGGGAATACTGGTCACAGAAACCCACCTGGCTTCCCTACCCAAACAGAATCAGGAAGACATACACAATTTAAACAGGCCAATTTCAAGCAATGAAAGAGAAGATGCCATCAAAACCTACCAATTGAGGAGCAAGGTCTGGGGTAGGGGCGGCAGGAGCCATGTCCGGCCGGGAAGGTGGCAAGAAGAAGCCTCTGAAACAACCTAAGAAGCAAGGAGATGGATGAGGAAGATAAGGCTTTCAAACAGAAACAAAAAGAGGAGCAGAAGAAACTTGAGGAGCTAAAAGCGAAGGCCGCAGGGAAGAACCCCCTGGCCACAGGTGGAATTAAGAAATCTGGCAAAAAGTAAGCCGATTCTTGTGCCTGAAATGATTGTGACCGTTGATTCCATTCCTATTTAGACATCTGGATCCCTGCTGTAACATCTTTTGCCACCTATAGCTAGAATGAAGTGTTATGTTGGAGTCTGTTGTAAATTTAATAAACTTTCGTAAAATAATAATAATAATAATAATAATAATAATAATAATACACACACACAAAAAGCCTACCAATTAAGAAAAGCCCAGGACCAGATGGATTCTCAGCCAAATTCTACAAGACCTTCAAAGAAGAATTAACACCACTACTCCTCAAATTATTCCATGAATAGAAAAGGAGGAAACCCTTCTCAACTCATTCTATGAAGCTAGTATCATACTGATAACAAAACCAGATAAAGACATATCAAGGAAAGAAAACTTCAGACCAATATCCCTGATAAACATAGATGCAAAAATTCTCAATGAAATTCTGGCAAATCACTTACAAAAACATATTTAAAAGATAGTGTAGGGGCTTGGGATATAGCTCAGTTGGTAGAGTGCTTGCTCTGCATGCACAAGGCACTGAGTTCGATCCTCAACACCACATTAAAAAAATAAATAAAACAAAGGTCTATTTTAAAAAAAAGTCAGTGGGATTTATTTATATATAAAAAAAAGATAGTGTACCATGATCAAGTGGAGTTAATCCCAGGGATGGAAGGTTGGTTAAACATATGAAAATCAATAAATGTAATTTATCACGTCAATAGACTTAAAGAATCATATGATCATCTCAATAGGTGCAAAAAAAAATTTGACAAAATATAGCACTGCTTCATGTTCAAAACACTAGAAAAACTAGAGATAGAAGGAACATACCTCAACATTGTAAAAGCTATATATGCCAAATACAATGCCAACATCATTCTAAATGGAGAAGAGCATTCTAAATGGAGGAGGCATTCCCTCTAAAAACTGAAACAAGACAGGGATGCCCCCTTTCACCACTTTTATTCAACATAGTCCTTGAACCCTAGTCAGAACAATTAGACAAAAGAAAGAAATTAAAGGGATACGGATAGGAAAAGAAGAATTCAAACTATTACTATGTGCCAATGACATGATTCTATATTTAGAAGACCCAAAAAATGACACCAGAAAATTTCTAGAACTAATAAATGAATTCAGCAAAGTAGCAGGATATAAAATTCACACCCTTAAACCAAATGTGTTCCTATACATCAGTGATGAATCCACTGAAAGAGAAATTAGGAAAACTACTCCAATCACAATAGCCTCAAAAAATAAAATATTTGGGAATCAATATGACAAGAGGTGAAAGACCTCTACAATCTAAACTACAGAACACAAAAGAAAGAAATTGAAGAAGACCTTAGAAGCTAGAAAGAGCTCCCACGTTCCTGGAAAGGCTGAATTAACATTGTCAAAATGGCCATACTACCAAAAGCGTTATACCGATTTAATGCAATTTCTATTAAAATTCCAATGACATTCTTCATAGAAATAAAAAGCAATCATGAAATTCATTTGGAAAAATAAGAAACCCAGAATAGCAAAGCAATCCTTAGCAATAAAAGTGAAGCAGGAGGCATTACAATATCAGACCTTTATACTACAGAACTATAGTAACAAAAAACACCATGATATTGACACCAAAACAGACATGTAAATCAATGGTACAGAATAGAAGACACAGAGACAAACCCACATAAATACAGTTATCTCATACTAGACAAAGGCACTAAAAATATATATTGGAGAAAAGATAGTATCTTCAACAAATAGTTCTAGGAAAACTGGAATCCATATATAGCAAAATGCAATTAAACCCCTATCTCTCACCCTGCACAAAACTGTAAGTGGATTTCTGTTCTAGGACTTAGGCACTAGAACAGAAACCCTGTGTCTAATAGAAGAAAAAGTAGGCCCAAATTTCTATCATGTTGGCTTAGGACCTGACTTCCTTAACAAGACTCCTAAAGTGCAAGAAGTGAAAACAGGGATCAATAAATAGGATGGAATCAAACTAAAAAGCTTCTTCACAGCAAGATCATGACGAGAGAGCCTATAGAATGGGAGAAAATCTTTGCCACCTTCACCTCAGATAGAGCATTAATCTCCAGGATATCTAAACAATTCAAAAAACTTAACACCAAAAAACCAAATAACTCAATAAATGGGTTAAGGAATGAACAGACATTTCACAGAGGAATACAGTCAATCAACAAATATATGAAAAAAATGTTCAACATCATTAGCAATTAGAGAAATGTAAATCACAACTACACTGAGATTTCATCTCACTCTAGTCAGAATAGCAATTATCAAGAATATAAGCAGGGCTGGGGATGTGGCTCAAGCAGTAGCATGCTCGCCTGGCATGCGTGCGGCCCGGGTTCGATTCTCAGCACCACATACAAAGATGTTGTGTCCGCTGAAAACTAAAAAAAGTAAATATTAAAAAATAATAATAATAATTAAAAAAAAAAGAATATAAGCAATGATAAGTGTTAATGAGGATGTGGGGAAAAAGGTCCACTCATACATTGCTGGTGGGACTGCAAATTGGTCCAACCACTCTGGAAAGCAGTACAGCGATTCCTGAGAAAGCTTAGAATGGAACCACTATTTGACCCAGTTATCTCACTCCTTGGTTTATATTCAAAGAACTTAAAATCAGCATACTATAGTAATGCAGCCACATCAATGTTTATAACAGCTCAATTCACAATAGCTAAACCATGGAACCTACCTAGGTACCCTTCAACAGATGAATGGATAAAGAAACTGTGGTATATATACACAATGGAATATTACTCAGCCTTAAAGAAGAATGAAATTATGGCATTTGCCAGTAAATGGATGGAGCTGGAGAATATAATGCTAAGTGAAATAAGCCAATCCCATAGAACAAAAGGCAGAGGGGAATGAAGGAGGGGAGGGGGTAAGGGGGTAGGAAGGATACTAGAATTGTACATTATTGTCCTATGTATATATATATGATTACATAACTGCTGTAATTCTACATCATGTACAACCAGAAAAATAAAAAGTTATAGTCAATTTATGTATGATGTGTGAAAATGCATTCTACTGTCATGTATAACTAATTTGAGCAAATAAAAAAAATTTAAAAAAGAAACAAAATTCCTGCATGGAAGGTAAGGGCATTTTTAGTTCAGAGTTTGGTTTGGTTTGGTTTGCTTTGGTGCTAGGGATTGAAACTAGGGTCTCCCACATGCTATGCATGGGCTCTACCACTTAGTCATACCCTCAGCCCCCTAATTCAGCATTTAAAAAATTACTTTTTTTTTTAACAGCATTGGGGATTGAACTCGGCCTTGTGCATGCTTAATTCAGAAATTTTTTAATTGTTGGAAGTATTCTGTCTCATGCTTTCAAATAAGGAATAAAAATTTTAAAAAAGACAGTATTTTTACTTCAGAAAAAGAAATAATAGTCATCCATATTAAAAATAAATCCAGAAATATTCATTTGTAGCTAACAAAAGAAGCAATTTCAGGACTCTATGCAATGTTATTAGATCAAAATGAAAGAGATAAAGAAGATTATTTATTCTATCTTTAGTTAACAGATATTTTAGCTGGGTAATTCTGTCAAAGAAAAAAAATACATACCGCTGCACAAACTGTATGTTTTAGGAGTTGAAATATTACTTTGTCCATATAAGTGAACCAAGATTTCTGTATTTTCCGAGCTGAAATTTCTCTATCAATTATGAGAAGAAAAAAAGAGGTTAATATATATGACATAAGTTTTAATTTTTGTAAAGTCTTGGAAAACTCTCAATTTATGTTTATTTCTCCTATATCTCTTAATCTTCCATGCTAAGAACGACTTAATGAGGGACATTTGGACACAAGAAATGGAACTGGTAATTTGTAGAATCTAGTCAGAATGAAGACATGCATACTTGAGAATATCTCCCTTGAGATTAAAAAGAAAAGTCCTGGTAAAAACCTTATCATTTTAGGCAAATATATCATAAATTTATCATTAAGACACATATAATACATAGGGCTGGGGGTGTAGTTCAGTGATATAGCACTTGTCTACTATGTGTAAGGCCCTGAGTTTGATCCCAAATACCCCAAAAGAGGCATATAATAAATAAGAATTGTGAAGAGATAAGCTTGGTTCCTAAAATGATTTGGTTACAGTTCTTTAAAACTGTCCAACTGGTTCAGGTGGAATGAAAATGGAATGTGGACTAGCTGAAGTTACAGGAGGCCCAGGTCTCTTCTGGGAGCTGATAACTACACTCTAGAAAAAGAAACTCCCTTCTCCAATATTTGCTTGAACCAACTAGGCTAATCCTAGTCAAGTCAGACAATTATTCTCTATTAATCATATCCCAGCACTGGCTGATTATGAGGGTCTTCCTATATAATATCCTCCCACCCCATCATTATCCATGATAGAGCCATGTGAAGAGAGGGACTCTTTTTTAATATTTATTTTTTACTTGTAGTTGGGCACAATACCTTTATTTTATTTATTTATTTTTATGTGGTGCTGAGGATTAAATCCAGGGTCTCCCATGTGTGAGGCGAGCGCTTTACCACTGAGCAACAAACCCAGCCCCAGAGAGAGACTCTTAATGCTGCTTACAGTTTACATTCTTTGTGTACTAGAATATGTGCTATATTGGAAAGACAAGTGAATTTACCCATAGCCTTCTAATTAGACTGTTTAATGTCACCATTGACTGGCAAAATGCAGAATACAAGATGCAGAGAAGACCTGAAGTATGGAAACAAACCTTTGAATACTAGTTGATACCATTTATTAGTTTAACTTTCTGCAAGTCACTTATCTTCTACTAGTTGTTTATTCCTCATTTATAAAATATAATAATAAGGGGCTGGGGTTGTGGCTCAGCAGTAGAGCATTGGCCTAGCACGTGCAGGGCACAGGGTTCCATCCTCAGCACCACATAAAAATAAAATAAAGATATTGTGTCCAACTTCAACTAAAACCCAAAATATTAAAAATATATAATAATAAAACTGTTTCATAAGGTTGTATCAGGATCAAATAGATGTGTGTTAACCTGCTTTGTAAATTATAAAATGCTATAATTATTGCCATTCAACTTGACAATAATCTTAAAACATGAAAAACTTGGGCTGGGGTTGTAGCACAGTGGTAGGGCGCTTGCGTGAGGCACCGAGTTCGATAATCAGCGCCACACAGAAATAAATAAAATAAAGGTCCTTCAACAACTAAAACACTTTTTTTGAAAAATTTTAATTTACACAAGAAGTGTTTGAAGTTATCTGGGTAAATATGCATAAGTTTGGAAACTGTCCATTTGTGAAGAATGACACAAGGCAAAAGATGGGTACTTACAGTCGTTTTGCCTTTGCAACATTTAGAAAATGTGCTTTGTGGCCTTTTCTTGGCTGTTGATTATCTGATTTTGGAATACGGGTGTCTGCTGCATTTGAGGAATGACTCATTTTCCTTATGATGAAGTAATCTGAAATTACATAAATTAAGCCTTTTTAATTTATTTTTGGGACTGGAATTGAACCTAGTGGCATTTTACCACTGAGCTACATCCTCAGCCCTTGTAAACTTTTAAAAATTTTGTGACAGGGTCTAGCTAAGTCGCCCAGGCTGGCCTTGAACTTGAGATCCTCCTGCCTCAGCCTCTTTAGCAGTTGGGACTAAAGGCTAAATTAAGCTTTCGAGGTCATAATCCATATTATTATACTCCTTGGACTTGACTCATGCTAAAATTGTTGTGCTAATTAGAGAATTCTTTAAAAAGGAAGGCATCATGGATCTCTTAATGTTGCTTATGTTTTACATTTTTTGTGTACTAAAAATATTATTTGGTATGTGGGAAAGACAAATGGCTCTCCCCACAGTCTTCTAACTGGTCTTTGTCTCTAGTCTCTTTCTCCTTGTGTTCATTCTTTACACTACAGCTAGAGTTAACTTTTTAGAGCAATAATTCAGTCTTATCACTCTCCTATTATCACCCAGAAATCCTGTTGAGGGCAGGAGGCACTTTTTTTTTTTTAACCAGGGATTGAACCCAGAGGCACTTAACCGCTGAGCCACATCCGTAGCCCTTTTTATTTTTTATTTAGAGATAGGGTCTTGATAAGTTGCTTAGGCCCTTGCTAGTTTGCTAAGGCTGGTTTTGAACTTGTGATCCTCCTGCCTCAGCCTTCTGAGTGGCCAGGATTACAGGTATGACAACTGCACCCAGAAGGAGGCACTTTGATAACTGGTGCCTAGCAGAGTGAAGAGGTTTTACAAATTTGTCTGAAAACTTTTCATCCTACATTTAGCAAATAGCCATAAGACTTTAGGCAAATCATGTAACTTCTTCATGTTCAACTCCCTCATTGGTAAAGCAAGAGGGTGTATTGTAAATTACCTGATTCTGCCTCTAACTTTTTTAGTTTTTGAAGCATTACTCCAATTTGGATGCAGCTCCCAAATTCTTAGTCACATCATGAAAACATTTTAAAAGCAAAATTATAGTAATGTTTGTGTCTTATTTATACATTAAATAACAAATCTAATAGCTATTGTACTTTTGAAGTATTAATGAGCATAAATGATATTTTGAGCTGTCTGCCATGATTGCAACATGGTATGAAAATATCTGTGCTTTCTACTGATGACAAAGTCAGAGGTACTGTTAATACTACTGTGGGTTGTTGCCTACACTACAATTGAAAGAAATGCTAAAGTTCAGTTAGAGGTTAGTAAAAATGAAATCGTCATTTTCCCCCAAGTTCACATATCCCTTGAATTTAGAACACCTGCTCTAATTTATCACTATGCTTCACACTTTTATGTATAATGTTACATTATTGATGCAGAGCCTTCAGAATCTATTCAATATTTCTTCTTAGGGATGGGGATGATTTTTAGAATATACAATATTCTTGAGAAAAGCAGTCCTAACATCTGAGAGTTAGCCTAGCACCCATAGCTGGGCCTCGCTGTTACCCCCACTTCCCAACAGAGCCTAATGCAAAGCAAAGCTCTGCTTTCTTGAACTTGCCCCCAAATCACCCAACCAAAGCCCAAATCCTAAAATGTTTCTAACACCTTCTTACTGAAATGCGCCACCTTCCCCCAGATGTGTGTTTTTCTAGCAGCAATGAGAAACCTCAACTTCTTCAAATACAGTTGTTTCCTAGTAGCATTTGGCTGGTAGGCAGTGACATGACACTGCCCAAATCCCAAAATCTTTCAGATGTCCATATGGATGGGACTTCCATTTTCTATCTGATTAGGATGGAAATACAGAATGAAACATTCCCTTATTATTTAGAGAGTATAAAAGTTGTTTAGTCTGAGTACAGGTTTCAAAGGCACACTACCTGGGTTTGGACCCTGGTTTCGCATTCTCTTTCTTTGTGGATTTGAATCAATAAATGACTTCACTGTGCCTCAGCTTCTTCATCTATAGATTGGGAATGGTAATCTTGCCCATCTACTTGGGTTAGATGAGTATGTGTAACAAGCTTTGATCAGAGCTGCGCACATAGTGCTGTATTAGTGCTTGATATTCTTGTTAATAATTATTCCTATTATTACTTACTTCTACAAGTATTAAGGGACAAATATTTGAGTCCCAGGGAGGAACTTCCACGTAAATATCTTAAAGAGAATAAAGAATGTTAGAACCTTTCGCGACTAAAGCACGTGGCAAATAAGTTTAAATTTAAACCCTGAGAAATGTCCAGCCCACGGTAAAAATCCCAAAAAACCTTTTGTGAGGTAAATCCAGGCCCTGATCAACGACTTCCGGCTGGGAGGCTTTCGAAGCTTCTCGAGGGCCGACGAGCGCCCTCAGCCGGCCGCCTCCGCGTACAGGATTCCTAACCCACACGGTGGAGCGCCCAATCGTGGCCGCGAAGGCAAATTCCCAGCGCCTCCCTTCTCGTGCCCCAGCGTGCAGCCCACACTGCCGCCTAGCAACAGCTAGCGCAGAGGCGGAGACTCCAGGAGGGCGGGACTTACGCTTGTCCATTGCCCCAGGCGCGACGCGCTGCAGCTCAACAAGGCTACTTTTAGCCAAGGGTGGTTGAACTAAGCCTTCGCGGATCAAGGTGGTTGTACCGTTGTCAACCGTAGGGCAGTCCGTGTGCGGTGTAGGAATCTGGGCCCTAACGGGCCTCCGTAGTTGCCTTTCTATAGTGGGCGGGGCCGAGGCCGGGGTGACCCTGCCGGAGCCGCCGCTGCCAGCGACATGTTCAAGGTGAGATCTTGGAGCCGGGTCACAGCTGTCATCGCCCCCTCCCGGCCGCCCGGAGACCTCCCCACGTTCTCGTGGGGCCTCTCCGGGGACCAGGCCCGTCTCACCCCTGGGCTTTTCCCGCCTCCGAGCCGGCTGCGTCCCGGCCCCTTGGTTCATTCACCGGTCTTCTTGGGCAGCGTGCGTCTGCCGGGCGGAGGCGTGAGACCCTGGGGTGGGTGGGGTTGGCCCTTTGGGTCATACTCGTGAATAAAACACTTTGAAAAGTTGTGGCTTCCCCCAAAGTACCCACCTTCCCGGTGCACTCTTGGGATCGTGGGTAGGTGAGGCCAGTTCAGGACACTGCAGGGTTCGTGGCTTTGGTTGCTTGGAAGAGTCAGGTTTCAGAACCTGGAATGTGGGTGGGGGAGGGTCACCTTCGGAAAAGCTGCTCGAGGTTGTGGGGGAGGCTGGCATGAAATGGATGCACGTGGAGGGAAGCTGGAGCTTTGCTCAACTCCTCAGCAAGCAGTATTGATATGGACAAGTCGATCCTCTTACGTTTTCTTTGAAGTCGTGTGCTTTGAAAGAAATCTACTCATATAGTGAAGGTTATTTTGAAAAACCTGCCTTTTAGCATAAAGTCCCTATTCTACCATCTTTTTTAAAAAAGCATATTTTCAGTATAAAAAACAAGTCCCATGCTGACGGAAACTTATCTACAGAATTGAGTCTTCAAGAAACAGTATCCATAAAATAGTGCTAATGAAGTCTGGAAATTGTGCTACTCATTTAAAAGTTTCATTGAGCTGTAGTGTGCTTTGGACACATTCTAGTAATGGCTATAAAATCAGAGCATGGATTCTACTTTCCAAGTTTTCCTGTTGGTGAAATTAGGGTAATAGCTTACAACTCATAGGGTTGTTAGAAGGAGTTAAGTTGGTATGTGGAAAGCACATGGAAAAGGCCTTAACACATAGAATTGCCATCTGAGTATTTGCTTTTACTTGTTTTAGGCAGCTCAGTTGGGTCAGGAATACAGATCCCATAATCAACTTGCATTCATTTTATAAATTATGTTAAACACTTGTTAAATACTGGGAACTCGGCTGTGTTACAGGATTACAAGGATGATGGGTATGCTATAATCAGCTAAACTGTGTTGGTATCAACAATGTAAGTATGGTAGTAAAAAGGAGAGTTGGGTCTATTTGCCCTAACTGGGGGTTCTTAACCTTGGGTCCTCAACTCCTCAAATGGTCTGTAGCTAGAGCTCATGGGTTCCCTAAACTGTTAGAGGGAAAAATTTTTATTTTTACCAGTCTCCGTCAGTAATGAGCATTTCCTTCAGTTATGATTATGGCTATTCATTTTAGTTATCTGTTGTTGGATAATGAACCACTGCAAATCAGTGCCTTAATATGATTTACTAATTCTCAGAATCTGGTTTGGCTGGGCAGTTCTGCTAGTAGCTTAACTGAAAGGTGGCCTTGCCCCAGTGTACGGAGGCTTTGTGCCCCTCCATGTGCCTCCTATGGGCTTTCTCATGAGGCTCTAGGAGGGCAGGTCCTAATACACAAACACTTATCTGCATCACATTTGCTGTTGTCAAGCCATGTCCAGAGTTGATATGGTACAGGACTATACAAGGGCATGGACATGGAGAGGGCTGGTTGATTGGGAACCATTGATTAAACAAGCTCCTATAGCAATAAACCACTGCAGGTACCTGTCATCAATAGAAGTCACAGTACCTGTGCAAGTCACAGACATTTTCTTATGTTACAGTTGTTGCAGATCTCAAAATACCATTCGTGCTTATCACTATGTCAAAATTAGTTAAAATCTAGATCTTTAATAGGCTAGTAAACAAGCACATATTACTGTATTACGAGTTTGAGTCTTAAAATATGATTATTTTAATGTAATTAGTATTTTATGCAATTAGAAGCATTATTTTGAGAAGGGTTCCTTGTTGTTAAAAAAAAAAAAAAGATAAGGAATCCCTGAGGACTTCAGGGAAGGCTTCACAGAGGGGACATTTTAATTTAGTTTTGAAAGACAGGAATTTTAATCAGGTGAATGAACCTGGGGCATATCAGCAGTGGTACTCCAGCTGGTAGCTCACTTATTTTTTTGTACCGGGGATTGAACCCAGGGACACTTAGCCACTGAATTATACTCCCAGATCCTTTTATTTTTTATTTTGAGACAGGGTCTTGCTAAGTTGCTGAGGCTGGCCTGGAACTTGTTATCCTCCTGCCTCAGCCTCCCAAACTGCTGGGATTACAGGTGTGTGCCACCACACCCAGGTGGAGGCTCACTTTTGATGTGTCAAGAGAAAGCTACAGTGAGCTGAAATTATTCCAGGTGAGCATGTATTTTGAGTAGAAAAGATCACAGCAAACCTTGGAGGACACCAAAATGTAAGGAGTAGGCAGAGGAAGAAGGGAGGCCAGGGATGGAGTAGTAACTTTTGAGAAGTAGACAAAAGAGTGATGTTTAGAAAATCAAGGGAGAAGGGGTACTAGATCTGTAGCTCCATGGTAGAGCTTATGCAAGAAGCCCTGGGTTAGACCCCTAGTGCTGTGGGATGGAAGGTTTGAGGGGGAGAAAAGCCAAGAGAGGAGGGTTTCAAGGAGGACCGACTATGCTTTTGTCTGGGAAAACCTAATCAATAAATAGTAACTCAGGGCTCACTGATTCAGTGTCATCAGGGACTGGTCTCTTCTTGGCTTTCCATGGTAACGTTGATTTCCCTTATACTTCCAAGATGACTGCAAGTAACATACACACTTTCTCATTCACTAGAGAGAAGACAAAACTCCCATGCTTCCTCCAGGTGTGATTGGATGAATTTAGGTCAGGTACCTAATCCAATAGTAGTTGCCAGAAGAATGCCATGCTCTGATTGGCTTAGACTGTACAGGATCACTTTACCTTAATGGAAAAGGAATGAATTCATGAACACAGTAGGGTTCTTTGGGGAAGGAAGAGGTGGAATGGAGACTGGATACACAACCAAAAATGACCATTTCAGAGAGATAAGTTAGATTTGAGTTTGGACACATGCTCATTGCTTTGGGCTCTTGGGAAAGCTTTCATGAACCTTATGCATGTACATTTACCGATGGAAGTAAAATATTAACATGGGTAGGTGACTCATAAATAAAAGGACATAGAGTTTACTGTTAAAGGAAGGAAAGAACTAATTAGAAGGAAATATTGGATCAAAATTCTAGAGTGGGGGGCTGGGGCTGTAGCTCAGTGGTAGAGCGCCCACCTCACACATGTGAGGCACTGGGTTCAATCCTTAGCACCACATAAAAATAAAGATTGTGTCCAACTACAACTAAAATAATAATAATAATAATAAAAGATTCTCGAGTGGTTTTGTGGTTGTAATAGCATTCGAGGTTTGGCAGTGTTTATGGTCTTGGGAGGAATGTGGAGAAGGAAGTTTTTAAAAAGAGAATCCCTCAACTTCAAAAAGGGGCAAAAGACTCCTTTCTGTGAGATGGAAGGAAAAGAGTGGGAGTGATTATAGACCCGTGGTTCTCAACTGAATGGTAGCTGCCCCTTAAGGTACAATTTAGAAACTCAAGAGGTTGTTCTTTAAGTCTTTGGTTGTATTAAACATTTTACACTGAAATAGAATTCTGATAAATCATTCCTTTTGTCATCTTTATATTACCATCAAATAAGTATGCTGATATCTTCTTTTGAGCTTTTGTTTGTTAGTGGATGATGGAATTTTATTACAGGATATCAAGAGTGTTACCAAATATTTGTCCTAAAATAGTGATGTTAGGTCTATTAGTTGAGAATCAGTGCTTGTCAAACTTTAATGTAAATGCAACTCTTGTTAAAATCCAGATTCTACAGATTCCAATTCAGTAGGTCTGGGATGGGCCCTCAGATTCTCCATCTTTTTAGTGAGCTTCCAGGTGCTATAGATGTTGCTGGTTCCCCCATCACACTTGCAATAGTTAAGAATTAATTAGTTAAGAATTAAGCTAAATTGATGGTGAATCATTTATTGTATTTTTGAGGTGGGTGGATTTATGAATTTGCCGGGATTGGGAAGACACAATGATTAAGAAACAAAAAAGGCCAGCAGCTAGGCTGGGGATATAGCGCAGTGATAGAGAGCTTGCTTTAGCATGCAGGAGGTCCTGGTTAAATCTCTAGCACTGCAGAACAAAACAAACAGGCCAGAGGCATTGCTGATTGGGAACAGAATAAATGGTAGGATTGATATGTCTTTGGAAGTTAACTGCTTGGAGTAAATAGAACTGGAGGGCATGAGAGTTGATAGTGTAGGTGTTGGTGGAATAGTACAATGTGTATAACGAGTTATGTGCATGTTTAATAGCCATTGTTTTGATTTAGCTATTCATCTTGTAGTCAGTAGGGGGCATTAGTGGATTAAAAACACATTTGAAAAACTTCCCAGTATTTGCATTCTATTGTAGGAAGTTTTCTTAGTGCTGGTTCAGCAAGTTTGAATACTGAATATATACACCCAGTCCCCAGATTCACATTACTATATTTCATTCATTTCTCAGATTTTATCACTGTCCAACTATAGGCTGTGTACCATGCCAGGACCCTGGTGTGTACAAGTGACATGACCCAGTTCTTACCTAAGACAGTTGCTAAATCTGACCACACACCAGAATTATTTAAGGACAGAAGTAGCTTCCAGGGCCCTGCTCATGCTTCCAGTTTACTTTCTTAGGTGGAATTCAGGAACTTTTAGGTTTGAAAAAGGCCCCAGGTGATAATGAAACTTTCATTTCAGAAGCTCACATGTGGTTAGCAGCACAGACATATATTAAAAAGTGTATTATAGTGCAGTGAGTCTCAACTTTGCATGTTAGATCCCCTTGGGAAGCTTTTAAAAGTCCCTATGCTCAGTCTGAACCCCAGACCAATAATGTTAAAATCTCTAAGGGTGAGATCTAGGTATCAGGTTTTTGGAGCATTCATCCAACCTTGAGAACTACCAGCTTAGAAGGAAGAACACCAGCAGGGGGCAGTAGAAGACTTTATAGAGAAGAACATGCTTACGCTGACCTTTGAAGCTAGCCAAAACAAGGTTGAAAAGGACCTTCCAAACAGAAGGAAAAAAAAAAAAAAAGCAACTCATGCAAGGACATAGGAATGAGAGTTCAGCACAGCATTAAGACCTTGAACCTCACCATGTTACGTTAAGTGAAATATAAAGGTCTTCTTAGCTGCTGCTTCATCTGTAAGGCAAGGGTAAGATTGGCGCCAACTTCAAATAGTGTAGATTAAATTCATTCAAACCCAAAGCTTAGAACAGTGGAAGGAAGTACTCAAGAAAGGTGAGCCCAGATTTAGTTACCATCTTGAGGCTGTTAAGGTTGTATTGTGATAGTGTACAATCTTGGGGCTCTCCAAAAAATTTTTTATTTCAAAAGGTGGTAGTTGATCAGATGTAACAGAGGAAGGAGGAGGAGGATTCAAAGACACTGTCCAGACTTTTGGTTTGGAAAATTGAGTGATTGTCAGGTCTATTCATTGAAATGAGAAAGTGGAAGAAGGCTGAGTTGGGGTGGTAGTAGGGAGGTGATAATTTGATTGAAGCATCTGTGGACATCGAGAGATAGTACTCAGCTTAACATGGAACCTGAGAGTATGGAGTTTTCCTGAAAGAGATGTGGTGGGCTGGAGATTAGAGATTCATCATCTGGTTTTCTGCTAACTGAGGCCTCTACCTTGAGAACGTGACCTAGTGAAAGCTGAGTCACTTCCTTGCTGAAGGGCAATGATGTGACCTGTACTCAAAGCTTGCCACACAGAGGAGCCTGAGTAAATGTGTCCTTGGTTATAAGTCATTATTACCTCACACATTCTTTGTGGCTTGGTGTAATGCCTGTATTGCTTGTCTTCCTGAAATTAATTTTCTTACCATGTTACTAGCATGTTACTAATACAAACTGAGTGGAGAATTGCAATATTAAATGGAAAAAGAAAAACATCTATAAATTAAAAGTATTTCTTTATATTGAATATTATTTGAAATGTCACCTATTTTGAAATATAGTCAAGAGTTTTTCCCCCTTACAATTTAAACATATCTGCGGGAATTCTTGAGGAATTATAGTACATACATTTTACTCACATAAATTACTTTTTTATGTGCAGAATTAATTGGTTGTTTTTTTTTTTCCTTTCTAACCCTTCAAAGAAGTTGAACAGTAGATCACAAAGAAGAAGAAAAAACTGCCCTGCAGCTCTGGACGCAGTCTGAAAGAACAGGCTCAGGTTCTAGTTGTTGTGTTTCTTGTTTCTGGCTGAGCAACCCTTGATGAGGTTTCTTAATCTCTCTGAGACCCTGATCACGGTACTGTGGGAATAGTCATTTGCCCCTCCATATCTCATGGGGTTGTTGGGAGGTTCAAAAAGATAAAATAGAAAACATAAATGTTATGTGAGATAACAGATATGGAAAGTGTTATATGAATGTTTGGTGTTTAACATCACTCCTGCATCACATCTGTCCACTAAAGTGATCTATGGTTGCAGGTTAACCCTTTGCTTACAGGTCCAGAGTGATTTGAATTCAGATAAATTCTCATCTTGTTTAGAAGTGAATTCTCCCCACTGTAGCACTCTTCCATCTTCTAAAATGCAAATAGCTTCCCAATTGCAAATAGCACTAGAAGAGAAGGAAGAGGTGAAGCAGATGAATGATGACTGATGCTTTAAACGAATGGGGAGATCAGAAACAAAATGGAGGAGAAAAGTAGATAATTTAGTAGACATTTATGATAAATGAATTTATTACCCCATGAGGCCTGTTCATGTTTGTAGACTTTTATGACTTAAAGGTTTAATTTATCATCTATATGTAGATGTGTTTCACAGAACTTCTCAGAGGCTAAGAAATGAACTTTGATATTTGTATGGAAAGTTACCACAAGTAATTAGATGCATAAGAAATCTCTGTAGCAAGATACCTATCTGTTTCAAAAGTTTAAAGTTGATTATTTATAATACAACAGCAATAGTGCCAAAAGATGTTTTTTAAATAGAAGCATCGAGTTTGTATCAGTTCCTTTTCCCCAATAATGCTTAAATGAAATTTTACAGTTAGTTCATACAACATGGAACTTTATGTAGTTATTTTCAGGGAGAAAAAAAAAATCCACATCTAACGATATGTTTTACAATTTGGAAGTTATTTTTTGCTTTTTCTGGGTTTTTCCTAATTTTTGCATAGCTTCATGCCAGTTTTATTAGAAGACTTCAACAGTGCCAATTTCTTTCTGTGGTGTTTTTTTAAAATTTGTGTTCATTATACACTGAAACTTGGAGAAGCAAGAATTTAGAGTAAGGGTCATAGCGTTTTCAATATACTAAATGCCTGTAAGTTTGAATATTAAGCTGTGTTTTCATGATTTTATAGCTTTATGCATTATAGATAGTATAATTATATTTTGGGTGAATTTTGTTTTAAATATGCTTTAAGTACAGTCACCCTTTGTCTTCCAACTCTTTCTGAGTCTTTGAAGCAATTCAGTGTGTTTTATTCAAAGCCCACACTGGCTCCCACTTAAGGACTTCTTTGTTTGGTTCCATGAGGATGAGGAGCCCTCTGTGAAAGCTAAAGAGAGATTCACAAGTGTGTGTTCATTTCCTTATTTGGGAGGGATAACCAGTAGATTCTTTTTCAGATATGTCTATTCATTCCTTTGAACAGTCTTTTTAAATACAATATGTGAAAATAATAAAGGATCTTTTCTTCTCTTTTTCCTCATTCCACAAATTCAGTTCTTCTGAAATAGCAACTTGTTTTTCTTTATCTGGCTAAAATGAATCTGCTTTACTATTGGAGGGGCTGATTAATGTGTCATATTATGACATAGGTTAGATGGGTAAGTGAGCAAAAAGTGATACAAGAACTCCAGCAAGTTTCCTAAATTGTCTGTTGTTGATTTACGTCACTTTGCAAATATTGATTTTGAGCCTGTTTGTGGAGTCGGTCACACTGTTTGGGAACTCTGTTAGAGTTGCTGTGTATAGTCCAAATATTTATTTTTCTTGTTTTTATGCCTTATTTTTGCAGAGATTTTCATTATGAATTCAGATTATAATCAGCTGAATTGAGTCTTGCATATGATTGTCTTTTAAAAAATTTTTTGTATTCCTATTTTCCTTAATTTATGTACATTGTTTTTTAAAATTTTTTTTTTTAGTTGTAGATGGACACAATACTTTTGTTTATTTATATGTGGTGCCAGGGATTGAACCCAGTGCCTCACCCATGCTAGGCAAGTGCTCTACCACTGAGCCACAACCCCAACCCTGTACATTGTTTTTAGTTGCTTGAAAACATAGACACATTTGAAAAGTAAGACTTGAAGTAAATGTTCCCCTACAATTTTTTCCTTTCTATATTCCCTGAACTCAAAAGAGACTGAATGGATCTCAGGACCCATTCCAAGAGGGAGGAAAAAAGGATATATTTGGGAGTTTTAGGCAAGTAGCAATCAATTTCTGTCTGGATGAGGAAGTTCGAAATAAATTTGGAACCTGCTAAATTACATATCATCAGTGTTCCAAGTCTCTGAAACCAATTCAGACCAACTGGATAACTCAAAACCTGCCTAAATTAATAACTATCTTTTCAGTCCTGAGGTTTCTTGTTTATCACACAAGTTTATTATTTTTCTACATAAATTTTATAGAACTTGATAGCTATTTTTAAGAAGTAGAAAATGAAACAATTATAGATTAAATATATTTTCTTTGCTTTGTTGATCTAATTTTGTGGGGAATTCTATCTCCCAAAGATAAAATAGAAGTTCATTTTCTGTGAGAATAAGATAATATTAATCTTGAAACAGCCTCATTTTTTTCTTGGCTTATCTTTTTAGATTAAAGTCTGTTTATAATGGATAGGAAAAAATAGGAAATATCAGTTATTCTAGTACAGAACTACAGAATTGAAAGTTTCTCATAAAATAATCTTGTTTAAAGTCTGAACTCTGAAAAATATTGGTTATATAATCCCCTTTACTATGGCCCAAACTGAAATGATTGTGGCTTCTATTGTTTCTGATAAATATGAGTGTCCCCAAATTTATAATCCAAATGAATGCCTGTCAAAGCTGTCATTTTGAGAATTTAGATTTAATTATTCTCTTGATATATTTATTCCCATAACTATTGCTGGTCACTATATTTATACAAAAACATCACAGAGCAAAACATTTTTACCCCTCTTTGTTTGGAATTATCTTAATATTTTGTGGCAGATTCTTTAAAATAACCTCAGGAGCTAATCATTTTTGTTCTTTGCATATTTTAAAATAAATCAGGGTTGGGGTCGTAGCTCAGTGGTAGAGCGCTTGCCTAGCACGTGCGAGACCCTGGGTTCGATCCTTAGCATCACATAAAAATAAATAAATAAAATAAAAAGGTATTGTGTCCATTTACAACTAAAAATATATACATAGAAAAATCAATATTCATTGTAAAAATGTTAGGAAATACAGATAATACCAAAGAATCACCCTTAATATCACTACCCATACCATCTTTAATACCACAATCACCATTAACATCTTTGGAATCTTACCACAAATTTCCTATCTTCCCCCTTTTAGAAACAACTGCTATTTTCTAATATGCATTCTCATTTTTATTTTAAATATACTGAGACTGAGTTTCTTCCTTCGTTCCTTCCTTCCAGGGATTGAGCCCAGAGCCCCATGCATGCTGGCAAGTGCTCTGCCACTGAGCCTTTAAAATATCACAAGCCCTAAAATTATTTTGTTTCAAATGAAAAATGCTTTCAGAATGGAAACTATTGCAGAAAAGGTTGGTTGAAGATCAAAGAACCAGTATAACATTTGGGCAAAAAAGAATATGGTTGTGCCCCTTTCTGTAAATAGGGGACTAATTTTAGATGCCATTTACTTTTAAAATATCCTCTGATACATTTATTTTCCACAGAGATTTTAAAAATTATATTATGCAACAATTTTGGAAAGAACTTCATGTTTTAATATATAGGTTGTATGGCAGCTGAGTAAAATAATAGCTTAAATGAAATAATTAAAGCATTAAATTTGTTTATGCAGGGTTTTTTTTTGCAGTGCTTGGTATTGAACCCAGGTCCTCACACACACACAAGATAAGCACTCTACTACTGAGCCACATCCCCAGCATTTATACATTTTTGTGTGTGTGGGTGGTGCTGGGGATTGAACCCAGGGGCTGTGCATGCGAGGCAAGCACTCTATCAACTGAGCTATATACCAGCCCTATGCAGTTTTCGATATCAAATTATTTTGAGTCATGAGACCCCTTCTGGTATATTAACAAAGAACAACATTGGGTGGTGCATGCCTGTAAGTAACTCCAGCTACTCAGCAGGATTGCAAATGTGAGGACAGCCTTAGCAATGCAATGAGACTCTGTCTTCAAACAAAGAATAAAAAAAGGCTGGGAGGGGCTGGGGTTGTGGCTCAGTGGTAGAGCACTTGCCTAGCATGTGTGAGGCACTGGGTTCGATTCTCAGCACCGCATGTAAGTAAATGAGTAAAATAAAAATCCATCAACAACTAAAGACGTTAAAAAAAAAAAGAGGGCTGGAAATGAGCTCAGTGGTAAATACTGGTTCTATTCCCAGTAGCCCCCCCCCCCACCACAGAACTTATTGATTGACAATTTTTTTTTATATCACTCAAGTAGCAGCCATTAAGTGGTCTTCCAAGTTTTCTTTGTGTGTTGATCATTTCTACTCATGGGTGTAGCTGAAAAGATTGTGGTATGTTGAAAATCATCTTCATGTTCCAGACCTTTAGTTTCTTTTGTTACTCCTTCTTGTAGAGGATGTTCCTAGTGGCACTGATTCTGTTTTGTTTTTTTTTTTTAATTGTAGTTGGACACAATTACCTTTATTTTATTTATTTTTTTTTATGTGGTGCTGAGGATCAAACCCAGGGCCTCGCATGTGCTGGGCAAGTGCTGTACTGCTGAGCCACAACCCCAGCCTGTGGCACTGATTCTTAACCTCCAGTCTGTTGGGTGACTTTGCATTTAAAAAAAATTTATAAACTTTCTAATTGTTGATTTTGCCTCCTTCTGTGTTTTTTCCAAGAGTTTTTTGGTTGTGGTACATTAGTTTGTCTTCTGTGTAAATTCTGCCCCTTGTCAGTTAGTACACTTATCACAGGTGGTGTTATAATTTCTTTCTCCACATTATCAGTTATACCAACTGAGGGTGAATAACTGGTCCCTGTGGAGGCCTGAACCACTTCGTATTATCTTTGAAATCTGTTTTCATTGTTTCACTAAAGAGTTGCTTTGATGGTTTTTTTTGTATGGATTGTGGAAGCATTAAATGAGGAGAGAATCTGAGACAATTAGGTTTTTGGAAAAAGATAAATTTAAAATATCATGATGCACTCCTTAAATATATATATTTTAGAAGATTTTATACATACACACACATATTCATGAAGTACCTTTCATCACCTCAAGAAAAAATGGCAGGGCTGGGGTTGTGGCTCAGTGGTAGAACATTCGCCTAAGATGTGTGAGGTATTGGGTTCGATCCTCAGCACTACATTAAAAAAAATAAATAAAATAAAGGTATTGTGTCCATCTACAACTAAAAAAATTTAGAAAAAGAAAAGAATGGGGGGTCACTTTTGGATAGGTCTGATCTGAAGTAGCAATTGAAATGCCTGTCATATAACCTATATGTTAAATGTCCATAAGGGAGTGAGACATATGAGCCCAAGCTTAGGCAGAATCCAGGCCTGGGTGTGTGTCTAGATATGTATGTATGTATTTATTTATTTATTGGTACCAAGGATTAAACCCAGGGGCACTTTACCACTGAGCCATATCCCCATCCCTTTTTTAATATTTTATTTAGAGACAGGGTCTTGCTGAGTTGCTTAGCACCTCACTAGTTGCTGGAGGCTGTTTTTGACTCGCGATCCTCCTGCCTCAGTATCCTGAGCTGCTGGGATTACAAGCATGTGCCATGTAACTGACAGGGGGATATTGATTTGGCTATTGATAACAAGTGTGGGAGGAAAAGACCTAGATTTAAATGAAATTGCTCTGGAGTGTGAAGAGGAAAGGAGTCTGTCAACCCTAGGGCCTGTTCAGGGGAACACAATGCCTAGAAGCAACCTTGCAGAATAGGGGCAAAGAAGAATTCTGGAAGCCAAGGAAAAAGTTTGAAGATGCTGGTTACCAGTTTCAGCATGCAGACAAGATTCCAGCTATCCAGTGGGGCCATTGGTGGCATTGGGAAGAATAGTTTTAGATGAGTTTGAGTAGTGAAGGAAGAAGGGGATAAAATCAATAAAGCAAGTTTATTTTTTGTGTTATAATATGCCATATATGAAAGTACATAGATCATAAGGGATTTTTTTTTTTTTTTTACAAATGGAACATGCTAGTATACCTAGGATACTCTAGTAGTCCTTGTATTCCTTCTAAGTCACTACCTAGCTTGCTAAGGGTATCCACTGCAAACCTCAGGAGGAGGAGAAGATTGAATACTTCATAGAGTTGAAAACAAAAGCACATTATCAGGGATTTGGGCCCCATCATTCATTAGAGTCTGAATAATTTTTGGAATGTCTTATTTAGATTGAGGAGTTTTATTTGTCTTTTAAAGCAATTTTACCAGGACACAATCAGAATATGGTCTTGGAGCTAGAAAATTCTGGACAATGCTCTTTTACTTGGAAAGCAAAAACAGTTTAGCTTTCTGGGTACCCATTATGATCTGAGTGTTTATGGCCTCACCAGGTTTATATCTTGGTTAACTGTGTTCAGGAACCCACCCTTGCTGCTGGAGCTGAAGGATAAACTCAAGTATGCCAGAGTCTTTTTAGAATACTAATTGAGTCTTTTTTTTTTAATAAACTCAAGCTTCCTGAAAGCTCTGTAAAGCAGGGATTGCATATACTTAGTTTGCCTGACATGGAGTAGGTATGCATTGAGCATTTGTTTTTGAAATGAAATTCCAGTTGACCTCTTGTAATTGTTATATCATATATAACACTGCTTACCTGGCTAGATTTGTTTTGCAGTCATCAGTCCTTGCCAAGCTTCAGTGGAGTGAAAGAAGCAAATGAGTGCTTTTAAGATAATGGCAGCCTACCCCTTTATAGCAAATGTTAGGGTTACAACTAATCAAAGGCCAATCTTGTTGCTCAGTTTCCATTGACAATTAAGGTGCCTGTGGGCTGAATAAAACAAATGTTGAAAGATAGAGTCTAAGGTAGAGAATGTACTTTGATAGAGTGATATCTTGCTGGGGAATAGAATCACACTAGAAAGAAAGATTTAGTCACATTGAGCCAAGAAATTCAGTGACATTCCTGAGTTTTGAAGAGCTGAGGGTCATTAACTCTATCTGAGCCAAATTTCAGTTTTCCTTATGACTGTGGATCTCATAGCTATATTCAAAAACTCAGACAAACCAGCACATTGGGGACCATCCTTTGTGACCCCTGCCACCACCATCTGAATCCCAAGAGTTAACTAGTAACTGAAGGGTGTAGTCCAGAGGGGCTGGATCTATAGAAACACAGCCTTTGGATCTAGTCTATAACCTAGCACTCATGAAAGATGCAGCTCTTAACAGAGTAGGTGTGGCTTTGATCTCCAAACCAGACTCATCAAATCTAGAGTAGGGAAGGTGGACATGTGCAGAGGCAGGGTAGAGTAGTCTCCCACCAAGAAAACTCCCCTTTAATGCCCCCCAAAAGGGTGACCCCCCAAGGTGTTGAGTACATCAGCATCAATGAACTTTTTACTGAGGCTTCTATGGGTTTCCATACATCACACGGGGCAGTACTACCTAGTTCCTTACTATGGTTGGGTGTGTGGCTGACTCCTTAAGAATAATCCTTGGCCTAAAGTTCCCATCTTTATCTTGACAAGAACTTAGCATGGATGAGGTGTGCTGGAAGCTATATATTTTTAAAATGAAGTTTACATTCACAGATTTAAGATTGTACAATATTAGATATACAATTTGAGGATACAATTTGAGTTTTGACAAAAGCATACACTTTGTGTGACCCGTACCCCAATTAAGATATAGTTCATTTCTTTCACTACAGAATATTCCCTTCTGAGTTCACTCCCTTTCATCTCTGAGTGGAGACTATTCTGCTTTTCACTATGTGTGTTAGATTTAAGGCCATGAGTTAAAACATGGAGATTTTCATTAAGTCTGGATGATGAGAGATGTCAGAAGTTAATATTTATTCAAGTAAACCAGTGGTTCTTAATGTGGGGGTGTCTCCCCAGGAGGCATTTGGCAATGTCTAGAGACATTTTTGACTGTTGTGACTTGGAGGGGTACCACTGGCATCCAATGGGCAGAGACCAGGGATGTGGCCAGACCTACAGCGCATAGGACAGCCCCACAACAAAGAATGATCTAGCCCAAATGTTAATAGTGCTGAGGTTGAAAAAGCCTGAGTAAATTATGTGCTCTCTATGGAGAGAGCATCTGTAGATCTCCCAAGTCTTCCAGTTGAGGTTTGCTTTTCCTCTTTTTTTTTTTTTTAATCTGTCAAGAGCCTGTTAAAGCTAAGAGGGACTCTACAGGGGCTGATTTCTTACATGCTACCACTCTGTGGTTACACTTCTTGATGTGGGATGGGAGTTGGGCATCTTGGGAGGAAAACTAATAGGAGAAAAGAAAGAAGAAAACAACTTAGGCAGTAACGGGGGGGGGCAGATTTAGAATATTATTAAATCTAGAAAAATGAGTAAGATAAGGGGGAAAATACAGTAGAAATACAGTAACTGATGTGATTCTGCAATCTGTGTATGGGGTGAAGGTGGGAGTTCATAACCCACTTGAATCAAAGTGTCGAATATGATATGTCAAGAAATTTGTAATGTTTTGAACAACCCACAATAAAAAATCAAATTACAAAAAAAAAAAAACCCAACATGCTATGCAGTGTTCATCATACGATGAATAATTAGTATAATGACAAAATACAACTATTTTGAAAAGGAAAAAAAAATTTAATGTTAAAAATGTAAATGAAGCCAATTGTGGTGGCACACACCTGTTATCTTAGCAACTAGGGAGGCTGAGGCAGGAGGATCACAGGTTTAAGGCCAGCTATGTCAGCTTAGTGAAATCCTGTCTCAAAAAAAGGCAAATGAGTTGAGCTTTAAAATCAAAGAAAGATGTGAGTGAGAATGTTCATTAAGAACTTAAAAGTTAGCTGGGCGCTGTGGTGCATGCCTGTAATCCCAGCACCTTGGACACTGAGTCAAGAGAACTTTGAGTTCAAAGGCAGTCTCAGCAATTTAGCAAGGCCCTAAGCAAATTAGTGAGACCATGTCTCTAAATAAAATATATAATAAAGGCTGGAGGAAGTGGTTCAGTGGCTAAGTGTCCCTGGGTTCAATCCCTGGTACCAAAAAAGAACATAAAAGTGAGAGTTGGGTGTAGCTCAGTAGTAATGTTTGCCTAGGTTGTACAAGGCCCTGAGTTCTATCCCTGGCACTGAGGGGAAAAAAAGAACATAAAATGGAAAGAGCACTGAAAAGGTAGACCATGAGAAGGCATATATAACATGTGAAAAGTAAGGTTTGAACACAGCAATTGAGAATGAAAAAGGTCAACCTGAGGCAAGATATAAAACAAGGACAAGATGGGACACTGTGGAGCCAAGCTGCCTAGTGATTTGAGGTACAAGTGCTAGATGGGGGAGTAAGGAGGGGTGCAGCAGCTAGAGCAGATAAGGGGAGGGTGGGAAACAAAGTCCTGAGGTGGGGCCAGCTCAACACCATGCAAAGTCCCCAGTTCAAGCAACCAGACACAGAAGGCAGAAAGCAATGGGTTCATGTTTCCAGATACCAGCAGCCTGTGTGCCTTTACTTCAGGCTCAGGAGGGACTCCATGGAAACTGCTTAGAACTCTTGGGTGACTCAAGCCTCTGATGACCTGTCCTCTTTAAAAGAGGCCAGGGGTGGGTAAAGAGCTACATGTTGATTAATCAAAACTGAATTTTTAAAAACCAGACCCTTTTGAAAGTCTTAGCAATTTTCTAGGAGGGGTATTGATTTCCTTAGGTTGGATCAAGTATTGCTGGTCCTGCTGAATAATTGTGATGCACACAAACCACAGTGACCAATATCAGCAGAAGCAAAAGAAATCTGTAGGAACATTGTCTTGAAATTAAGACCTTTGATAGGAACACTTAATACTTCAGGGTATGTTAATTGTTTTTATACCATTTAAGGTAATAACCATTTTTCTTTATGGCTTTCAGCTCTTTTTTTCTGAAATATGAGAATTTATTTTTTGTGTGTACATGACTTTAGGTGTGTGTTTCAAGAGACATTTTGTTATATATTATCTAGCATTGTATATTTTGTATTATAGGATAGTCTCATCTTTCACATTGCAGGCACTGCAAATCTTAGTAATATAGTTTCTTTTATGCTAAGTCATGCCTAACTAGATAGAACAAGACAACTACTCTTTTTTTTAACCTCTTTCTGTTTCTCATTGAGGCAGGCAGTGAATAGTTATTGAGTCTCTCTTATGTGCCAGGTACTGCCATAGCAATATTTAAGACACATTCTCATCCTGAAAGTGATTCCAGTGTGGTAGGGAGAATTTAATAGACGTAAGTAAATGGGTAAATAAAAAATAAAATAAAAACATGCATTCTCCCTGCTCTTAGGCAATTCTACCGAAAGACAAAGCAGGTAGAGGAATTTTTAGAGGAATCAGCATGTGTGAACCCATGAAGCTGGAAAGCAGCATGAGAGAAATATAGGGAGTTCAGGTTTTGTGGGCATCTAACAGATGAGGTTAGAGAAGGCGGCTGTGGTCAGTCATAACAGACTTTTTGGTTGATGTACAAGTCCAAGGTAATAAATACCAAAAGATCTTAATTGAAGTTAAGACCTTTCAACATGAACACTTAATACTTCAGAGTGGGTTAATTGTTTTTATACCATTGAAAGTAATAACCATTTTTCTTTTGGCTTTAAGGTCTTTATTGATTATAGAACATAATCAAGGTTGTCATTTAGAAAAATCATTCTTTAAAAAAAAAAGAAAAATCATTCTTTCTTGTTTGGTGGTTTTAATCCTTAGAGGGCCAGTGACCAGTTAAGGATGCTGCTAAAATAATCCAGGAAAGAAATGAGGGTCCAAGGAAAGATTGTATAGGAAGGGATACATAGGCAAAAGTAGCACTGAGATTATTTAATAGGCAGAATGGCAGGATTTAGTGATCCATAGGATGAGGGTGATGGTGAAGATGACCTCAGAATTTCCTTTTTAAATTGTTGATCAATTAATTATAAATGGGCAAATAAAAATCATTTATTGTGTACTAAATATGATGTTTTGCAATATGTGTACATTATGGAATGGCTAAATCAAGGTAATTAACATGTTGCTTTATATATTTACCTTTTTTATGAAATCTGAAAATGTTGAACTAATAGAAGCAGATATTAGAAAGGTCTGCTGGGGCTGGGAGGGTTGGGGGAGGGCATTGAAGAGATGTTGGTCAAATAATAAGAAATTTCTGTTAGAAAAAGGAAGAATAAGTTTGAGAGCTATATTGTATAACATAGTGTCTATTGACTAACATAGTTAATAACAATGTATTACATTTTTGAAAATTGCTAACTTCAGAGTTTCTGATGAGGTTGTCACAATTCCTGAGAGAGGAAATGGAGAAAGAAGGGCAGGTCTTAGGGAAAGATGATGAGTTGGTTCTGAACATGTTCCAAAGATTCAATATCTATTTATCTAGCTATAGTTTTTAAATTTTTTACTGGAAAGCCTAGGTAGAGAAACTTAAAAACTATTGTCTTGTGAAAATCAAGATAAAGTTGAGCTGAAATTTTATGTCTGTGAAAAAATGTATTTTAGGTTCTGACTTCCTTAGAACTTCAGGAATACATTTACTTCTCATGGAGTACTTGTATGTGTCTTTCAGGGCAGGAGTGACTGAGCTTATGAATATGTCATGTTGTACATATTTGGTTTGTAGCATGGATAGAAGGCTGAAAATTGCTTCTGCATTTCAGGTAATTCAGAGGTCCGTGGGGCCAGCCAGCCTGAGCCTGCTCACCTTCAGAGTCTATGCAGCACCAAAAAAGGATGCGCCTCACAAAAATTCCATGAAAGTTGATGAGGTAACATGCTGTTCATGCAGTGATATATTTTGGACATCTGACTTAGTTACTGTAGAAGAGATTTTACAAATTGTATATCAGGAGGATAGTTAGAAGATAATTATTTTAATTTTTTATTTTTGCAGTGCTGTGGCCTTGTGCATTCTAGGTAAGCACTCTACCACTAAGCTATACCCCAGCACAGTTAGAAGATATTTAAAAGGATTATTTGTGTTTTTCATTTGGTGTTAAGTTTTTTTAGCTCTTTGTATATTCTGGATATTAATGCCCTGATTAGCAGTGGCAAAGATTTTCTCCCATCTGTAAATGGGCAAAGGAACTAAACAGACACTCTCAAAAGGAGAAATACAAAGGGTCAACAGATATATTAAAAAAAAAAAACCTTCAACATCTCCAGCAATTAAATGCAGATTAAAACTAAATGAGATTTCATTTCCAATCAGAAAGGCAATTATCAATAATACAAGTAACAATGTTAGCAAGGATGTGAGGAGGAGGGTACACTCATACATTGTTGGTGGCACTACAAATTAATATAACCTCTATGGAAAGCAGTATGGAGATTCCTCAAAAATCTAAAAATGGAACCACCATAGGACCTAGCTATCCCACTCCTTGGTATATATCCAGAGGATTTTAAATCAGCATACTAGGCTAGGGCTGTAGCTCAGTGGCAGAATACTTGCCTAGCAAATGTGAGGCACTGGCTTCTCAACAGTATATAAAAATAAAGTAAAAGTATTCTGTCCATCTGCAAAAAAAATTAAAAATAAAATCAGTTTACTACAGTGATGCAGCCACATCAATGTTTATAGCAGCACAATTCACAATAGTTAAGCTGTGGAACCAACCTAGGTGCCCTTCAACAGATGAATGGATAAAGAAAATGTGATACACATACACACACCCCCCCCCACACACACACATATGTATAATGAGTATTATTCAGCCATAAAGAAGACTGACTTTATGGCATTTGTTGGTAAATGAATGGAACAGGAGACTATCATGGTAAGTGAAATAAGCCAGTCCCCCCAAAATCAAAAGCCAAATATTTTCTCTGATATGTGGAAGCTAATCCTAAATAAGGGTGGGGAGGGATGTGAAAAAAAAGAATAGAAGAAAGATCAGAGGAGTAAACAAAGGGCAATGAAAGGAAGGGAGGAGAGATGCGATAGAGAAAGTCAGTGGAATGAATTTTCCTATGTACATACATAAATATACCACATTGAATCTCATCATCACATACATCCATAAGATACTAATTAAAAAAAATAAGTAAATAGCAGGAGGATCAATAAAGTAGAGAGAAGGCAACAGGGGGTGGAAGGAAGGGAGGGGAAGGGGAAATACTGGGGACTGGCCTGCCATGGTGGCACATGCCTGTAATCCCAGAGT
>NW_026000249.1:12953537-12999721 GCF_001458135.2 Marmota marmota marmota | reverse complement strand
TAACCCCCCCCCCCAACCCATTCTTTTTTTATAATTTATTTTTTAGTTGTAGATAGACACAATATCTTTACTTCTTTATTTTTAAATATTTTTTTAGTCGTTGATAAACCTTTATTTTATTTGCTTATTTATATGTGGTGCTGGAAATCGAACGCAGTGCCTCACACGTATGTGGCAAGCACTCTACCGCTGAGCTATACCCCAACCCCTCAACCTACTCTTTAGAGCGATAGACTCCTTTTTCTAAACTAAACCTGGGGTGAAATACCAGATACCAGTGTAAATGGATGAAAGAAAGGTGCTTTGTTTTCCATCAGTGGATGAGGAGGGATATGATACCATGTAGCTCTGCCCTCTTATCCTTATCCTTACTTTTTTAGTTGTAGATGGACATAATACCTTTATTTTATTTATTTATTTTTATGTAGTGCTGAGGATCAAACACAGTGCCTCACACATACTAAGCAAGTGCTCTACCACTGAGCTACAACCCAAGCCCCTTGTCATTATCCTTATGATTAAGGAAATAATGTGCAAAGATCATCTGAAGTAAAGTTTTAGGTTGTGTGTAACCCTTAGAGTCATTGTAATTTATAAATTATTAGAAATATTGCACCTACAAATTTGATAATTTATTACATGATCTCATTACTGTGTATGCTTTTTTATTTTTGTTTGAATGTGTGCAGCTTTCACTCTACTCAGCTCCCGAGGGTCAATGTAAATATGTGGAGGAGCCAAGGACTCAACTTGAAGAAAGCATCTCACAGCTCCGACATCATTTTGAGCCGTATACCAGTTGGTGTCAGGTACAGCTGTTAGAGTCAATAATGAAAAGTCTATATAGAGCCAGCATGGTAGCATATACCTGTAATCCTGGTGACTCAGGAGTGCACCTGTAATCCCAGCTCCTTGGGAGGATTGCAGGTTTGAGGCCAGCCCCAGCAATTTAGCAAGGCCTTAAGCAATTTAGCAATTCCCAGTCTCAAAATAAAAAATAAAAAGGGCTGGGACATAGTTCTGTGATAAAGTATCACTGGGTTCAGTCCCCTGGTACCAAAACAACAACAATAACAAAAAGGTAAGAAAAAAAGTCCATGTTGGATACATGATTTTAGAAAAAGGCATAATAAAAGGGTCCAGGTTAAGAGTTCTCTGCTTACAAATGTTCATCAGTGCCACAGGGAGAGCAGGTGCAACAGTGCCCTGGATTCCTTGTGGTACCAGTTGCTGTAGCTGCAGGGAAAATTTTCCTCTCCCTAGGTGGGGTTTGTACCTTGACTAGAGAGAAGAGGGCTGGTAATTGCCTTGTTGGTTGTGGTTATGAAAACATTGTGTTTACTAGAGAGCATATGGGACTGTAATGAAAGTAAACGGATATAATGTAAACATACTAAAACTGGGACATTTTTCTTTCCTAGAGATTCTATAAACTGAGCATCTCTAATCGTGAGGCATTTTGGATATTGGATTTTCAGAGTAGAGATGTTCAACTGGTATAGTTTATGCAAGTATTCCAAAATAAAAAGAAAACTTCTAAAATATAAAATACTTCTAGTCCTAAGCATTTTACATAAGGTATACGACACCTGTGTCACTTTAAACAAATGGTTTTAGTGCATTTAAAATGCTGTAACAGAAAGGTAGATGCCAAAATAGGGTAGAATTACATATTTGAATTGTTTGTCCCAATGAACTACAGGTACAGGTCGGCTTCTGTCTCTAACTTATGTTTTAGGTCAGACATTTGTCATGATGGGAGTGAAAGTATTTCTGTGTTTTTTTAACACCTGAAACCAAAGTTTGCAATTTACAGAATTTGTAGGTATTGATACATGTTTGCCATATTTCATCTTGATTTTGAAAACTGAATAAAAACTAATAAAAAAGGAATAAAAACTAATATGTTGGTGTGTATGAAATGTCAGATTTACTTTGCTTGAGATTTACAAGTTCGATTTTTATCCAGGGCTTGTCTTAAAATTTGAAAGTTTCATGTGCCACTGCTGAGTTTTTGTTTACCAAGTGAGATAAAAAAGTACTGCCCATGACCTCTATCAATAATATAATTTGGGCCTTTATACTTAAGTGAGTTATGAAATACCTAAAGACTTTATACGTATTGTGTTGTAAAGTGCTTAGACTTTGTTATCTTGTTCTAGGTTTTTAATCTGTCTGTAAATAGTTTAGATAAAGTCAGCAAGGGGCTGAGGTGTAGCTCAATGATAGAGAGCATGTTTTGCGTGTATAAGGACCTGGATTCAATCCCTAGCACCATAAAATCAAATAAAAAACAAAACAAAATAAAAAAGAAAGAAAAAACATAAGGTCAATAAATTTGTGTAAATATTTTTGTGTCATGTAAGCTTGACTATTGTTATTTCTGGTATGTCTGATTTTGTATTGTTTTTGGTGCTGGGGATTGAACCTAGGGCCTTGTGCATGCTAAGTACATGATTTACCACTGAACTACACCCCCAGCCCAATATATTTTTTTTAATGAAAGTATTTTATCTTTTTACCTTTCAACAACCTAACGTTGTTTTTGTCTTTTCCTTTTCCTTTTATGCATGATATTCAGTGCAGTAAAACACCTCTCTGGATGATAAAGTAGTTATCAGCATATCTGTTTGCACTACTTCTAAATGATTTTCTTCTAATTGTAATGGTTTTATTTTCCTGGGTGGAATGAAGTTTTCATGAATGGAAATATTTCTAATTCCTGGTTCCTTTTTCAGACCACCAATTTCTAGTCCTTCCTTGAAGATCTAATTTGTTTTAATAGTAAAATATTTTTTTTACCTTTATTTTATTTGTTTTTAACTTTTTTTAATGTGGTGCTGGGGATCGAACCCAGTGCCTCACGCATGCTAGGCAAGCACTCTACCATTGAGCTACAACCCCAGCCCCAATAGTAAAATATTAATCTAGCAAAAGAAGTGGACTATCACTCTGTATTTCAACCTGTAGGTTTTCTTTCTCTTTAATGGGTGGAAGAGAAACCTATAATGGATTTTATTGAAGAAATATTCATTTCTTTCTGTCTTCCCCCAAATTCAGCATTTATTATTTAAGGCCATTTAAAATAATGAGAGTAACTTTTTCTGGCTTGAACTGAATTATCTAAAACAAATCCTTTTTTTAAATGGCAGTTCTGATCCTTCTAATACCCTAATGTCTCCTTTTCCATCTTTGCTGTAGAGGTCTTGAAGGTGGATATCTTCTAGCTAGTCCCTGGTTTCCTTTAGGATCATCTGATGTTCATATACAAAGCTTTTCTTTTTTCTTTTTTTCCTTTTTTGAGATGGAATCTCAATGTTGCCCAAGCTCCTCTCAAACTTCTGGACTTAAGGATCCTCCCACCTCAGCCTCAGGGAGTGCTAGAATTACAGGCCTGTTCCACTGCCTGGCTACAAAGCTTTTTTTAATTGTTATTAAAAGAATGTTGTTACTTCATTTGCTTCAGAATTTTGGGGTATCTCTCCAAACTGAGTCATTTGATCCTTTGTCTCATTGAAGCTGGTCATTTTCTGCTTCAAATGGGTACTTTCCAGATGTAAGCTATAAAATAATGGCAAAACCAGGAAATAGGCAATATGAAACACAAATTTAATTTCATAGGAAAAGGATTGCCTCTAAATTATCAAGGGGATTGATCTTTAGTCTATTTTCTTCCATTTTAGGAGAAGAGTAAGAATGCTGGGTTGTTAAAAGCACTGTAGTTGGAATCTTTGCCCCTGTGGCAATAGGAAACCATTCTGCTAAGCAGTTTGCAGTGAAGGGAAAATTACAAAAGAAAAAAAAAGAACCCAGAAAGTATCTCTTTATTCAAAATCTGTTAATAGCTAGGAGTGTAGCTCAGTGGTAGAGTATGTTCTTAGCTCTCCCAGGGCCTTGGATTCAGTTCCCAGCATCAAAAACAAAAATGTTCAGTAAAGTATATATATGTTGTTACTTTATAATCAGCAAATTCTACTCATTCTGTTCCTTTTTACTTTTTTAGGAAACATACTCCAAAACTAAGCCCAAGATGCAAAGTTTGGTTCAATGGGGGCTAGGTAAGTCATTTTGTTATTAGGCATAATCAGTTACTTCAATAATATTGAACTGTTTAACTGGAGTTCTATGAATGGAATCTAGAGATATATGGATTTGTTTAAATCTTACACAGAATTTTAGAACTGTGTGAATTTTTCTAGAAAGAAAATCTGTTCTTTTCATCCAGATTTCAGGGGGCTCATATCTCCTAAGTTTCTTCAACATTATTAAGATTATAGGGTTAGCAAGTGCAGATACACTGTGTTTTTAATAAAATGGATTTCCAGGTACAATGTAGTACAGCACACTAACTCATCAGTAGATTCCTAGAATCAAAGTAGTTAACTTACATTGCTATTATTACATGCTATAGAAGTTTAGAGGCAGGAAGGAACTGAGCTGCTGTGCCTGGGAAAGGTCTTATTGCATAATTAGTAGTGTTCCTACATTTTTTTCATTGTCCTTGATTGTTTCTCATATATAGGCCACTTATCACCTACCTGTACTCATAAACTGAGCTCACAGTCTACATTCTGACTAATGTCAGGAACTGGTAAAACAGAGACTGATCATATTTCATTCCCCTCATTGTGCATCTTGGTGAATCAAAATCTTGTTTTTAAAAGGATGTGTTTTCATGATAACAAAAAAAAAATGGCACTGAAGAAGCCTTTTCATTCATTATTTGCAGTATTTGTTTTGTTTTTTCTTTTCCTGGACTCAGTTACTGCAAAAACTCTAAAGCAGAAACATTCCATTATGAGTTATTATCTGCCAAAGCTCTCAGACCATTTTCCAGAAGCTACAGTGAAGGCATGTTACCAGAAGCTGGGCTCTGGCTTCAAGAGCAATCTTGAAACATCATTTTCCCTATTTCTTTGTAATTTACCTACTTCTGCTCAGCTCACAAAAAGCCATCTGGGTCTCCTCCTGTCAACTGTTCTTATGTGTATGTCTAGAATTAAACAACGCTATGCTGGTAGGCAAAAATAAAGGAAAGTAGAAAATTGCCTCAGAAAACCAAGTTGAGAGGATAGAAAGTCAAGACCAGATTGAAGACAAAATAAGTAAAAATTTTAACCAGGTGGAAGTTAATGCAAATGTATAACACAAGCCCTGTAATAGTGTTTAAAATGATTATCACATCTCCCAAAGAATCATGAAAGGAAAATTTTAAGTATCTGGTGTTTTCTGGGGGAGAGATTTACTCAGTATTCTAGCTTATTGGTTCAGTTCAGCATATGTTTGTCAAGTCACATCATGCCAGTCATTGAAGATCAAAGTTGATTAAGAAAGTGGTCACAACCAGCAAGATACATATAATAAATTATTCAATACTAATGCAAATACAGAAATAATTACAGACCACTATTGAAGGTACAGAGGAAGGAGACTAGTTGAATAGTGATTGGGGAGTTGGGAGCAGTGAGGGGAAGGATTTTTAAGATGAATCTTCAAGGACCAGTGTTAGCCACACCAACACGTGGGTGTTGCAGATACAGTGTGATCAAAACTTGGAGGTGGGACTATAAGGAGATAGAGAGTGCTGAAGATGAGGCTGTGAGACATACAGGAGGGCTTTGTAAGTCATGACCTAGCTGAAATTCATTTGTTAATTCATCCAGTATTTCTCATCTCCTGTCAGTGTTCTTAATAAATGTCTGTGGAATGACTATCCGCTGTTAACACTGAGGGAAGATAACATGTAACAAGTATCACAAATCCACCATTTAGGAGCTTATATTCTCCAACTCTATAGCACACTGCACTTTAACTATTCAGATGTGTGTTTCCTGGGACATCTGAATAGTTAAGTGCAGTGTGCTATAGAGTTAGGTACCAAGTGATGGTATAGAGAATAAATATGTGATTCCCAATGAAGACAAAAGGTCTGGGCTGATGAACTTAGAAAACACTTTTCTGAGGCGATAGGGCCCAAGCTAGGTCTTATCTGGGTGAGACTGGCTCATTGAAGGGGAGAGGAGAGGATGCATTATGTGAATGGAGTCACAAGGCATGGTGAATAGGCTTATGTGTTATGTTTATTTTTATTTATTCTGTCACCACCAACAGCTGGCTATTCCCCACAAGTTTCCTTCATTATCCAAATTTATTGTTCTTGAGTTCAAATAATGAGTTCAGATGGCAAAGGATACTTATTTTTCCTAGGCTTATATATTTGGTTCCTGAAAGAATATAAAAGAAGTTTATTAGTAGCATACAAACAATATGTGGTTTGAAAAGCTTTTGATACTGTATGTACTACTTGTATGTAAGACTTTGGTTTTTAATGAGTAATTTATGATTTTTTTTTCCAATCTGATTTTATTATAGATAGCTATGAATATCTCCAAAATGCACCTCCTGGATTTTTTCCAAGACTTGGTGTTATTGGTTTTGCTGGCCTTGTTGGACTCCTTTTCACTAGAGGTGGGTGCAATTTTGTGGGTTTTTTTTTTTTTTGAACAGTCAGTTCTTGTGGGAAAGATAGGGTATGTTTGGTTCTTTACTTTCAATGAACAGTTTTCAGAATAATGAGTTGGTTCCTGAACATTGACTTCTTAATATGTAATTAATATAGTCGTTTACTCCATTCTGTTTAAGCAAATATAAATTTTGTACTCTTTGTAGAAAAGAAATTAGTTTTTTCTTATAAGTACATTTACTGTTCAACTCTTTACTGCTCTTAGGTACAGAGTGAATTATTATTATTATTATTATTATTATTATTATTATTTTGGCATTGGGGATTGAACTCAGGGTACTTGACCACTGAGCTACATCCCCAGCCCTATTTTTATATTTTATTTAGAGACAGGGTCTCACTGAGCTGTTCAGTGCCTCGCTTTTTGCTGAGGCTGGCTTTGATGTCGGGATCCTTCTGCCTCAGTCCCTGGAGTTTCTAGGATTATAGGCGTGCGCCACCATGCCTGGCTAGAGTGAATTTTTGTTCAGTCTTTCATACCTGAGAAATAAACTGTTTCTAAATGTTTCACTGTTATTGTCAGGCTATTAATCACAGTAAATAGAGCATTAACTTAATAGAGAACTTATTAACTTTTTGATGTGTCATGGCTTCAGTCAGTAATGATGTAAAAAAATTTAAAATGCTTAAAATTAAAGCTGGGTTTAGTGTCCTGTAATCCCAGCTACTCCGGAGGCTGAGGCAGGAGGATCAGAAGTTGAAGGCCAGCACTGGCAACTTAGCAGGACCCCATCTCAATAAAAAAAGCTAACAAATGTCAACTTAAATATATTACGTAGGTACTGAAGGCATTGCTCAGTGATATAGCACTTGCCTAGCATATATGAGGCCCTAGGTCAATCTCCAGCACCACCAACCCCAAAATAACACTACACTCACTGTTAGATTACAGAACATTTATAAAAAATAAAGGATGATAAAAGACTTTACTATGATGAGTTTAAGTTTTTGTGAAATTCTTGAAGTTTTGCTGACTCTAAAATGAATGCTTATGGTATAAAATTCAGTTAAAGAATTCTTTTTCTTTTTTAATATTTTTTTAGTTGTAAATGGACCTTTATTTATTTATATGTGGTACTGAGAATCGAACCCAGTGCCTCACACATACTAGGCAAGCACTCTACCACTGAACCACAACCCCAGCTCCAGTTACAGGAATTCTTTTTTTTTAAAAAAATATTTATTTATTAGTTTTGGATGGACGCAATATCTTTATTTTACATTTATGTGGTGTACTGAGGGTCGAACCCAGTGCCTTGCACGTGCAAGGCAAGCGCTCTACAACTGAGCTTCAAACCTAAATTCTTAAAGAGAAATTCCTATAAAGAACCCTGTAATCTGACCCCCCTAAAACAGAACCATAGTTTGATACCTATTTCACCAGTTTTAGAACTCTTTCTTCTTGATGCATTAAGTGTTATTTTAGAATCTGGAGCGTAAATGCAGCCCTAGTGCTACTCCCAATTCACCTGCTGAATGAACGGTGTCTTGGTCTCCTTGCCTTTCTATCATCTTGTACTAAGCAATGAGAATTAAATTTCCATTTCTTTTTTTTAGTAACCAATTTGCAAAGCAACACTATTTTTCATATATCTTTCCCCTTATTTCCTGCAAAGCTGTTCAGAAAAGGATTCCATTGTCATTTAAATAGTGCTTGGGATTTATAAACATCCCAAGGCCAGGGGTATTGGAATTGTGGCTATGACTAGAATGTGGAATCCAGTGAGATAAGCTTCTACTGCCCTCTCTGTTGTTTGAGCATGTGGGGGAGTCTTGCAAGCCCAAAGAAAGCTTTCAGTGCTATGGGTAACTTCCTGTCCTATCAGGTGTTTGTCCGCCACCTCTAGGGTTTCCATCCTGAGGAGGGTTGGAGACTGCACTCTCCTGGGCAGAGTGTACCTGCTACCATGGGTCCTATCCCTTTGTGTTTGTTTGCTTATTTGTTCCTAGCTTTTTTTCCCCTTCCTGGGAGGGCCTGGTAGCATTAAAATAATTTGAAACTTTCATTCTTTTTTTTAAAAAAAAATGTCCACATAGGCACATGCATGTGTGCATGCACACATTCATGCACTCACAGGTGATAGTAAATTTTTTTTCATGGCCATTTAGAAGGGCCTGAGGTGAAAAGCATCAGAGGGGTTCACTGAGCAAGATAAATGGGATGGTAGACTCATTTATGGGTGACAAGTGTGGTTTTCAGGCCCCTCCAGGGAGATAATTCCCTATGCAGCAGCAGGATGGGCTCAGAAGTCCCTCCTGGTAGGGTTTCTTGAGCACACCTGCTAAGTAGTGTGCCTAAGTTAATGAGGAGGCCTGCGACTATAATGGTGACACAGTGCTCCCAGAGTGAGAGCTGTGCCTTCTGGTGGCTCTTCCCCTCACTGACAGCCAGTGAGTGATTGTCCTTTCGCAACGCTGATACTCACTGCCTACACCACTGGCTTTTTGGGAGGGGTGAGCATGAAGGTGGGCATGCGGGCATGCAGTCATACCTCCTTCCTAAGGTGTGTGTGTGGACCTTCCAGCTCATTGTGTAGACCAGCAGGGCCCAAAAACCCAAGAGCTGCTACTTATCAGCTTTCCCTAGAGAAGTGAAAAATGAGTGTCATTAGTTTTGCTGGTCTCTTCAGCTGGTCCCCACCTGCTTGGGCATAAAGCTTCAAGTGGACAGGGAAGACCTGAGGAATAACAGATTTTTCTGTTCCAGGATAATTATATCCTTTTAACCCAGGCAATAGGACTTGGAGAGAAACATTTTTTTTAATATATTTTTTTAGTTGTAGATGAACACAATACTTTTATTTTGTTTATTTATTTATTTATATGTGGTGTTGAGGATCGAACCTAGTGCCTCACACGTGTGAGGCAAGCGCTCTACCACTGAACCACAACCCCAGCCCCGAAACATTAATTTATTAATAGTCTAGTCGATAATACTCATATTCTCAATAGCCCCAGTTTTATCTTTGAATATTTATCTGTTTAAAGTTTAAAACCAGGGGCTTGGAGTGTAGCTCAGTGGTAGAGTGCTTGCCTAGCATGCCTGAGGCCCTGGGTTGAAAACCCAGCCCCACAAAAATTTTTTTTTTAAGAAAAATAAAGTATAAAATTAATAAGCAGCACTTGCATTGGTAGAATTGTATATTATTAATACACATTGCCCTAACGTGTATCCATCAAAAACACCATCCATGCCTCTCAGTGGAGACTACTTCTTTTTTTTTTATTTTTTCATACACACACACACACAGTTGTAGATGGACAAAATACATTTATTTTGTTTGCTCATTTTTATGTGGTGCTGAGGATTGAATACAGTGCTTCACACATGCTAGTCAAGCGCTCCGCTACTGAGCTACAACCACAGCCCTCAGTGACTATTTCTAATGTTAAGTCCACCTGCATTCTCCTTTTTCACCCTCTGCCACTTTTTGTTTTTACCTCATTCTCAGGTTTCTCCAAATTCAGCATCCTGTTGTTTATCAATTCCTCTTTTCTCCATAGCTCTTCATCCTCTGCAGCCTGACCTCAGACTTCAACACAGCTGTTGTTTTAGGACTTCCTTTATGCTCTCTTGGGCTTGAGCCCCCTGTTCTTATCTTCTGGGTTATCTTCTCCTTGGTTTATTTTGCCATGTTGTTCAACCATATGCTTAAATTTCTTTTAAAAAAGAGTCTCTTTAAAAATATATGGGAGACAAACTTTCCAAGACCTTGCATGTCTGCCCTTATACCAAGTGATAGTTTAGATAGTGATATCATTTGTTTTCCACTAAAACTTTGAAAACTGGGTCTTGTAGCATCTGGCATATAGATGGGAGAGTCAATAGCCAGACCTGTTCCTTCTGAAGTCATTCTTTGTTTTCCCTCCTCGAACTTTTAAGGATCTTTTTAAATCTTTTGTTTTCTGAATTTCTATGGTGCTGTGACTATATAGATGTTTTCTTTCCTTGATTGGACATTGGGTGGCTCCCAGCCTTCAGCTAAAGGATGATATCTATATGGCACATCTTTGAAAATTTGCTGCTCTTCTATTAATTAGCAGTTGAGTTGTTTAAAAATGACCCTATATATCTTATATTTTCTTGATTGTTTTGTTTCATTCCTTTTAGATTTTTTTTTTTACTTTGTTCCTTTCCTTGAACTCCTTCTTATTCCCTGAATGTTCCTTTTTTCATAGAATTCTTTTTTCTTTTAATGTAGTTGCTTCTTGAATTTATTTGATGATACTTAATAACAGGTCTAGTTTTGTTTTGAAGTTCTGTTTCCCGTGGGGTTTTTTCCCTTGCTTGTCTTAGGTTCTAGGCTTTCCTCCAACAACTGGTGATCCTTGGTTGTCAGGTCAGGTTTCAGAATGAGGCAATTGAAATGCTAGTAAGCATGCTTTTGTGTTAGATGGGGCTTGCTGACAGACACTTCTGCCTCAGGGTGAGCTGGACTGGACTCAGGATCAGTTTTAGAAGGGCTTTACTCTCAAGCACTAACTGTGTGCACACACACACAACTATCTTGGTTGTTAGTAGAAAACCCCTGGCATTTCTTTAGTAATACCCTGCCGCGCTTTAAAAATTTGGCCTGGCTTGAATTCCTGGCCATGGGCAGTTTTGCACTGGGATCGCATAGGGAAAGGAAGGGATCAATTTGTCCATGTATAAGACTTGCACTTGTCCCCTGTCTTGATTCCTGGGTGTCACTTCCACTCTCCATAGTACATGCCATCTCTGCCTGGGACAGGTCTGCTCCCTCTTTAGCTATAACCCTTCTTCAAGACTTTAAGGCTACTTCTCTTCACTCTTCAGTTTCTGAAAATTGGTTAACACTTTTTTCTTTTGCAGTGCTGGGGATGGAACCTGGGCCTTTGCCTGTGATAGGCAAGTGCTGTACCATTGATCTATACCCCCAGTTGATTCTTCTTATCTGCCAGTGGCCTCTCCACACATTTTTCTTCATGGTGGATTTTTAAATTTGTATTTTATTCTTTTACTGTTATTTTAATGAAGTCTCAGGAAGAAGAGGAAGGGAACAATTGTGTTTATTATTTAAATAGGAAGCCAGTTTGCTGTTAGAAAAACATAAACCTTAGAAACCAGAATTCTGATTTGTTTGTTTGATTTCAAAATAATGTTTTTCTGCTTCCTTAGAAATGGTGGTTCTCTTGAAAACATTTGCTGAGTGGTAGAAGCCAATGACAAAGGAACATATGATTCCATTTATGTGAAATATTCAGAGTAGGCAAATCCATAGATACAGAAAGTAGATTATTGGTAGCCTAGGGCTGGCAGGGGGGAAGGGGAATTGGGAAGTGACTGCCAATGGATATTGGTGGGTTTCTCTTTCTCTTTCTTTCTCTCTCCCCCCACCCCTCACCCTTACCTTCTACCTTCCCTTTTTCTCCCTCTCTCCTCTTTCTTTTCTCCTTCTTTCTTTGCCTTCCATTTCTCCCTCCCTCCTTTCCTTTCTCCTTCCTTCCCTTTTTCTGGAACCCAGGGTCTCCCACATGCCCAGCACATGCTGTACCACTGAGCTACACCCCCAGCCCAAAGGTATGAGTTTCTTTTGAGGATAATAAAATTGTTTTTGATGATGATTATGCAACTCTTTGAACATACTAAAAGCCATTAAATTTTGAACTTTAAATGGGTGAATTTTGTGAATTATATTCTAATAAAGCTGTGGGAAAGGCATGTAAGTACTGTTACTAAATGCATTCTCTCAATTTAAGGTCAAAGCAATCTTGTTCAGTATTAAATGTATAAGGTAAATTGTAATGGTGAGACAGATAATGAATCATCTGATGGTGTGTACAACCTTTTGTTTATTAGGTTCAAAAATAAAGAAGCTTGTGTATCCACCTGCTTTCATGGGATTAGCTGCCTCTATCTATTACCCACAACAAGCCATTGCATTTGCTCAGGTGAGATAGACCCAGTAAGTTAGGATGTCCTTCATTCTTGTGTGTGATATATGGATTTGCTGCTTAATTTTATTTTATTTTGTAGTTACAAAAACACCAGATTAAAATTTGGCTGAACGTATAGATGAACTACAACAAATTGAAATGTTTTTCTCCATTGTGTGCCTCAGCACTGGCTCTCCATTTATGATGCCAGTATTCAAATAATGCATGCTAATTTAAACATTAAGCCAAGAAAATGTAAGGCAATATTTCTGTATACTTACACAGAAGTCTAAAGACCCATTCTAAATTGATAATTATGGGTCACTCGGTTCAGATGTGTCTGGTCATAACCTCTCTTCAATAGACTTGCAGGCACAGGCTGTGCTTTGGCCTCCATATCTCCCTAGTGCCAGCCTCAATTTTCTCACTGGGGACTTGAGGGCATGTGGTCCCTTCTGCTGTTGCTCCTTTCTTGCCCTTCACACCTCAGCTTGATTGTATCCTGGAAGGAGGTAGATCACAGTGGTAGACAACATGGGTAAACTAAACCATTCTCCAAGGGTGGTTCCTGGACCAGCAGCATTAGCATCCCCTGGGAATTTGTTAGAGATGGAGATTCTCAGATTCTCCCACCACATATCAACTGAATCAGACACTCTGAGGACAAAGGCCAGGCTTAGGAGTTATTGTTCGGAGAAGGGAATTCTAAACATAGGAGTCCCTAGGAAAACTGGTAAGAGTAAAGCAGGCTGTAGGTTTTTAGGTCCTGAACAGATTATGGAGATAGGGACCCAGTTGCCAGAACTGCCATATCACAAGGATACTAAGTCCCAGAAGAGGACAATAGTGCAGTCACCAGTATTAGGCTCTGAGCTAGATAGATTGATAATGAACTCCCTGGATTCTGCATGACAAATTCCTGGATGGGACTGTAGTTGTAGGTGGGATTCCAGTGGCCCCCAACTGTGAGAAATTGATGGCTTTGGAAGGGCCAGTATGATCTTCCCAGCATAGGTTTGATATTGTTTATAAGGTCCTGGAGGCAGTAGGTAATGTTCTTGCCCCTGCTCCAGTCCCAGCTCAGGAACAGGGAGTGACTTCTGATTGCCTTAGATTTAAAAGAATGATTAAACATCATCTCAGTCTATTATGATTTAAATAGTAAATGGCTGGGTTGGGGAAAGAGGCTGGGCTGCTGATTGAGAAGTAGATATAGCTGCCCCCAGAGTGGAGGTCTTTTTTTTTTGTCTTAATGTGTCACAGCATGTTGCAAAACATCTTTTATGTTTACAACCAAGATAGTAGGATGTAAATCTGAGTTGATTCTTATTGTTTTTAAAGTCAGTGAGAAGTAGTTTTGTCTTTTTTTTTTTTTTGTACCTAAAATGAACCTGAACAAAACAATTAATTTGGGTTGAGAATATACCTCAATTGGTAGAGTGCTTGCCTCACATGCACAAGGCTCTGGGCTCAATCATCAGCACCACAAATAAATAAGTAAAAATAAGTCACAATATACTTTAAAAAATTTTTTTATATTAACTTTATTTTCACTAGATATAAAACTTTATGGGGCTGGGGTTGTGGCTCAGTGGTAGAGCACTTGCCTAGCATGTGTAAGGCACTGGGTTTGATCCTCAGCACCACTTAAAAATAAATAAAATAAAGGTCCATCAACACCTAATAAAAATTTTTAAAAAATTATGGATCTGTTGGAATGATGAAAATATTCTGGAAATGGAGAGTGGTTGTGGTTGTACAACATTGCACATAAACTTACTATCACTGAATTGTACACATAAAAATGGTTACAGTGATCAACTTTGTGTTGTAAATATGTTTGGTCACTTTAAAATTTTTATTTTCTTTTTTAAAAAATTGTGTTATTGGGCTGGGGATGTGGTTCAAGCAGTAGCGCGCTTGCCTGGCATGCGTGGGGCGCTGGGTTCGATCCTCAGCACCACATAAAAATAAAATAAAAATGTTGTGTCCACCGAAAACTAATATTAAAAAATTCTCTTTCTCTCTTTAAAAAAAATGTGTTTTATATATATATTATGTATTTTTTTGCGTGTGTTTGTGGTACTAGCGGTTAAACACAGGGGTGCATTATTACAGAATCACATCCCCAGCCCTTTTTATTTTTTATTTTGAGACAGGGTCTTGCTATGTTGCTGAGATGTGTGTGCCACCATGCCCAGCATTGCATATATTATCAGAATAAAACAACCAAATGAACATCAGTGATTGAAAGCAATTTTCTGGTATTGTTTCAGTGTCATTTAGTTCCTATTTCACAGTTTGTTTTCTTTTTTATGAATACTTGGATCTTGGACAAGCCCCTTAATGGTTTATATTGTATTTTCTGTTCAGTAGCACTTAGATAAGTGCACTATAGGAAAATTCTCAGATTCATGGAGAATGTTATTTTTTTCTCAGAAATGTAAAATACAAGGAATAGCACCACCCATATGTGTAATAAATGTTCAATGCATCTACCAATGGGTCCAAGAATCATATCATATATTTTAAAAACAGTAGGAGCAACTGAAAGAATATGATTTATAAGGAATCAGCATATTGCAAACACACTGAATTTACTTGCATTTGACTTTAGATGATTCACTTGGCCTCTGTCTCCTTTTGTCTCCTTGGTGTTATACAGGATAGAGATAAGTCATGTGAAAGTGCTTGTAAATCAAGCACTATTATACAAATATTACTTACAAAAATTAGGAAGAGGCTAACATTTTCAGAAATTAGAAGTATGATAGAGAAGAGCAATCAACGTTCATAGGACCAATGAATGCAAATTACTAGAAACATTTTTTTTTGAAGGCTCAGTACTTTTAAAAAAAGTTTCCAGCAATTCAAGTCAGCTAGCCAAAGGTAGACAAGTGCATTTTAAGGTCATGAACTCCCTGAGCTTGCCTCTGATATTAGAGGAACAATTCTGGATTTTGTTACTTTCAAAAGCTCTGTACAAATCCAAAGACTTTATATTTAGGGGGGGCTGGGAAAACTAGGATCATCTTCACTGGGTTCATTTACTGTTCCTCTGAGTCCCTAAAATGAGTGATTGACTTTCAACTTAGCAGATATGACTTTTTTGGTTGTAATGTACTAGGCAGGGTGCTAGATGGGATACATAGACACCTTTTTGCATGTGATTTTCAGAAATTTTCAATATTAACAGTGGTCTCTTATTTTTTTCTCTGAAGTTTCAAAAGTTTAGGATATATACATTTTGTGGGCTGGGATGTGACTCAGTGGTAGAGTACTTACCTCACATGCATGAGGCCCTGAGTTCCATTCCTAGTACCACAAAAATATATATACCTGTAATTTATAGCAAATTATTTAAAAAGATAACTTATACAACCAGACTATTTTTCTTTTTTTATTTTTATTTTTAGTTGTAGATGGACACAATAACTTTGTTTTATTTATTTATTTTTACGTGGAGCTAAGGATCAAACCCAGGGCCTCAACACATGCCAGGCAAGGCCTCTAACACTGAGCCACAACCCCAGCCCCAGACTACTTTTCTTCCTATACTATCATTCTTACCTTTTTGTTTTAATTTTTTCCTCTTATTTCTTTTTTTTTTTTTCATTCTTACTCTTTACTTGCTTATGTTACTCAGTTTTAATGTGTATGTCCTAAGACTTCCTGTAGTGGTCATGTGCTTAAATGCAGCTCTTCCTGAAAACAGGGAATTCTCTTCCTCACCAGTCATGTATGGAATAGCAATAGATCTTTTCCATTTCATTTCAAGGTCACTGGAGAGAAGTTATATGACTGGGGTTTACGAGGATACATAGTCATAGAAGATTTGTGGAAGGAGAACTTTCAGAAGGTAAGAAACATCATTTTTATTATCTTTCTTTTGGTTTAAATATGTGGTTTCTCTATGGTTTTGTAAAATATTTGATAACCCTGTTGTTTTACTTGCTTTTTCTGTTTGTTTTTAGTTGCATCTCCAGCTCGGACTTTTTAGTGGAGGAACAATACAATTTCTGAGCACTTAGTTATTTTCAGCAGGACCAAATCAATGGTGACCATAAAATGCATTCCACTGCAGCCTTAGACCCTAATTTCCACTCTAATCTATTTATTGTTGCTCAAAGTGTAGCACCTTATCCTAAAGTCTTATCAAAACTGGATTCAGAGCTGCATTGTGATACACACCTTTAATTTCAGGAGGCTGAGGCAGAAGGATCTTGAGTTTGAGGCCTGCTTGGGTAATTTAATGAGACCCTGTCTTAAAATAAAATCTTAAAAAGCTAGGGATTTAGCCAAGTAATAGAATCTTGCCTAGCATGTGTGAGGCCCTAGTTTCAATCCATAGTACTGAAGACAAAAAAAGAAAGAAAAAATAATTTGAAAAAAAAAAATGGATTCAAAGAGAATATACCGTGCTCCCCCAAAAGACANCTTTCTTTTCCAGAAGTGTGCCTTGAATTTTTTCTCTTCCTTCACTACTTTTTTCTCCAGATTATCTCACTGGACTGTCCAATTTACCACCCATGTTATTGGGTCCTCAATATTAACATTCAGTAATGACTGTCTTCAGAACTCCAAACTCATCAGTCTCCTCATGCATGGTTCATAAGTATTTCAAATTTGGCATGACTAGTACTTAATTCAGAATTGTAACTTTACCTTTATTTGAAAAATATTTCTCTTTTATTATCTTCAATTTTGTGGATGATATGACAAAATTATTCAAATAAACAACCACCAAAAATCTAGGAGTTACTCTTGTTCCTTGCTATTACTTACTTCCCATATTGAATAGACCAAGTATTTCTAGCTCCACACTTTAAATACATTTTCAGAAGTCAAATAATGTTCTGTTTCCCTACTATCACCCTAAAGTCAAGCCACCATTATCTCTCACCTATATCACTTGAATTACCTGCTTAATGATACCTTTTCTTTTTCCTTACCTACTTTCTCCAATAAACAATGTGGCTTGGGCTTTTCAAGTCCCATGCTTAACAACCACTAAAGACTTCCTTTATAACTTGCGTTTGGATCATGATTGATTCTCTGATCTCACGGTCCATTGTTTTTTCCCATTATCTTCAACTATATTCGCACTAAGGGAACACTGATTCATTTCCCAAGGTAAAACTCACGTGTTTATTCTTCCCTAGGAATTCACATTCTCTTCCTCTATATCTTCTTAGGCCTGGCCCCTTCCAGCCATTCAAATCTTTAACCAAATATCATTTCTTCAGGGAAGCCTTTCTCCCCCCCGGGTATTAAAAGCACTCAGTCATATAACCATGATTTTATATATCACTCTGTCTTATCACTCTGCAAAATTCTTATTATTGGCTCATAACTAATAGTACTTTACTAATTGCTAATCATCTCCTTTCAGTGGGATATAATCTTCTGCAAAATGCATCCCAATATGTGTTATTTATTACTATGGCCCCAAAGCCCCTGAACAGAGCTTGTCACAAAGTAGGTGATCGATATATTTTATGAAATGAGAATTTTAAAAAGGTAGTTTTGGCAGATGATATATGGACCATGGTGAAAAAATTACCCTAAGAAATAACTTTTTCTATGCTTCCTTGTTTAGTAGATAAAAGGAGTAAGGAAATTTAGAGAGATTTCTTCTGATGCTCCTATGTTAAAAAAGAAAAAAATTATAGCAAAAAAGAAAAAAAGCTTGAGTTGAGTAAGAATGATCTGAAATACACTGTGAAGAAGAGGAAAAATGCAAGGTTAAATATATGTTGAAGAATCTAAAGAACTGTAAGGTCCAATCAAATTTGATGATCATAAACCAAAAGTGTTATCATTGTAAATAGCTGTGTGACAGCTTTCAGGAGTGGAGGAGTACAGGTGAGAGAGACATAGGCAAACACAACCTGGAATTTTACATGTCAATTCCATAAAATCCAATATTGAAAGACTACAGATTCTGATATAAAATCAATAATATAAAAGACCCTGAAAATTAGCTTGATTAAAAGAAAACCCCAAATCCTTGGGGGTTAGGGAAAGTTATTATAGAATAAAAATGCAAGAATTGTAGAATGTAATAAGGGTAAAAAATAGATGCATTGTAGTGATAACATTTAAGTAGGAAGGAAATGAACAAGGAAGGGGAAAAGAAAAGGAGAATGGAAGCAAGGCAAGGAAGGAGGAGGGAGTAGGCAGGGTAGGCCATGAGTTGAAAATCCCAACTCAGGATTTGAGTCATGGAGCATTTTCAGCAATAGCCAGATTCTGGCCTTGGGGATGCCAAACTGAAGCAAAACGAAGATGATGCCTTTTAGAATTCAGGGAGGTCAATCTACCGAGAGGCTAAGGTGTTAGGAATGCAATCCATGTGATCACTGACTTTTCCCCCTCTACCACATCCCCACAGAAACTTGAAAATTAGGCATATGGAACATAAAAACTTTTTTAAATATATAGATAAAGGAATTAATGAACAGATGAGTATAATAGAATGTGAGTGTTAAGTAAGATTGTGAAAAAATATCCAAGACTTGTATGAATGAGAGGTGATAAATTAGGAAAAAGATAATAGCAATGAAGAAAAACAGAAGATGATATAGCTGGATTGCAGAAGGCTTTATTCAGTTTGAACTGAACCTGCTTTTCTGTACAGATCTCAAGGTAATACATAAATATTCACCTTTTCTTTTGTTTTTTTAAAATTTGTTTTTAAGGTAGCAGGGATTGAACCCAGAGGCACTTAACCACAGAGCCAATATCCTCAGCCCTTTTTATTTTGAGACAGGGTTTCACTAAGTTGCCTAGGGCCTTGCTAAATTGCTGAAGCTGACCTCAAACTTGCCATCCTCCTGCTTCAGCCTCCAGAGTCACTGGGATTACAGGTGTACATCACCATACCCAGCCCAGTGAAGTCTTAAGATTAATTAAGATTAATTTTTACACTCGTAGTTTGTAAAAGAATGAGTCTCTCCCATCCCCCCCCCCTTTTTTTTGAACTGTGGGTTGAACCCAGGTGTATTTAACCACTCAGCTACATCCCTATTCCCTTTTATTTTTATTTATGTTTGTTTTGGTATCAGATTGAACCCAGGGGCGCTCAGCTACTGAGCTACATCTCCAGACCTTTTATTTTGAAACCGGATCTTGCTGTTGCTTGGGGGCCTCATTGAGTTGCTGAGGCTGGCTTTGAACTTGTGATCCTTCTGCCTCAGCCTCCTGAGTCACTGGACACACACTCAGCCAAATGAAATCCCAAGATTAATTTTTACATTGGTGGTTTCTAAAGGAATGAGGCCTTCTTGAGCCTTTTTTAAGCTAGCTCTCGAGTAGGAAGTTCTATATTAGTATCAAGTGTACTCTGGCAATCCCTTTTAAAAAATAAACACAGTTTTATTTTCATTTCTCTGACATTTTCTTTGGATACTTTCTTTCCTATTTAAAAAAAATTCATTAACAAGTCCACACCAGATTTTTATATGGGAAAGGAAATAAAATATCAGGAAAACTATCCACAGCCCTAGAAAGAAATGTGCAAAGTGAGACTAAATCAGTCTCAATTCCTAGTGCTGGCTGTGGTGTGACCGCAGACTATGACACACCAAAGCCAGAGGGGATCCCCCAGGAGCCTCTAAGCCTCACTGTAGTGCCTGCAGCTGTGCACGCACATCAAGGCTAAAGTGAGGGCCTCTTGCAAGCAGCTTTCTCTGACTGCTGGGAGAATTCAGCCAGTGCTGGCAGGATTGTGGTTGGAACACAAATTAAACAGGCCAGCATTATGTGGTGATTAATGCTACTCAGATTTCTATGCGAGTCTGCTGGGAGTGGGGTGGTAAAGATTTCTAATTAGCTCAAGATTGGTGTGCATTTTTTTCTTTCCAGTCTTTTCTACCTTTGTCCTCTTCAGAGTCTATGAGAACTTAAAATGTTGTCCTATTTGTTTACCCTGAAGGCATAATTTTCCTGACAGCTGTTTGTTCTCGGTAGAAGGCAATAAAATTTATGTTGAATGGCTTGTTAAACATTTACAAGTTTGAAATGAAAAATATCAGAAAGCCCTAAGAATCGATATATGTAGGTTTCAGAAATTATTTGATAAGGAAGTACCTTTGGGGTTTGGTGACATATCCCCGCCCCCAGTGCCTTGTTGGGTTTCATAGATTTTATGGCTTTTTTATTTTGTTAATGAGAACAAAGATTCAAATTCCCCTGGCACAGGAATATTTGGAGGCCCTGGGCAGAGTACATTTTCTTCATAGAATATCAAGTAATTTAAAAGTGTATGTATGTGTGTGTGTATATATATATACACACATACATAATCTATAATCTAGTAAAAGAGATAAAGTGTACAACCAAAATACAAGGCAAAACATGATAAAGTGCCAGAGGAAAGGCTCTTTGAAGGGAGTTAGGGGACACTTCATGAGGGGGGGACTTTTGTTTGTTTCTTGGCTTGTTTGGAAGTTGGTTTTCAAGTCAAGTTTAATTATAGTCTCAATGAAGTATTTTCTAATTTATAATTGTTTATTACTCTAATGATATAACAGATATACATCCCTTGGGTTATATGCAAAGAAGCTTGTGGACATTATGTTTAAAACAGGGCCCTAAAATTTTAAATATTATGAATGATGTTTCAGTTCTTAATTGTATTATTTCCCATGTGATCATAGTACTCTCAAGTACCCAAAAACAAGTCTGGCATTATGCTGCTCAGCCACTTCCCTTCTAACTGATTCTAAATGTTTGACCTATGTCTTCTACCAGTAGTTTTGATGAGAATGTCTTTCAGTCTTTCGTTTCAGTCATTGGTCATTTAAGAGATTTCATTTGCTTCAGCTAAAATGGCTTCTGTTCAAACTGTGAAGCAAAAATAGGGGTGTCCAGAAATACTGTCATTGTATGGTCTAAGGTTTGTTTTTTTTTATGTTTTCTATTAAAGAATATATAACATGTATACAGGTTAAAATTCAATAATGTAATGACCACACATATGAAAACCATCTATCTACCTTTGAAAATAGGAAATTGCCAATGCCTTCCCAGTCTTCCATGGGGCCCCTCTGTCTTCCCAGGGGCAACAACTATCTGGAATTTTGTAATTTCATTTCCTTGTTTCTCTTTAAACTTTTCTTTTTGTTTAACCACATATGTATATATTCTAAAACACCATGGTTTAGCTTGCTTGTCTTTTGCCTTTATAATATAAATGTACCAAATATGTGTTTGTGTATGCATATATATGTGTGTGTGTGTGTGTGTGTGTGTGTGTGTGTGTGTGTGTGTGTGGGGTTTATCTCAAAGGAGCCTTTCTGTATTTATTTGCCTTAACATTCCCTTAACATTATGTTTATGGACTATATATGGCACTAGTTTGTTCATTTCTCACTACTGTAACTTACATAGGGTACTGTACACACATAAGGTATTTCTGGGAAAATACCCCATGTTGATGGCTAGTTGGGTGACTTTCAACATAATGTTTTTACAACATACAGCTGTGAGCATTTCTGTACCTACTTTATGATCTGTGAGTTTTTCTAGTCCAGTATTTCTGATTGCTACTTCCTAGGATGTGCTCATCTTCAGTTTTTCTACATGATGCCAAATGGTTGTTTCCACTTTTTGCCAGTCTGGTGACTTTAAAATAGTTTTTCATTGTGGATGTGTGTGTGTGTGCACATATGGTATTACTTTATTCCCCATTTTTTATTTTGAAAAAGTTTCAAAACTAGGTCAGTTACAGGACTAGTTCAATGAATATGCTGCTCATTTAGATTCACAAATTAGCATTTGTTACATTTGCATAGTGCTCTCATACACGTACTATGTATTCTTTTTTGGAACCATTTGAAAGTTAGTTGTAGATATCATTGTATTTTCCACCTATGTCTAATTCAGCATGTACTTCCAAACAACATGAAGAGTTACTTATATAATCACAATACCATTATCATACTCAAGAAAGTTAACATTTTGTTGTTGATATATATATATTATCTAATATATAGCTTATATTCAAATTTCCCTTGTTGCCTTGTTACTGTCTAGGGTTCTTGGGCTTGTTGTCTCCATTCAGCAAAGAATTAAAGAACAGGATACAGAGATAGCAAGTGACAGCAACAGACTTCTCTGAAGAGAAGGGGCCCCAGAGCTTGGGGCCCATAAGAAAAGTTTTGGATTGTTCTTTTTATGGTCTCTCTAATTCTTCTTTTTTAAAAAAATCTTCTCTCCTGTCCATGCTCTTCTCTCTATTGTTCATTGGTGTTCTACATGTCCACTTGTGTATTTTAGTATGTCTATTGGATCGTCCCCTACTTGTGTCCATGAGCACTTTTCACCAACCAGGATGTTGACCTCATTGGAGGACCTTCTTCTTGTTTCTTTGGTTTACACCTGCCCCTGACTTCCTCATTCGCCATTTTGTCCTGGCTGCCTATATCCTTCTACATATCCCTCAGCCCCAATAATGGGCTTTCCTAAGCTTTTAAATTTGGGGTAACTAAGTGAATTATTAAAAGGTAGACATCCTTGTAAGCCATTGTCTAAGGCAATAAAAAAAGGAACTTTGCCAGCCCCCCACAATTCCTCCATGTAGCTCATTTCAGGAAGACCTTTCCTTTCCTCCAAAAATCACTGCTCTCCTGACTTTTATTGTAATAGCTTTGTCTTTGTTTAGGACTTTCTTACTTAAGTACCCATCCCTGTCACTTTAGTCTTGCCCATTAGTTTTTACTTCTATGCCTTTTAATTAACTTCTTTTCTTTTGAGGTCTTCAGCTAAAGGTTTTCCTCCTTTTTTAAAATTTTCATTACAGTTTAATTATTAAAAGAATCTGGTACCCTGGTGCAGTGACTCAAGCTTATAATCCTAGTGACTTGGGAGGCTGAAGCAGGAGGATCAAAAGTTTAATGCCAGCCTCAGCAACTTAGCGAGACTTTGTCTGAAAATAAAAAAAAATAAAATAAAAAGGGCTGTGGGTATAGCTCAGTGGCAGCATGCCCCTGGTTGAAACTCTAGTACTGCAAAAAACCAAAACAAAAATTTAAAAAAACATAGCATGTTTGGGGCTGGGGTTGTGGCTCAGTGGTAGAGCACTTGCCTTGAATGTCTGAGGCACTGGGTTCGATTCTCAGCACCATATATAAATAAAAGTTTGTCAACAACTAAAATGAATAAAATAAATCAAATTTTAAAAAAACATAGCACGTTTAGCCTATAGAGTTTTTAGCAGTTTGGGTTTTGCTGATTATACACTTAAGGTGCAGTTAACATGTTCTCTATATTTCCTGAAAATGGGCAGCTGCATCATGAGGCTGCTTGAGCTGGTTCATTTCTGATCCTTTGGCAAGGCTGTAGGTTTATGTAGGCACATAAGTCTTGTTTTTGGTTTGCCTTTTTGATAACCCAGTACCAAGACTCATTGAATCATGGGGGTTGGAAAATGGTGATGTTCTACTCTATCATTTCATTTTCACATATTAGCTGTAATATTTTGATAAGGAACCCCTTCCTTCCATCTACTGTTTATTTGCCCAGTTCATATTTTATATAGGAAAATAGGATAAATACTTGATTTTTTCTCTTATAAATAATCCAAATTCAAAATAGTGAATCACTTTCCTCTCATCCTCAGAAGGTCACCAATTAGTTTTTTAAGTATCATTATGAATTTGTAGATTTAGAAATATTTGATGATTTCAAATGCTTTGAAATTCTTATCTTTATTAAACTTCAAATTGTCCCATTTTGTAGTGGTAGTTGGCTCTGAGTCCTTTTGAACATGACTCAAATTGTCTGGGATAGTTTCCTCACTACCTGGCATGTCAGAATGTTCCTAATATTTCTCATTGTGGTTTTCATTTACATGTTCTTGGTTACTAATGAAATTGAATATTTTTCCACATATTTATTAGTTTCTTCTTGAAATGCCTGTTTATGTCTTTTGGCCATTATTTTGTATGGGTTGTTTATCCCTTTCTTATTGACTTATAAGGAATTCTTTATTTTTTCCTAGATATCAATATTTTTGACTACATATTTACAGAGGTTTCCTAAATTTGGGGTTTGTCTTTTCAGTTTTCTTCTGATGATAATCAAAAGTTGTTTTATTGATCTTCTGTATTGTGGTTTCACTCTTTTACTCTAGGAGCTTAAAATAAGCATGGATATAATACTTATTGATTGTCCATTGCTAATCTGAAAACTTTTCAGAATAGTCTAGCCTAAGATCTGAGTATCAGAGTTGGAGGCTAGTTGTAGGTGTCAGTCCTTAGTATCACAGATGGCTCTTTTGGAGTTGTTTTATAATGAGCTAAAAACAATGCCATGTCTCAGTAAATGTCATACTTTAGTTCGTCACTAGGCTTTTAAACAATGCAACAAATTACTTTCAAAGAATTCCGGAATGACTGTTAAAGGCCAAGAATAACTAATTATTTAAAGGGCAGGAAAACACATACAGATACATAAACCTGTTCCCAGCATGAAAACTGAGCAGAATTTCTAAAGCTGAGCTTTTAATAGTTTTATTCAGTCCTTTGCTAGCTCAGCAGGAAAATGAAAGGGAAGCAACAACCACCACCCTGAGTAAACATGCCCTGCTTTCTCTTCCTCTATTCTAAATTCCTCAGTTCTCTCAACACACTGGACAGTTTAGCTAAAAGAAAGGTATGTGATCTTAAAATATTTGTATTTGAAATAAACCAGTAATAGGAGGACAAATACTGCATGATTCCACTATTGTGAGGTATCTAAAATTGTAAGCTCATAGAAACAGATAATAGAAAGATATTTACCAGGGCCTGGGGGAGGGAGAAATGGGGAGTTGCTAATCAATGGGTACAATGTTTCAGTCAAACAAAATGAATAAGTTCTAGAGATGTGCTATACAACACTGTGCCTTTAGAGGACAATCCTGTATCATACATTTAAAAGTATATTAAGGGCTGGGGATGAAGCTCAGCAGTAGAGTGCTTGCCCAGCATACATGAGGCCCTGGGTTCAATCTCTAGCACTGCAAAAGAAAAAAAAAAATCTGCTAAGAGGGTAGATTTCATGTTAAATGTTCTTACCACTATAAATTTTTTTTAAAAGTTAGGACAAATGGTAGGTTCTCCATAAAGCCAAATTTGTTCTGAATTTGTACCTTTCTTATAAATCTAAATTCTAATAAATAAAAGTACTAGGCCATGATTTTTATATATTTTTTTAAAATATCCTTAGTAAAATAAAAAGCTAGAAAATGTGAGGGGTGGAGGGTAATCATCTCTTGAGTAAAGTATATGCTTTTGGTACCAGAGAAGATTAGCTGGCAGAATGTAACATGGCCTGGTGGCTAAGAGGGTAGACTTGAGCAAAAGTACCAGACTCCCTCTAGGCCTCTACGTCATCCTAGCCTTGAAACCTTGGGAAATTACTTTAGCCCTCTGAGAAATAGGGATAGTGTCTCCTGTGCTGTTTTGAGGATTAAAGGAGCTTATCCAGATGAGGAGCATATAAAATGAATGGACTTTAGCACTTGATATCCATTAATCACCACTTATATACACTGCATAATTTTGCATTTGTCCGAGAAGATAGTCTGTTGGGAGAAACTGGAATCATATGGCTTATACACCTCAGTCAAGAAGCCTTATATAATTATTTTTGTTTCCTATTGCTTCTGAATAAATGGCTATAAATTTTCAGCCTGAATGTAATACAAATTTATCACCTCAGCTCTGTAGGTCAGAAGTCCAATAATAAATCAAGGTGTCAGCAGGGTCGCATTCCTTTCTGGAGGCCCTAGAGGAGAATTTCCTGCTCATTTATGTTGTTGACAGAATTCAGTTCCTTGCAGCTATAAAATCAAGGTCTGTTTTGCAGGCTGGCAGCCGAGGCTCTCCCAGCTTTTAGAAGCATTGCCTCACAGCCTTCTTCCATTTTTGAGGCTAGCAACAGCAGACCAAGTCCTTTTCAAGCCCCTTCTCTCTGACTCCTTCTTGTGCCTCCTTTGTTAGACCCTACTAACTCTTAAGATTTGAGTGGGCCCACCCAGAGGATTCAAGATAATCTCCCCATTTTTAAGGGCAACTGACTAGCAACCTTAATTCTAAAGCAGCTTCAATTTCCCTTTGTCATGTAAGGTAGTGTGGTCTCAGGTTCTAGAATTAGAGGACACAGACATCTTGCAGAAGTATTGTTCTGCTTACTACATTCCAGTGAACTAGAATTGCTATGTGGTAGATACTTGACCTGGGTACAATGCTTTTTGCTCAGGCAGAGTCTATTAATATCCCCATTCTATGAGTGAAGAAACTGCATTTCAGAGGAATTGTTATTGATGAAAATAACTCAACTGGTGGATGAGGGACTAAAATATTTCAGTAGGCTGCTATATTTCAAAGATTTGCCTTGCAAACCCTCTTCATATGGCAGTGTATACTAATTAGAAATCAATATTTTGATTTTTTAAAAAAAGGTTCAGTTTTGTTAACAGAAATTGTTATTCATGTTCATGGATGTAGTAAGAAGATAAATTTAAAAACCAAAACCAGAGGGGCTGGGGTGTGGCTCAGTAATAGAGTACTTGCCTGGCACATGTGAGGCCCTGGGTTCAATCCCCAGCACCACATAAAAATAAATAAAATAAAGGTATTGTATCCAACTACAACTAAAAAATAATTTTTAAAAACCAAAACCAAGTATGTATTAAAATTATATTATATGGAAAATGAATTATAAAATATTTTAAAACAATTTCTGTCTGAAAATGAAAAAAAAAAGATTTGTGGCTTGTGCTAAATCACAAACTGCCGTTTGAAGTCAGAATGTTATTTTCTGTGAGGTCATTGGCAGTCTCTGCCAGGAGAGGTCTGATTTGTAATAGGGTAGGTGGATGGGCTCAATCTGTTTTTAGTAGATATTTGACTCTCATGTTTTATTGTTCTATAAGTAATACATTAACCAAACAAGAAAATTTTCCTAGCAGCAGAGTTGTTTTCCTTAATCAGAAGAATGTTCTGTGTGCTTATTTTCTTATTGTCTAAAAGATTAAAACACTTTAAATTTAGCATATTATTTTTGGAGATTGAGATACTGGGAATAGATAGTAGAATATCAAAGAATATCATTAGACGTATTGGCAAGCATTATGTTAATTGAGACCTAAATATATTTAACTGAATATAGAATCACATTGTTTTCATGTCAGACCCAGTTGTTAGCCATGGTTCTCTTCCTCACCTTCATAAGCCTCTTTTTATGTCTTCTTCATGAATCACACACCCATACTTTTAAAATATTCATCAGATCTCCAGGTTCTACCCTGCTCCATTTGTTTATTCACCAAAGATTTTAATACTCTATGCTAGGAGGCCCCAGGGATAGTATGTCCTCATGAAGCTTATAGATTAATGGAGGATTCAAACATGAAGGAAGTAATTTTACAAATCAAGAAGGACATGGGTGCTATGAAAGTGAATAAAAGGGTCTCAGTTGAAAGGCAGGTCATGAAGAAATCCTTGACCCAAAGGACAAATTGCATTTATCCAGGCAAAAATTGAGATTGACCACTCCAATGTATCCAAGGGATACATTGTACAAAAGTCATGTCCAGGAAGGAGGTTGGCAAGTTTGAACAATGGCAAAAAGGCCTTGGGCTGTGGTGTGGTGTGTGTGTACGCGTGTGTGTTCACGTGTGTGCACACGTAGGGGCTAGGGTTGGGAGTGGCTCTGGAGAAGGAAGAGAGAGGACAAGAAAGCAAAGAGGTGCTGGGTCCTGTAGAGCTCTGTTCAGAGCATTAAGTAAATCTGAGTATTATATGTTGAACCATCAAGCAGTGCATATGGCCTTGTTCCCCAGAATTCCATCATCAATTGAATATGGTGTATAGATAAGGTGATAATATAATTTATCATCCAAAGTAGGATACTATTGAGATTGAAAGGGGACACTGTTAATCATGCTGCAACAGTGGATATAAAGCAATACTTATAGACCAGTTCTCAATCACTCCAGGAAGCCACAAAGTTGCTTAGAAACTATACCCTGAAATTACAGGGTCAGTTAGGTGTTCCTGCTTTCTTATGCACCCCCACCCCAGCTTCACCATGAATACCTCTGAAAGAAGGCCCCCAGGAGAACTGTGCAAAGTCCAGACCAAAGGGGCACAGCCCCATTGCATGCTCAGCAGCAGCCTAGAGATTTTCAGACTGCCAGCTCGTGGAAGGAAGCTTGACTATTGTCAAGTAGGTTTTATTCACAAGATTTCAGAATTAAAGTTTTAAAAACATATAGGAAAGAAATTAAGGCCTTAAACATTTAGCATATTAACTTTTCCCACTAGAAACTTTCCTCCACCACTTCTCATGGATGATATGACCTAGTTATGTGTTCCTGGGTGGTGGCCAGGCAGACTGGGTGTGGCCTATTTTTAAACCTTTCAGTTTAAGTGTGTTTGGTGAATTGGCCCCTATGGTGGCTAATGCAGGGACGGAGTACCTACAGGAAGCCCTCCCACAGGTATAAAGCCTTCTCCAGCAATGACAGTGGCATGAAGTAAATCCAAATCTTTCAGTGAGTGGTATGAAGTAAATCTAAATCTTTCAGGAAATACAAAATCTTTTCACTATTGATTTGATTTTTTTATAGAATCAACTGTTTGGCTGAATCTGCATAATGGAGATTAATGGAGCTTTATTTACTGCTCTTTGTGCCTAAGTTACTTTCTACAGCAGGGCCCTCAGGGAGCCCTAGTAATCCTTCAGTTTACTGAGAAATGGGTCACTTTGCATTATGATATTTAATGGTCAGTGACTGCAAGTCCGGCTGAGAATTTGGGATCTCATTGTCCTCCTCAGCCCTCTTTGATTTCCTCGAGCCCTTCAAAAAAATGGCTTGATACCCCTCAAGAAAATAATGACACTTAATGTTTGTATTCAGCCAAATACTGAAAAAACACTTTGAGGAGTTTCTCTATTACTTTTCAAACTGCATTAAAGCTTTCACTTTTGTTTTACAAGCCAGGAAATGTGAAGAATTCACCTGGAAATAAGTAGAAAACTCCATGTTCTGCCCATTTTAATCAGGTAAAGAACAAGAAATTTCTGGTTATTTTTGGCATTGTTCAGGCCAGCTGAAATGATTTCTTTTTAATTAATTTAATATATTATAGCAATTTTCACCTTATGTGGAAAACATAGGGCTTATTTTTTCCATCTTTAATTTCTGAGCTTAGGTGCCATGACTTAACTTCATTTTTTCCTGAGGAGCACCTGGGTTTTTTGTTTGTTTGTTTGTTTGTTTGTTTGTTTGTTTTAGGACAATCTAGAACCACAGAGTTGGGATTTATCTATGAATCTATTGCCTGCCTGCCTTTCTTTCTTTCTTTCTTTTTTTTTTTTTTGGCTTGGGATTGAACCTAGGGATGCTTTACCACTGAGGTAGATTCCCAATCCTTTTTTTAGTTTTTATTTTGAGACAGAGTCTGGCTAAGTTGCTGAGATAGCCTTGAACTTGCAATCCTCCTGCTCTAGCCTCTTAAGTCACTGAGATTGTAGGCATGTGCCACAGTGCCCAACTACAAATCCATTTCAAACAGTCAAAAAATGCCCATATTTTTTTTAGTTTATTTTTTCAAACAGCCCTTTCTTATAATAAGCATACTTGGATTCACCTAATACTAATTCAGTAAACATTTATTAAGTACATTACTATTGTAGGGAAGCTCAAGATTATGTAGCAATATTAAGTGACATAGGAAGTTCTTTATTCTTTCTTTATTATTAGGCATAATCATTTTCTTTGAAGATTAAATAATCTGAGGCTAGATAAACTTAAGGTTTATCAGATGAAGGCAGAAAATAAGTGTGATTTTTTATCTTAAGTCCCTATTTTCATTTTTTAATCAATATTTACTTATCAAACACCTGCTAAGTACAAAAACACTATTTATATTATTACTTTGTGTATATATTAAAAAATTTTACAATAGCTCTTATGATATCCTGATAGTTTGATTATATTGAATTTGTAAACAACCTAGAAAATAGTTTAATTATGGTATATTCATAAAGAGGAATATTATTCTGTTTCAAAAATGTATGTGTTTGCATGGGAGTATATGTACAATTATTATTCAGTGGAGAAAAGAAAATGGTAATATGTTACATTGTTAGACCATGATACATAAAAAATTTAAGTGTGCATCTTTCAGGTAGTAGGATTATTTTTATATTCTTTACAGCTTTTCTGTATTTTTAATATTTTCTGCAATGAATATGAATTTCTTTTTATAATGAGAAATTTTTTTTGTGTGTGTGTGTCTATGTGTGCATGCACATGCGCACACATGTGTGGTTCTGGGGTTTGATCCCCAGGCCTCTACCACTGAGCTATATCTCCAGCCCATATAATCAGAAAATTTCTTAAACTTTTGTATTATATTTATTGAAAATTATGGTTACTATTTAAAATTCATGAGAATGATGAATTTTAGGTTTTTTTTCTTCAAGCTATTTCCATATTTGTAGAGAGCCAGAAAGTCATATAAACTTAAAATTTGAGGGAGTACTGACCCAACCTAAGCCTCAAGCAGAATTCCTTATAACCCTGTGTGTTCTCCCTTTTACACCTCTACTGATAGGAAACACCAGACAGCACAGCTGTCTTTGGACAGTTCTAATGTTTAGGAAGCTATTTCTTTTACTAAGTGAAGTCTCCTCTGACTCCTATGCAATGGTACTAATCCTGCTTTGGGTCATAGAAAACAAATCCAGTTCCTCTTTCAATTTATATATAGCAGGAAATTAAAGCATGTATCTTTCAGGTAGTGGGATGAATTTTAAGTTTTTTGGGGTTTTTTGTAACTTTCTGTATTTTTAAAATTTTCTGCAAATAGTATGCGTTTTCTTTTATAATCTAATCAGATTTTTTTCCTTTGGGATCAAACCCACAGTTTACACTTGCTAGGCAAATGCTGTACCACTGAGCTGCATCCCCAGTCCCACATAAATATTTTCAAAGCTTTTCTTATCTTTATTCCTTTCCAAGAGGTAATTTTGGTTCATAATTTTAGTATCATTTTGTACTTTTTAGTTTATATATAATATATGTGTATGTGTGTATGTACGCATGTTTATATAAATACATATATATGCATACATGCATGCTTTTGTTTTTTTTGACAAAATGAGATCATAATCATAATTGTATTATGACAAGTAAAGAAATTAACAGTAATTCCTGAGTACCATCTAATACCTAATCAGTGTACAAATTTCCATGATTGTCTCATTAATAAATTTTTGTTTTGGTAGTGGGAATTTTGAATCTAGGGGTACTCTACCACTGAGCTACATCCCCAGCCCTTTTTTATATTTTATTTTGTGACATGGTCTTGCTGAGTTGCTGAGGCTAGCCTCAAACTTGCTGTCTTCCTTCTTTAGCTTCCCAGATCACTGGGATTACAGGCATATGCCACTGCACCTGACTCATTAATAACATTTTTGTAGTTTGTTTGAACCAGGATTCAAAAAAGGTCTGCCCCTTGTGCTTGACTTAAGTCTCTTTTTTAGTTGGTACTGATATTACCCATTAACTTTCTTTTTAAATTCTTTTTAGATATACATGACAGTAGGGTGCATTTTGACATATTCTACATACATGGAGTATAACTTTTAAATTGTGATGGTTTTCTCTGCCTCATTAATCCTTTACCATTTTTTTCATTGAAAACCTGGTTTATTTGTCCTTTAGAATTTACCATGTTCTGGCTGTGATTGAATACATCCATTTACTGTCACTCCATTGTTTCTTGGCTCATTTCTTTTCTTTATTGTTTAGTTATCAATGGACCTTTATTTTATTTATTTATATGCGGTGCTGATAATCGAACCCAGTGCCTCACACATGTTAGGCACAACTCTACCACTGAGCCCCAGCCCCAGCCCCTTGGTTCTTTTCTTCTATTTCCCATAAATAGATAATTAGATCCAAAGACTTAACCATATTAGGTTCCATTTTTTGGTAAGAATACTTCATAGATGGTAGTATGTTTAGCTATGTTGAATGAATGAATGACCCTACTTTTTTTTACTTAATATATTATGTACATAGTTTATTGTCATAGTTATAGATCCATCTCATTCCTTCTTTTTTTCTTTTTTGTTTTTATTTTTCTCTTTGGTAATGGGGTTTGAATGCATACCACTGAGCCCACTTTTTAAAAAAATTAATATCCTCCCTCCCTTTTTTTTTTTTAAATTTTGAGACAGGGTCTAAGTTGCCGAGGCTGGCTTTGAACTTGCAATCCTCCTGCCTCAGCCTCCTGAATGGCTGGGATTACAGGTGTGTGGCACTGTACCTGGCCTCATTCCCTTTTTATTTATTTAATGATTTCCTAGTCTGGATTACTATTGTGGTCTGCTTAATCCTTGTTAATATAGGTTGTTTCCAGTTTTTAGAGTTTAACAATGTAGTAAATGTATCAAATTCTTAGAGAAGCCAAAAACAGATTAATAAATTGACATAGAAAAGATGTTAGTGGTCTATATGTTTAACTTACAATTTTGGGGGTTTGTATTAAATGATCAAGTGAATATTCACTGGCCTCTAAAATATTGGTTTTGAGGATGTAGTGCAGTGGTAGAGTGCTTGCCTAGCATGTGTATGGTTCAATTCCCAGAATTTCAAAAACAATAAAATATTTATAAATCTCCAGTTACTTCTTTGTATTCATTACATACAAGGAAAAAAACAATCTGGAGAAGACTCAGTTTGGCTTTGACATGTCTTTGAAATCACATGTTTCATTCTGAAAGACAATGATGAGGTGATATGAGGAGAGGTATATATCTAACTGAGGATAATATTCTCTCCTCCAGCAGATACATGGAAATGTAGTTGTTTGATCTTTAGAGGGAGAGAGAGGTATGGTGTGTGCTGTGCCATTTAGGCCTCTACTTCATATTCATCCATTTGTCTGTTTAATTATGCATAGAGACACAGCCAGTTGAGAATCTGAGTGTTCATTTGTGAAATGAGAATAATTACGGTTTTCTCTGGCTCGTGATCCTTAAGGTCATGTAATAATAACATAATATTTTATGTGGTTTCATAATTTCAAAATATTAAATTTTAGAGTCATTTTTTTCTGGCACAGTTTGCTTATGTTTTTCTTTTTTTTTTTCTTTTAGTTGTAGGTAAACAGTGGAAACTCCAGACAGTAAATCAGTATTTCTACAGAAAAATGGCAGAGAAGTCAGTATTGAATATAGTAAACTGGCCTTCTTCTTCAGGAAAATCTATAGTAGGCCTTTTCATTATCTTGGGTAATGCCATACTACAAGTGGACTAAGCTGAAATCCTTTTACCTGGAGATAATGTACAAGCCTTAGAACTCTTATTCTCATGTCACTATTTATGTACATAATTAAAATCCAAATTAAAAAAAAGGTGTCCTGCTTTCTTTACCGATATCATTGATAGTTTAAGCATATCTTGTATTCACATATATGCATAGTTAGTGTGCGTGGTGCATGTTTCTGTGTGTATGCATGTTGTTTGCTAAAGACAACATTAACTCTTCTTTGGACAGTAGCAGATAGCAGTCTGCAGAGTTTGATTCCCCAAACCCAAAGGAGGGCCGAGGAGAGGGACTCTAGGTAAGAGACAGTGCTTTAAAAATCAACACAAGGAAATGCTGGGGAGTGATATTGGCCAAATTATATTGTTATATTGTATGGATGTATGAATATGTAACAACAGATCCCATCAATATATGCAACTACAAAACACCAATAAAAAATGTGGAAGAAGAAAAAACCAACACAAGGAACAATAAGTAACACAGTATGCCTGTACTAATTAGAAGACATAACAGAAGAAAACTGTAATAGTAACCCTTGTTGTGACTGTCATCTCCCAGTTTATACAGATCTTCCAGATCTTGAATGGAAGTGAAATTCATAATGAAGTAGTATATGTGCTCTGCCAGTGGATGAATGGGGATGTGGCTATGTGTATCAGCTCTTTGTATAGCTTGTGTCCTCCCACTTTGTGGCCCTTGAATGCACCACAGATGGATTTCTCTGTTCCTAGAGCAAGGATCAGCAGGAGTCTCTTTTTTTGAGTTGTCAACTAGCCAGGAAGGATGGCAAGGGCAATATGAGAGAATTTAAAATTTCCAAATTTTAGACTGTTTTGGAAACTGTAAGCCTTTGATGCTTGTCTTCAGTATAATTCCTAATTGTTGATCTTCCAGAATCGATAATGGTTGGGAAGATAGCCATGCACAAATAGAAATGCATGTATTAGTATTAAATACTTTTAATAGAACCAAAATGGCAGGAACACAGCTGGTATTGTTACTGAATTCAATGAGCTAAAGCAAAGCTGTACATGGGATAATCCTAGTCACCCAGAAATCTTACTTTTTTGTGTTACTGGACAAATCATACAAATATATTAAAGCTGTGCCTAAATTATAAATATGCTTTCTCCATTTGTCTTAGGGTTCTGTCACTCTGCAAAGTGGAAATTCCATGAGTTTCTTCATTGAGGTTGCTTGATCTATAGAATATTAAGAAGAAATGGCCTATACCTCAGCATGCTCTGGAGATGATTAATCAATAGGTATTTGAGTGCCTCCTTAATATACAATATTACTTCTCATTGCTAATCCTTCAGTCACTATTGAAATGTTTTTTTGAAACCTCTTAACTCCTCCATTTGGTGGTGGGGTTAGGTATCACCAAGCTCTACTATTGTTTGATCTGTGTTTAGTACAGCAGAGGAATTATCTACCAACACAGATAGCTTAGTTACCCTTTGAACTATTTTTGATTTATGGATGGTGGCCCAAAGATCTTTTCCTGGTTGTTTGTATTCAAGTGCAGCTTTCTTTTTATATTTAATACTTTCCATGCCTCCTATGTATATTAAACTATAGGGAATATAAAATATGCATATTTGGGGTTGGGAATGGTGGTGCACGCCTGTAATCCTAGTGGCTTGGGAGGCTAAGGCAGAAGGATTGTGAGTTCAAAGCCAGCCTCAACAACTTAGCAAGGCCCTAAGCAATTTAATGAGACCCTGTCTCTAAATAAAATATACAAAAAGGGCTGGGGATATGGTTCAATGGTTAAGTACCCCTGGGTTCAATCCCCAGTACCAAAACAAAAAACAAATGCATATTTGGAGGCTAAGGATGTAGCTCCGTGGGGGAGCATAGACAGCATGCACAAGGCCCTGAGTTCAATGGCCTGAGTAGTGGCCCATATAATGCACCAAAAAAATAAGTACTTAAGTCCCTAAAGTGTTTCTCCAATTCTTTATACTTTCAAAGTGCCATTTTCTCTCTCTCCTCTCTTGCCTTATTCCTGAATTCGGTACATTTGTACTTTATTTGTTTGGGGTGCTAGGGAATGGGCCAAGGTGTGCTTTACACTGGGCTACATCTCCAGCCCTTTTCATTTTTTATTTTTAATTTTTTTTTAATTTTTGGTGCCAGGGATTGAACCCAGGGGCACAACAACTGAGCCACATCCCCAGCCCTTTTTTAAATTTTTATTTAGAGACAGGGCCTCACTAAGTTGCCTAGGCCAGCTTTGAAGTTGCAATCCTTCTGCTTCAGCTTTCTGAGCTACTGGGATTACAGGAATGTGCCACCATGCCCATCCCTTTTTATTTTTTTTTCAGCCAGGATATCACTGTATTCCTGAGGCTGGCCTCCTGAGTTGCTGGGACTACATGCATGGGTTATCATGCCCAGTTTTATTCTTTTTTTAAGCATTTTTTAAATTTTGGACACAATAACCTTTATATTATTTTTATATGATGCTGAGGATCGNTGTTTGACCTCTAGTAAGTCCTATTTTTAACACCTGTATATGCAAAACACACATTTCACCTATGCTTTGGATTTTCTTTGGGGTATTTACATAATTGATTTATTCATTAGGGTTAGGTGCTCTGCATTATGTGGGCCACTACTGGGCTGGGTACCAGCATTGCACTTGGAACAAAAGCTGCTGACCCACAGGCCTAGACACCTCTACCCTAAACTCTGGGTGGTACTGTCAGTCAGCTCAACTGGCTCTGGGTTCTGCTATGTACTACTGCTTAGCTTTTGTCTCAAGGTGTGATAAAGGTGGTAAGATTGGTGAAGGCATTCTTTAGTATTCCTAATCCTTTCTTTCCTCTGGCTGAAGCAGAGGAAAATCTTGATGTTGTTTGTTTGTTTGGTATCAGGTATCGATCCCAGGGGCGCTTAACCACTGAGCTACAGTCCCAGCCGCCAGCTTTATTCTTGTTATTCTTTTTCTGTCCCAAGATACTTCTATCTACTGTTATACTTCTTATTCCATCTTTTATGGTCATATCTCCTTATAATAAAAACCATGACTCTCCATCTACTTTATCTGCAACATAATCAACATAGTTCTGTAGTTCTATTTGAAGAACTTCAGGGACTCTGGAGGGAATGTTATCTACCTTACAAATTGACTTAAACTCCTCTGAAGAGATAAATGTGGTTTGGTTTGTTCTGTGATGACAGATTCCCAAGAAAGAGTGCTTTGTAAAAAATCAAGATTGGTTCAGGGGCGGCGGTGCATGCCTATAATCCCAGAGGCTTGGGAGGCCGAGTCAGGAGGATTGCAAGTTCAAAGCCAGCTTTAGCAATTTAGCAAGGCCCTAAGCAACTTGGTGAGATCATGTTTCAAAATAAAAGATAAAAATGGCTGGGAATGTAGCTCAGTGGTTAAGCGCCCCTGGGATCGATACCTGATACCAAACAAACAAACAACATCAAGATTTTCCTCTGCTTCAGCCAGAGGAAAGAAAGGATTAGGAATACTAAAGAATGCCTTCACCAATCTTACCACCTTTATCACACCTTGAGACAAAAGCTAAGCAGTAGTACATAGCAGAACCCAGAGCCAGTTGAGCTGACTGACAGTACCACCCAGAGTTTAGGGTAGAGGTGTCTAGGCCTGTGGGTCAGCAGCTTTTGTTCCAAGTGCAATGCTGGTACCCAGCCCAGTAGTGGCCCACATAATGCAGAGCACCTAACCCTAATGAATAAATCAATTATGTAAATACCCCAAAGAAAATCCAAAGCATAGGTGAAATGTGTGTTTTGCATATACAGGTGTTAAAAATAGGACTTACTAGAGGTCAAACAGGAAGTCAATGAATGTTAAAATTAGGCCATGTAGTGAGTATTGCTGATTTTTATGAGTGTGAAACTATAATTTAGAATCCTTGACTTCTGAGAAAATAGATGGGACTTTTGTTGTCATTGTCATGTTTAATGAATGCACCTTGCACTTATCGTTTGTGAAAAGCTAAATATTTAGAGAACACTTTTCTTTGTGGCCAGCAGTATTCATTCCTATTGTATAAACTGACTAATAAACCATGAGTATGAAAGTTATCAATTTTTAGTTCACCAAGTCTAATGCAAAAACAATTTTGAGGGGATCAGCATTATATTTGTGGAACTAAATTCTCTTTCAAGCTTAATTTTCATTAAAGGCAAATATTTGAAATAATGATTTTGTTCACCGTGGGTTGAAAGAAACTTGGTTAAGGTATTGGTTTTCACTCTGTAAACCTCCTGTCTAATATCCTTCTATTCATGTTTCAGATCAGTAATTAGCCAGCACACAGGAGTAAAGGTACAATCAGGTCAAACTCCAGATGTGACTGAAGTTCAGTCTTATTTATGTTTATGAAATTATGGCCAAGGAAATTTCTGGATGAAAGAAAAGTTTGTTTTTATAAGCAAGCATTTCACTTCACATTTTGTTCCTTTGACATACTGAATAAATCACCTATGTCTCATATTTAGGGGCTTTTATTTTCTTAATCAAGTGTAGTGCTTTGCTGCTGAACTCTGAAAGACAAAAGAATAGCCAAGGGAGTGACTCTTCTCCCTGGCTACCTCAAACTGAAATAACCTTAATCAAAGTCCTTATAGGACTGGTGGAGTAGCTCAGTGGTAGAGTGCTTGCCTAGCAAATATGAGGCTCTTGATTCCATCCCCAGAATCTTAAGAAAGAAGGAAAAAGGAAAAAAAAAAACAACCTTGTAAATCTCCCCCTCCAATGCTGCCCTATTGATGGCATTGTAGAAGACAGAAGAAAAGGTAAAAGGCAAAGATAGAAAAAAAGCTAGGTGCAGTGATGCTCACCTATAATCCCAGGGACTCAGCAGGCTGAGGCAGGAGGAATGCAAATTCAAGGCCAGCCTCAGAAACTTATCGAGGCTCTAAGCAATTTGGGGAGATCTTGACTCAAAATTAAAAAATAAAAATAAAAAAAAATTAAAAAGCTGGATGTGTGGCACACATCTATAATCCCAGTGGCTCAGGAGGCTGAGGCAGGAGGATGACAAGTTCAAAACCAGCCTCAGCAATTTAGTGAAGCCTTAAGCAACTTTGAAGATCCTGTCTCAAAATATTAAAAAACGGGCTGGGGATGTTGCTCAGTGGTTAAATGCCCCTTGGTCCAATCCCCAGTACCAATAAATAAATAAACAAACAAATAAATAAGCAAGCAATAAATAAGCAAGCTATGGATGTAAATAAATGAATAAATAAATAGGCTGTGGGTATAGCTCAGTGGTATGCCATCCTTGGATTCAATCCCCAACACCAAATGAATGAATGAGTGAATGATGGAGAAAAATATGGAATTGAAAAACTGCTTCCCACACTCAGAAATAGTCATAGTGAATCCTTCAAATGCTTAGATGATATAATACTGAGATTTTACTAGGAGTGACCCCAAATTTGTGTATCATCAGGAGAATGATCTTAAATGTTTTGTTCACTACAGGGAAAACATCAGCTTCTAAGTATTAGCCATCTAAATTTATCTTTCATATCTCTTCTAAGTTTTGAGAAAATAGCACTCAGGTAATGGTAGTGTCTGAATTATATATACATTAGTTTCTCCTGGAACCCCAGGAAGATAAGAGGAAATGGGTTTTTAAGATGGCTTTAGCACCTGGGGGAAGGTTGATCAATGGGTATTGAGTTAGAGTTAGATAGGAGCAAGAAATTCTGGTGTGCTATTGTACAGTAGGGTGACTAGAGATAACAGGTACCATATATTTCAAAAAACTAAAAAATAGGAATTTGAATGTTTTCACTATAAAGAAATGGTGAATCAGGTCTGGGGTTGTGGCTCAGTGGTAGAGCACTTACCTAGCATGTGCGAGGCCCTGGGTTTGATTCCCAGCACCACATATAAATAAATAAAAGTCCATTGACAACTAAAAAATATTTTTTTAAATGGTGAATGTTAAAAAAGAAAAATGATAAATACTTGAGGAGATATGTTTATCCTGGCTTAAGCATTAGACACATATATCAGAATGTCACATGGTATCCCATAAATATGTACAACTTTTATGTTTTTATATATCAGTTAAAAATAAATGGGACTTGAGCTGGAATTGTAGCTCAGTGGTGGAACACTTGCCTATCACGTTCAATCCTCTGCACCACATAAAAATAAATAAAGGTATTATTTCCATCTACAACTAAAAATATTTTTTTAAATAGGGCTTGATGTATAGCTAAATATAGAACTTTATAGTTAACTATAAACTATAGCAGAGTACTTGTCTAGCATGCATGAGGCACTAGGTTTGATCCCCAGCACTGCAAAATAAATAAAAATTAAAGAAAAATGGGAATGGAGAGAGAGATGCCTTCATTATAGGAGGGGTGCCTGTGGACACATGGAACCAAAGTTTACAAAGTAAATATGAGATTCTTAATATTAACTTCTTCACTCAGTAGAGTGTTTGCTTAGCATTTAAGTTTAAATTTTAAAAGATATAATTAGCATACAAGAAAGGGATGGGGAGAGGGAGACAATAGGACTTCTGTGTTTTTGCAACAGACTTAGGAGAACAGTTTGGGGAGAGCTTGACTCAAAATTAAAAAATAAAAATAAAAAAAAAACCTCAGTGTCCATGTAACATTGATATAATAAAAAATAATGAAAAGATTTAGAAACAGTTTCTACAAAAAGCAAGGAATTTAATCTCCCCCAACTCTTGAACTTCCTGATCACTTTCTAGATTTCTAGTGGCCTCATGGATGTTTCCCCCTTGTTAGTTCACACCTCATCTCCTCCATAGACTATAATTCTGAGGCCAGGGCAAGTGTCTTCTTAGTGTTCCGGCAGTGCTGACCTGATGTAACTGGTGCATATGTTGCCAATGTGTGCTGAGTGAATTATTGACAGTTCACAATTGCATTATGATTCTGTTTCAGTCAGAGCCTTTGGAAGGTATCTGTAGGTATTTGATTTGTTTGATTGCCACAAAGGTCAGGTTTTATGTCCCTTTATTTCTGACTTCAAATCTGAAAACAGGAGGTTGGCTTAGGTGCATCTTCAAAAGCCTTCTTATTCTGCAATTTCACCCCTGAAATTTATTAAGCATCTACTGAATGCATGGTCTAGATGATCTGTTAGCATGGGCAGGGTAGAGAAATACCATTCACAGTTCAGATTTGAAGACAAAAGTTAAGTGCATGAAACAATCAGAATAATTACAGGGCAGCAACATCATAATGTACAAATTAAATATCAATGATAGGTAATGGTTTCATGCATTGATCTTGTGAGAAAAAAGCACCCAAGGATGTTTGTCTAAGACCTGAATATAATATATCTAGGCAAGAGTTTTAAATTTGGGGGGCACAATAACTTTTTTTAGGTAAGGGAAATTAATCAGAGGAAACAAGCCTGGTAAAACGGGGGATGTTGACTTGGATGGATGATTTACTGAGTTAGGATTTATGTCATGCTCTTTGTATTTTTCCTTGGGAGTACCTTTTGTCCCCCGCAAGTCTAGCAAGGGTTAGCCCAGAGATGAGCTTTTGGGGCACCTTTGATATATTCCTATAATTCAATCATGAATATTCATTAATGTTATGTATATAGAAAATAATTTCTAGGGCTGGGGATGTGGCTCAAGCGGTGGCACGCTCGCCTGGCATGCATGCGGCCCAGGTTCTATCCTCAGCACTACATACAAACAAAGATGTTGTGTCCGCCGATAACTAAAAAATAAATATTAAAAAATTCTCTCTCTCTCTCTCTCTCTCTCTCTCTCTCTCTCTCTCTTTAAAAAAAAAAAGAAAATAATTTCTTGCTGGCCATGTTGGCCTGTAATCCCAGTGACTTGGGAGGCCAAGGCAGGAGGATTGCAAGTTTGAGGCCAGCCTCAGCAACTTAGCAAGACCCTAAGCGGTTTAGCGAGACCCTGTCTCTAAGTCAAATATAAAAAAGGCTGGGAATGTGACTTAGTGGTAAGCACCCCACCCCTGGGTTCATTTCCTGGAACCCAAAATAAAAAATAAAATAATCTCTTATTACTTTCATATATTGATAGGAATTGGAATGTCTGGTTAAGAATCCCATTGCTTGAGAGCCAACATGTCCTACTTTAATTAACAGGGATGTTTAACTTAGAATTAATATTGATTTGCATAATATAGTATGCCACTGTCCTTTAAAAGAAGTTATACAAGTGACAAACATGTCTTAGTAACTTACACATGCCATTGGACAATATTTGCTGAAGTGTTATACTTAAATTTTTGTTCCTAGATAAGAAAAAGTTCAGCTCTCTGAAATGATACTAAATTCAGAATATTAACAAAACTAAATTTGCATGTTTCCTTAAGTAAACCTAAAATTTGAGCTTACATGAGAGCATGGTCTCTGTGCAGAAGAGATATACTTAACACAGCAGTCTTGAGCCTGCCATCTTTAGAACAGTCTGCTGGCAGGGTTGGCCCTTAGGAAATTACTTCCCAACAGTTCCTATGCTTATAAGGCTGGGGTGCCAAACTCTGCTATATCAGGTAACATAGATTGTGCAAATGGCATGAGTTATGGCCAACACCTGATTTTATTCTGGGACATTAGGTAGTTGCTATGCAGAGGGTGACTATTGTGCCAGCCCCAGTAAAATCCTTGAGTACTGAATCTCTAATATGCTTTGCTGGGCAGAAATAGTGCACCTGTGTAGCTCCAGTTTTGCTGCTGGAGATGGGGACACATTGAATATGTCCCCTTCCAGGCCAGGAGGGAGAAAACATAGTAATCCTGTGTTTTTTTCCCTTGCTGGACCTGTCATATATCCTTTGCGACAATAAACCTAAGCCATGAGTACAAGTACATACTGGATCCTGTGAGATATTTTAGTGAATCTGGAGGATCCCCCCCCAAAACAGCCTGTTAAGATGGTATTTGTTTTATGTTGTTCCATCTTCCCCTCCACTTTACAGGAAAAACAAATAAAAGGACTATTATATTTACATTAAATATTTTCAGGTCACAAGACATTAAAAAAGTTTTTAGTCATCTTCCTCGAGCAAAAAGTAAATAGTTTATGAAAGCCACAGAAAACTCTAAGCTCTCTTGTTTAGACCAAATTAGTGATTAGGGTGTTTTGTTGTTGTTGTTTTGGGGTCCCCCCCCGATTCTCACAGTACAGTCTTTCTTCCCTCATGCTATGGCAGCAAGCTGTTTGGGCTGGTTCATAAGTAAATAGGTCATAGATTGCACTCCATTCAAAAGTGACATCTTTATGAAAGCATTTATTTGTCCTACAGAGAGCCCTGGCTCATTTCAAATATTGTTCTCAACTGAGATCAGAATGCTGAAGAGTACACATTGTACATTTTGTTTTAAACACAATAGTTCGTTTCTTTTTTTGATAGTGCCATGGTATTTCCCTGGGGAAGCACTACCAATAGGTAAGACTTGTAGAAGTCTGTGTGGGATCATATACCTAAATGACAGAACTAATAAGACTATCAGAAGACACCATAGGAGTAAATCTTGGTAAAAGTAAATTTGGACCTTGGGTTGGGCAATGGTTTCTTAGATACAACACCAAAAGCACAACAAACTAACCATGAAGAAAAAAGTCAACCCATAGAATATGTGAAAATAAATATTTGCAAGTCATATATCTGATAAGAGATTTGTATCCAGAATATATAAAGAACTTTTACAACTCAACAGTAATATATATATATATATTTGAAACTGGACAAAGGATTTAAACATTTTTCAAAAGAATTTACATAAGTGACAAACACATGAAAACATATTTACCATCATTAGTATTAGTCATCAGGAAAATAGGCATAAAAACCACAATGAAATACCCAACTGTTGACGATAATGTGGAGTAAACGGTCTGGTAGTTCCTCAAAATGTTAAGCATAGAGCTATGTGACTCAGCAGAGCCAGTCCTAGGTATATACTGATAAATGAAACCTATGTCTACACAAAAACTTACATATAAATGTCCATAACAGTATTATTCATAATAGCCAAATAGTGGAAATAATTAAAGGTCTATCATCTGGTGTATTGATAGACAAAACATTTCCATACAATGCAATATTATCCAGCCATAAAAGGAACCAAGTATTGATACATGCTACATTTGTGACACTTAAAAACATGCTAAGTGAAAGCCAGTCACAAAAGAGCACATGTTGTATGATCCCATGTATTTTAAATGTCTAGAATGGGCAAATCCATAGGGGCAAAAAGCAGATTAATAGTTGCTTAGGACTCTAGGGGTGGGAGCTTATCAATGGGAGTTCAGCCAAAGAAACTGATCAAGTAGGAGATACATGCGAGAAGTTTATTGCAAGGACTTGGCTTAGGCAATTGTGGGGCTGGCTAAGTGAGTCTGAAATAGTCAGAAGAGGCAAGTGAATTCTTAGGCTGAAGCTATAGTCCACAGGCAGAATTTTCTTCTTCAGGAAAACCTCAGTTCTGCTCTTAATGACCCTTTTCTCTGATTGAATCAGGCCCGCTTAACTGAAGTCAACTGATCATGGACTTTAATCACACCTACAAGGCAACCTTCACAATAGCACCTAGATTAGTGTTTGAACACCTGGGAACTGCAGTCAAGTTGACGCATGAACTGACCATGGGGAGTGACTTCCAGTGGGATTTCTTTTGGGGGTGATGGTTGCACAACTCTGTACTGAAAAATATTATGTTTTACACTTAATTTATATGTGTGAATTATATGGTATATGAATTATATCTTAATTAATACATTTTTAAAAGACTATGTACAGGGGCTGGGGCTGGGGCTTAGTGGTAGTGCACTTGCCTGGCATGTTTGAGGCACGGGGTTAGATTCTCAGCACCACATATATATAAATAAAATAAAGGTCGATCAACAACTAAAAAATATTTTCTTAAAAAAGACTATGAGCTGGTGGGACTGCAAATTGGTGCATTGAATATGGAAAGCAGTATGGAGATTCCTTGGAAATCTGGGAATGGAACCACCATTTGACCCAGCTATCCCTCTCCTTGGTCTTACCCAAAGGACTTAAAATCATCATACTACAGGGACACAGCTACATCAATGTTTATAGCAGCACAATTCACAATAGCTAAACTGTGGAACCAACCTAGATGCCCTTCAGTAGATAAATGGATAAAGAAAATGTGGCATATATACACAATGGAATATTACGCAGCAATACAAGAAAATAAAATCATGGCATTTGAAGATAAATGGATGGAGTTAGAGAAGATAATGCTAAGTGAAGTTAGCCAATCCCCAAAAAACAAATGCTGAATGTATTCTCTAATATAAGGAGGCTGATTCATAGTGGGGTAGGGAGTAGGAGCATGGGAGGAATAGATACACTTTAGATAGGGCAGAAGGATGGGAGAGGAAGGGAGGGGGCATGGGGTAATTAATGATGGTGGAATGTGATGGACATCATTATCCAAAACATGTATGAAGACATGAATTGGTGTGAATATACTTTATAAACAACCAGAGATATGAAAAAATGTGCTCTATATGTGTGGTAAGAATTGTAATGCATTCTGCTGTCATATATTAAGAAAAATCAATTTAAAAAAAGCTTGGAGGAAAAGGGTGAACAGTGTGAATAGTTTCCCTTTATGAACCTAGGTGCCTGAGCTAGGCAGGGCAAAGAAATCCACTGAGCAAAAGGTCAATTGCGTCTGGAAAGGAATCAACTCATTCCTTTAAGAGACTGACATTTCCCTACCATTTCCCTTACCTACACCCCTTTTAAAGTTAATCTGTGTAAAATTCTGTACTTGACATTGGAATTCCAGATAAAACATTAACACCCTTATGCAGAAGAAAAGATTTCAGGTTTCTGATTTGCACATCAAAGTGGTAATAAATAAGTTATGAAAGAAAAAAAGACTATGCGACTATGAGCATATGCTGGGCGCGATGGTGCATGACTATAATCCCAATGGCTCAGGAAGCTGAGATAGAAGGATCACAAGTTCTAGGGCAGCCTCAGTTACTTAGCGGGACCTTGTCTCAAAAAATTAAAAGTAAAAAGAAAAGGCTGGGGATGTAGCTCAGTAGTAAAGTGCTCCTGGGTTAGATCCCAGTACCAAATTAAAAAAAATTAAAAGACTGCATATTTGTAGATTCATGTTCATAGCAGAACTACTCACGATAGCCAAGAGGTGGAATTAACCCATATGTCCATCATCAGATAATTGGATGGACAACATGGTATGGCCATACAATGGAGTATTATTCAGTCTTTAAAAGAAAGGGGTATCCTTGGGGCTGGGGATGTGGCTCAAATGGTAGCGCGCTCGCCTGGCATGCGTGCGGCCCGGGTTCGATCCTCAGCACCACATACAAACAAAGATGTTGTGTCCGCCGAAAACTAAAACAAAAAAAATATTAAAATTCTCTCTCTCTCTCTCTCTCTCT
>NW_026000249.1:12932679-12953522 GCF_001458135.2 Marmota marmota marmota | reverse complement strand
TCTCTCTCTCTCTCTCTCTCTCTCTCTCTCTCTCTCTCTCTCTCTCTCTCTCTCCACCTTTAACAAAAAAGAAAGGGAATCAGGGCTGGGTTTGTGGCTCAGTGGTAGAGTGCTCACCTAGCATGGGTGGGGCACTGGGTTCAATCCTCAGCACCACATAAAAATAAATAAATAAAGGTATTGTGTCCACCTAAAACTAAAAAATAAATATTAAAAAAAGGGAATCATGCCACATACTACAGTATGGATAAACTCTGAAGACACTAAGTGAAATCAGCCAGTCACATAAATTCTGCAAAATTCCATTTATGTGAGGTAAAGTAGTCAGATTCACAAAACCAGAAAGTAGAATGATGTTTTACTAGGGGTTAGGGGATGGGACAAAGGAGAATTATTTTTCATTAGTCATAGAGTTTCAGCAAGATAAAGTTTTAGAGATCTGTTGCACAACAATGTAAATATACTTAAGTAACATATTCCCTTAAAAATGGTTAGAAGTGCATGCTTAATATGAACAGAGCCCTGGGTTTTATGCCCAGCATACAAAAAAAGTTGATGATAAAATTTATGTTAAGCTGGGCATGATGGCACACACCCATAATCCCAGCCACTTGGGAGGCTAAGGCAGGAGGATTGCAAGTTCAAGCCAGCTTCACCAATTTAGCGAGACCCTAAGTGCCCCTGCTACCAAAAACAAAAAAACTTAAGTGGTTTTTTACCACATTTTTTAAAAAGCCAGAAAAACCAAAGGCTGTGTGTCCTACATTGCCTGAGCAGCTCCCTGGTTGTCTGAACTCTGCCTTGACACCATTTTCTGGCCTATACAGGATTGTATATAGTGTCTAAAATGAAAATGAAGGATTGCCTCAAAGTTTAATCAAAATGTACTCTGGGAGTTTGGGTGGTACTGGCTCAGTTGTTTATCTCTGTGGCTTATTTCATTAACCTATTTCTAGGAAGTTGATGATAGAGATGATGAATTTAATAGGATAAAAATTTGAGGTAGAGTAGCATACATTTTTTCCAACTGACTCAGATAGTTGCTAAAAGCAACTAAAAATAGAATCTTGATGGACAAAAAAGTGACTGCTTGAATGCTTCTCTGAGTTTGGTGGGCACCAAGAGGTCCTATTAAGGGGACCTATCAGAGCCCAGACACATGATGCCCACCCGCCTGTGTGTCCTGAGTTATTCTCTGACTTTCTGGCTCAGCTCAAACCGTGAATAAGGAAAGTAGCCCCCAGCTGAAGTGTTGAACCAGGAAGTATTCATCCCCCTTGCAAGTCCCACTTCCTCATTTATACCCCTTTCCTCCCAGAGCATCTGTTGCCACTTTGTCACAGTAGACAAATTCACCCACAGGGATGGGCAACACACAGGTCACAGCCTTATTCCTTCCTTATACTTGTTGTTCTTTTTTGCTAGGAATGCTCTCAGTTGGCTTGGTGGGTCTCTGGCTCTCAATTACTTTAGTGTCTTCATCTCAGAATTATTAATAGGATTAAATAAAATTATTTTGGGGGCTGGGGTTGTGGCTCAGTGGTAGAGCATTTGCCTGGTATGTGCGAGGCACTGGGTTTGATCCTCAGCACCACATAAAAATGGGTAAAAAAAATAAAGGTATAAAAATGTTGTATCTGTTTAAAAAAAAAGAAATTATTTTGTGTGAATCTAGATGATGCTCAATAGATGTTAGCTCCTTTCTTTCCTACTCAGAATTTTGAATTCCCAGGCATACAGGCATTCTCCTCACCCCATCCTTCTCCATTTAGCTGTTTTATTTCCCAGGAGTTCTTCTTCTTCTCAGATTGTAATACTCCAGAAACTTCTCTTGGTCTTGAATGTCCATTTGTACTTGTCTCAACTTGGGAGAGGGTGCTACTGCTACTGGTATCTTGTGGGTAGAAGCCAGGGATGCTGCCAAACATCCTACAATGCTCAGGACACACCCATAACAAAGAATTATCCATCTTGAAATGTCAATGGGGGTGTGGGGAGGAGTGAGCCCTGGACCTTTGCAAGGCTAGTTCCTTGTCATCTAGGTCTTGACCTAAACTGACCTTTTGCTGGGTGGGTTCTGAACAGCATAAAATACTTTTATTTTTCTTGTAGTGCTTTCACTATATATTTTATTTATTTGTCTATTTTTAAAAAATGTTTCTGTTAGTACATTATGTTGCACACAATGGAGGGATTCATTTTTACATATTTGTACATACATATAATATAATTTGCTGCATTTTAATCCACAGTATTTCCACTTTCTCTTTCCTACTACCTCCCCCTGTTCTCTTTCCTCTAATTGGTCTTCCTTCTATTTATTGTTTTTGTTCTTTGTTTTTTTTTATTTTTTTAAATTTAATTTTATTTTTTTTCATTTTTTTATTAGTTGTTCAAAACATTACAAAGCTCTTGACATATCATATTTCATACATTTGATTCAAGCAGATTATGAACTCCCATTTTTACCCTGTATACATATTGCATTGAACCCAGGAACTTAACCACTGAGCCACATCCCCAGCCCTTTTTAAGTTTTATTTAGAGTCAGGGTCTTGCTAAGTTGCTTAGGGCCTCATTAAGTTGCTGAGGCTGGCTTTGAACTCATGATCCTCCTGCCTCAGCTTCTCAAGTCACTGGGATCACAGGTGTGTGCCACCACACCCCGCTTATTTATTGTTTTTTAATTGTCACTTTATAGATACTCATAAAGGTGAAATTCACTGTGGTATATTCATATATGTACATAGCATAATTTGGTCAATTTCTGTGCACAGTTCATCCCTTTCCCTGCCCCTCCTCCTTCCTCCTTAATCCCTTTTCTCTACTCCACTGCTCTTCTATTTTCATGGGATTCCCCTTTTTTTAATTTTCTTATTTCTCTCTAGTTCCACATATGAGAAAATATTTGACCTTTGACTTTCTGAGTCTAGCTTATTTCACTCAGCATGTGTTCTCCCATTTCCATCTATTTACCAGCAAATGTCTTAATTTCATTCTTCTTTATGGTTGAGTAACCCTGTTGTATATATTACCACATATTCTTTATCCATTCACCTATTGACAGGCTCCTAGGCTGGTTCCATTACTTTGCTGTTGTGAATTGTGCTGCTATGAACATTGACATGCCTGTATGTCTATAGTATTCTATCTTTTATGTATACCAACTCCCCCTACACTGTGTACAATACACTATTGAGTAATAAAAATTCCCAAAGTTAGGGTTGGGGTTGTGGCTCAGTGGTAAGAGTGCTTGCCTAGCATGTGTGAGGCCCTGGGTTCGGTCCTCAGCACCACATAAAAATAAGTAAATAAAATAAAGGTGTTGTGTTCATCTACAACTAAAAAATATTTAAAAGAAAAAAAAATCCCCAAAGTCTGCAAAGATTAGAGACCTTGTTCCTCATTGCCACATCCCCAGGTTCTTGAATAGAGCTTGGGACCTAGTGAGATGACATAAAGATTTGATGGATCAATGAATGAAAAGGAGTTAACTTCCTGTAGCAATTCAGCCTCCTACCTGCCCCCAGGCTATGCCAGCTTCTCATTTCCCTCTCAGTCCCAGAAGCCTCTGGCTCTTCCCTGCCTCCCCAGCTCCTCCAGAGAGAGGAGTAGAATGAATCCTTTGGGGGATCCATTGAGGGAAGCAGACCTGCAGGACTGAGATAAGACTTGGAAGTGAAGGAGAGGAAGAAATCTTGGGAAATAAAAAAAGCTAAATAGAGAATGGTGGGCTGGGAAAAGTCCACGTTCCTGGGAATCCAATATTTTGAGTGGGAAAGAAAAGAACTAACATCTATTAAGAATCATCTAGAGGGGCTGGGGTTATGGCTACAGTGGTAGAGTGCTCATCTAGCACCTGTGAGGCCCTGGGTTCAATCCTCAGCACCACATAAAAATAAATAAAATAAAGGTACTGTGTCCAACTACTTCTAAAACATAAATATTAAAAAATAGAATCATCTACAGGGCTCAGCGGTAGAGCGCTTGCTTAGCACATGTGAGGTGCTGGGTTCGATCCTCAGCACCACATAAAAATAATAAAATAAAGGCATTGTGTCCAACTACAACTAAAATAAAAGAATCATCTGGACGTGGGGCAAAGTAATTTCATTTAATCCTGTTAATAACTCTGAGGTGAAGATACTAAAGTCTGGCAAGATTTAGTGCCTTATCTAAGGCCACACAACTGGGAAGTGCCGGAGTTGAGATTAAATGTGTGATTCCAAAGCCCAAGCTTTTCCCAGTGAGCCAACTGGCTTGTTTTTCCCATGTTGCTAAATCTTTTGGAGAAGACTGAATAAGGTAGTCCCTGTCCTCAAAACAGTATCTAATCTGGTGTGAGGGGAGGCGGGGAGGCAGACAAGCACACAAATTAACACATTAAAGTTGTAGTTTGTGTGACCCCTTTACCAGATTGGAGGTACAAGTATCAGTTTCCTGTAATCAAACTAATTGCTCAATATGCACATACTCAGATTAGTAGGCAGTCTAGTATTATGCTTGCTTTCTCTCTCAGCTCCCCAACCCAATTGTATTTAAGAACCCTTGTGGTTTACTAGGTCTGAATCAGTTCTAAATGAAAGATAGCCACATAACCATTACCACCTGGCACTACTGAACATTAATCATTGCAAGGGCTGGAGTAGTGGCCCAAGGTTACCATTTTTATACTCCTATAGCTGTATTCTCATGGACTCAGCCATTATCCTAAAGGGGATCCCAATGCACACTCAGATGGTTCCAGTCACGGGCACATGTTACCAAATGTGCTGGGACCTAAAATGGCCACAGCAACATTTCTGGTTCCATTGTTCTTACAGAACCTTCCTACCAAAAAGTGGGGTCTAATTCCACTCCCTTTATATACAGGCAGACCTTGGTGACTTCCTTTGAATTGATTATATGGAGCAAAAGTGACATTGCGAGTTGGGGATATAGCTCAGTTGGTAGAGTGTTTGCCTCACATGCACAAGGCCCTGGGTTCAATCCCTAGCACCACACACACACACACACACACACACACACACACACACACACAAAGTGACATTGCCTGGTTTTTGAGGTAAAGTCATAATCTTTCACCTGTTTGTGTGTGTGGTGCCTGCCCCTCTCCCCCCTCTTAATATATTCGTGCTCAAAACCCAGCCTCCATGTGGTGAGGAAAGCCAGGCCACACAGGAGGCTATATGCAGACATTCCACCCGCAGCTTGCATTGCCCATTGGACATGTGACTGAGCCTTCCAGCAATTGTAGCCCCCAGCCTTCAGGTCTTCTAGCTGAGGCATTGTGAGAATTGAGAACTGTCCCTGCCACACCATAATGAAATTGATGACTCACAGAATCCTTGAGCATAATAAGTGGTTGTTTGTATGCCTCCAGGTTTGGGGATAATTTGTTGTTATCCTTTCAGCTGTGAGAGTTTGGGCTCCGCTATCGAGATTACAAGCTCAGGTACCCCTAGCTTCATTGTTTTTCAAGACCTGATCAAAGATCAACCTTTGTACATCATTCTGATGATTCCTAGGGAGACTTTATCTGCTTCTCTGTTTTATTATAGCATTTGTCACCTTGTATTAAAATTACTTTTATCTGCCTCCCAGATCAGCTATGAACTCTTAGAGGACAGCACACATTATATTACCTCATTACCTCTCTTGATGTGTGACAAGACTAATAGCTCCTTACGTACAAACCACAGAATCAAAATTCAACACCCCCTACAGTATATTTTCAGTAGCTTCATTTATGTGTGTGTGTGTATGTATACATACACACACACACACACATATTTAGAATACTCAAATTCAGAGACAGAAAGTGAAATGGTGATTTTCAGGGGTTGAGAGTAAAGGGGGATGGAGAATTGTTGAATGGGTTCAGAATTTTGGTTTGGGAAGATGAAAAGTTTCTGGAGGTGAATGGTGGTGATGTGAATGTACTTAGTATCATAGAACTGTACTCTTAAAAGTGGTTAATATAGTAAATTTTATGTGAATTTTATCATGTTAAAAAAACCAAACCAGGGGCTGGGATTGTGGCTCAGCAGTAGCGTGCTCGCCTAGCACGTGCGGGTCGCTGGGTTCAATCCTTGGCACCACATAAAAATAAAATAAAGGTATTGTATCCAACTATAACTAAAACATAATATTTTTTAAAAACAAACCAAATGTATAATGAAAGAGAAAATAAAATATGTGTTATAGAGTTAAAGTGAAAAAAAAAGCCTCGCTAGTCACAGTGGTGCACACCTGTAATCCCAGTGACTCAGGAGGCTGAGACAGGAGGATCACAGGTTCGAGGTTAACCTCAGCAATTTAGTGACACCCTAAGCAACCTGGGGATAACCTGTCTCAAAATAAAGGGCTCAGGGTATAGCTCAGTTGTAAAATAATACCCTTGGGTTCAATCCCCAGTACCAAAAAAAAAAAAAAAAAAGTTTCTCTTTTACTTTTGCCTTTGTGTTTTCTGGTGCTAGGGAATGAATCCAGGGCCTTGCCTATGCTAGGCATACCCTCTAACACTGAGCTATATCTTTAGCCCCTCAATTCTTTTTTTTTTTTGGTACTGGGGATCAAACTGAGGGGTGCCTTGCCACATAGCCACATTCCCAACCCTTTGAATTTCTATTTTGAGACAGGGTCTCACTAAGTTGCCCAAGCTGCCCTTGAATTTGCAATCCTCCTACCTCATCCTCCCAAGTTACTGAGATTATAGGCATGTGCCACCATACTTAATATCCCAATTCTTATATTGTCATTTCTGAAATCACCAAGAAGTTGTGAGAATGTTGGGGGATCTCATGAAAATTTGAAGAGAATTAATCAGAGTAGCAGAAAGGGACTAAGGGAACGGAGGAGGAGAGGAAAAGGGAGGTAGTGGGGAATGAAATTGACCAAATTATATTGTTATATGCATGTACAAATATGTGAGAACAAATTCCACTACTATGTATAATTAAAATGCACTAACAAAAAACAGGGGAAAAAAGAAGCTATAAGACCCATAACAAACTCAGTCCTGGAACAAAGTATAAAGATGCCTTCTAGGTGCTAGGGTTGTGGCTCAGCGATAGATCACTAGCCTAGCACATGAAAGTTGCTGGGTTCAAGCCTCAGCACTACATAAAAATATAAGATATTTTTTAAAAAGATGCCTTCTAGATGGTTTCATTTCTTCCTTGGGAGACTTCTGTGAAAATAAGAGAAGACACATGCACAGGACGTGAACCAACATCATGTGCTGCTCACATCCTTCATGTTGAAAGTTCAGCCCATGATCCTCCCCCCATGCCCCTCTCTGTGGCTTCCTGAAGCCTTGGCTCTACCAGCACATTCCAACTCAGCAGAACTCATGAGACACAAGTCTCACTCTCAACATGCTTTTCATGATAATCCTGGATTTAGTAACACCTGTTCTGAAATGCAATGCCAAAGGTGCCTGACCATCTGGTTTGAAGGAAAGAATGCTGAAGCAGAGCTGGAAGACCTGGATTCATGTCCCAGGTCTGCACTTCACTGACTCTCTGGCCTTGACAAATTATTTTACTTCTATGTTCCATTGTCACACACACCCAAAATACCCCCATGTATTCCATCTCTTACAAATGCATTCTGAATTGTACACTTGGAGAATGCCTGCATGCCTACCTTTCCACCCAGGTTAAGACTATTATTCATTCTCTTACTATTAATTAATTCAATTGGATTACAAGGGAGTGTTGGACAATTTTGCCATATGGAAAATTCAGGCTTAGATGAGTTTGAAAGTGAGAAGTAGACAGGGCAAGAGTAATCTTTGGCAAGCACCATAGCACTACACTGGCTTCTAGAATCAGAGGAGAAGAGTCAGGAGCCAGGAGACTGCCAGTTGGGTTAAACTCCCTAAACAATTATCCAGGAATATAACAAGAAAGCAGCCCAAGCTGGAATGCCTGGTAGATAGAGGACTGGTTTACCCTTTATACAGTTTAGGCTGGTTTGAATTATTTTCTATCACTTGGCACCACTGGTCCTGATTAGGTATTTCCCACAAGATGGAAGTTACTGCTCATAGGAATATAGGGTGTTTTCTTTGCCTTCCATTGTCACCAGTTCCCATTTTAATCTGCAAGTGAATTAAAACAGCAAGACAATTTTTGCAGATTTTAACTGCAAAATTTACCAAATTTGGGCCTTCCTTCACTTGTTCAGTACTGCTTCTGATTTAAGGCATATTTGTAACACTTATCCTATCTGCTGATGTCCTTAAAAGAGCTGTGACCCCCTCACAGAGGGGAAATCTCGGTCATATCTTATGGGGAAAGAAAGGAGGTCATGACATTTTAGGCAACACTGAGAATCCAGAAAAATGGAATGCAGTATGAGTATCTATTGTTTCAAACTGAAGGGAGCTGTTTCCCTGAAAGGGAAAAAGTTTGCTTTACTACTAAGAATAGCATAAAAGAAACATCAGCCCAGTGCCTTTAGCTGAGAAATGAATTTCATTAGAGTCACAGTTATTGTCTATTGTTCCCATTGGTTGTTCTAGTTGGGCTGAGATCTGATTTTCACTTCAATTCTCACAGTTGTCATTATTACTTCCCTTTGTGTAACTTTTGGGAAAAAGTTCAATGTGAATCAGATTTTGTTTTTAGCTCCCACCAAAGAGAGACTTTTTTTTTTAATACAATGAAAGCAAATACAATTAGATCAAAATACTTACTCACAATGGAGTAACTTTTAGGAGTGTTGGTGAGTCCTCTGCCTTTCATTGTTTCATAATTTGCAATTACATGACTCTTCCCGTCCCTAACTTAGATGGGGTGCACCTGCTGCCCAAACCCTTTGACTTCCTTTAATGCAGGCTTCCTCTTTTTTCCATGATATTTGCAAACCTGAAATTTATTACTGGATGTTTCCCAGTAAAGGGAGCGTGCAAACCTCTCAAACATCAAAGGAACACCACTTCACCACTCCCAGTTTTTTGTTTTGTCCTTAGAGGCTAAGTTTGGAACTTCAACTTTTCTCAGAGATTCCAAGTGACCAAATAGCCTTCCCAAATTTTCACTCTTAAATTCCCCAGATTCTATTTCTGATGTTTAAAACCAATATATATATATATATATTACTGTGGTTAATCACATAACAAAAAAATTACCTTTTTTGGTACTGGAGATTTATTTTTAATTTTTTTTTTTTTAGTTTTCAATGGACCTTTATTTGAGTTATTTATATGCAGTGCTGAGAATCGAACCCAGTGCCTCACATGCTAGGTAAGCACTCTACCACTGAGCTACACCCTCAGCCATTTTTATTTTTTGTTTTGAGTCAGGTCTCACTTAGGGCCTAGTTGCTGAGGCTGACTTTGAACTTGAGATCCTCCTTCCTCAGCCTCCCAAGTGGCAGGGATTACAGGCATTTGCCACTGTACCTGGCCCATCTATACACTTTTTTTGGAGGGGGGGTACCAGCAATTGAACCCAGGGGTGCTTAACCACTAAGCTACATCCCCAGCCCTTTTAAAAAATATTATTTAGAGACAGTATCTCGCTGAGTTGCTTAGGGCCTTGCTAAATTCCTGAGGCTGGGTTTGAACTCATGATCCTCCTGCCTGAGCCTCCCCAGCAGCTGAGATTACAGGTGTACACCACTATGCCCAGCTCTATCTATACATTTTTTAAGTGTATAGTTCAGTATTGTTCAGGCAGTATTTGTCTTTTTCATCTGGCATATTTTATTTAACATCATATTCTCAAGGTTCACTCATGTTGTAGCATGGGTTAGGAATTCCTTCCTTTTTAAAGCAGCATAACATTCATAGTACAGATATACCACATTGTGTTTATCCATTCATACAGCAATGGACATTTGGGGTTGTTTCCTCCTCTTGGCTTGTAAATTGTGCCACTATGAACATTGCTGTGCAGATGTCTCTTTGAGACTCTGCTTTCAACTCTTCTGGCTACATACCTAGAAGTGGAATTTCTAGATAATATGGTAGTTGTATTTTTATTTTTTTTGAGGAACCCCTATGCTATTTTCTTCTTTCAGTTTTAACCTAGATATGTAAATTATAATATTTGCAGATTAAGAAGCGTATGTCAAGGAACCAGTAATGTTTTGGGCAGACAAGTAGAAACCAAGTGTGGAGCAGAATCTAAATTTAAAAATGAAGTTAGAGCAATGTTACAGCAGTGAGGCTTTTATTTTGAGATTTGGGCTCTTCAAAATTTAACTTCATTTTCAATCTGTGATTCTCACTTCCTTATAGTGTGTTTGGCCTCTTCTCATTAAGCTTCATTTCCTCCACTAGAATGAATTTTCAGAGATAATGAGGAGTCAGAGATCCACTTTTTCCTTTCTCCAAGCTTTCTTTACTTATTAGGCAGGTAAAATAAAACTAGATAGAAATCAAAGTCCTGAATGCTCACCTTACATTGTTTTTTGTTTTTTGGTGGTGGTTGTTGTTTTGAGGGGTTGCTGAGGATTGAATCTAGTGTCTCTTGCATGCTAAGCAGTTTACCCCTGAGCTACACCCCAGTCAACATCATTTTCTGGGAGGGATTCTTGAGCTGAAACCTAGAGCCTCATGCATGCTAGACAAGTGCTTTAATCACTCAGCTACATCTTCATCCTAACATATTTTTATGGCTGAAATTATGTGCAATTTTTTACAGATCTTGCTATCAAAAAGTTTCACATCAAGCAGCGTTATGCTACATCATTTTTTAAAATTTTGTAGTTGTAGATGGACAGAATGCCTTTATTTAATTTATTTTTTTGTAGTGCTAAGGATCAAATCCAGTGCCTCACACATGCTAGACAAGCTACAGCCCCAGCCCACTGTGCTACATCTTCACACCAAAATACTCTGATTATTTGTCAGAACACACAAAGGGGGTCCAATTTCTTAAAGTATATTTTTGAACATTTTCTTTGTCCAAATGCTTAGCCTAAATGATGGAGGTGAGCAAACCCAGCACGTCGGATATCAGCCATGGACATTTCCTATGTACCACTTTTCCCAAACATCTGAAAGAATGGGAAGATTAAACAGTGTTATTTGATACCCACATTTCTGGAATTTCTGAGGATACATCTGTGGTAGAGGAAAGGTACTAGACTAAAGAGGATAGAATAAGGGCTGTGAACACTGCCTACCTCAAGAAATTCCTGGTCAACATGGTGGCACACACCTGTAATCCCAGCTACTTTGGAGACTGAGGCAGGAAGATGGAAACTTTGAGGCCAGACTCAGTAACTTAACGAGACTGTCTCAAAATAAAAAAATATAAGGGGCTGGGGATGTTGCTCAGTGGTAAAGCACTCCTGGGTTCCACGAAAAGGTGGATGGGGGTGGTAGGGATGTAGCTCTCAGTGATAGAGTGCTTGACTAGCGAGTGTGAAGCCCTGGGTTCAATCTCCAGCACTGCCCCCCCCCAAAAAAATCCTTCTTTTTCCAAGCACTTGCTTTTCTTTTGTAGCAATCCAGAATACAATGGTTCTTAGCATAACTGCACAAGCAAATCACTTGGGGTGATATTTTTTTCCAATTCCTGTATCCAGGTAGCACCCCAAAAGCAATGACATGAGCATTGTTAGGAAGTGGGACCCAGGCATCAGTATATTTGGAAAGTACCCCAAGGTTAAGAATAGCTATGCCTCAGATTAAAAGATTGCTACTGATTTCTGTACCCTATCATAATGATTTTAAATTTACCATTTTTATTAAAGAACAATACATAAACTTTGATTTCAAAGGTGAAGTGTCACATAATCCATGTCATTTATGCTCCAATAAGCATAAGAGCAAAGATTCCTCAAGTATCATTCTCTCTACAAGAAATAAACAAATAGATAAAAATATGCACTACAGGGCTGGGGCTGTAGTTCAGTGGTAGAGTGTTCACCTCATATGTGGAAGGCACTGGGTTTGATCCTCAGCACCACATAAAAATAAAAATAAAAGTATTGTGTCCATCTACAACTAAATATGTATACACACACACACACACACACACACACTACAGGGCTGGGGCTGTGGCTCAGTGGTAGAGCGCTTGCCTTGCACGCATGAGGCACTGAATTCGATCCTCAGCATCACATAAAAAATTAATAAAAATAAAGATATTGTGTCCATCTATAACTAAGAAGATATTTTAAAAATATGCACTACAAATCAGTGTGTCCCCAAATTAATTTCCATGAACAAAATCATTTTTCCATTTTATGACTGTTTGATACCACTGTGGCTTATGTATTTTTTACTATTTTATAGAACTCTATACTTTTCAAAGAGCTGCAGGTTTGCTCTTCCTTGGGGTATCTGTTTATTGGTTCCCACGCAGTTTTGTTTCTAGTGGTTCTACTGAGTATTGAATGCTTGTGACTCATTGGAATGTTTACCTTTTAATTCTTTTTAACAGTCTACCTCCTGGTCTCCTTCTACCTTTGATGTTAACTGGCTAATGTTGTAGTTCATTTCCTGTTGTTTGCAACTTTGGAATTAAATGCACACATGAAGTCAAAGCAAATGAAAGGCCCAGGTCAGTTGTCCTGTTTAGGGCTGCAGCTGTGGTTTTGGAAGGTCCCAGTTCAACAACTGGCTTGTCCTCTCTCCTCTTACCTCCCCCATCCCCCCCACCTCCACCCTGCAATAGAGGCGTATCCTTCGAAGTCAGGGTTATTAAGGTTGGCCTAGTGTTGTCTGTGCCAGTAGTTAGCTTTTCCTGGGCTGAATCATGTATTTTGCTTGGAAAATGTATTTGACAAAATTCAAGTGGAGAATTTGTCTCCATTTATGTAGCATGTAAGGTCCTATCCTTGAATGTCCTTTAACTCCTGAGATTTCAGATATAATAATATGGTACAAGTTTGCTTGTTGATTGCTGGGGGTGGAATGAACAGGAGGTATTATGGGCAATTGTTTTCTTATGTGGCATTTGGAGTCAGAGATACTTGGTTTCAATTTATAACTTAGTTCAAACATCCAAGATCATAAACTTGAACCTTACAAGTTGGTTGTACAGATTGAATAAGATAAAGTTAAGTTATGCAAGTAAATATTTGTTCCTTAATTAGCCACCTATGTAATCACAAATTAGAAAAACATTCTGGTTTTATTAGACTTTTCAGCATTATAAAATAATAGAATTGACCAAGTTTCACCTGATACCCTACTACATGCCAGGCTTGTGCTATACAAGTTATGAGGAAGGAAAAAAAAAAAAACATGATCTGCTAGCAAGCTGTTTAGGACTCAGACAGGAAGAAAGTTACACCCATGTGATCTATTGAGTAATATGAGGCCATCTATAAGCAGGGGCTACATTCTGAACTGGAATGTTCCCTTTGCCTGGGGTGGAGCCTTGAGTTGATGGTTAAAGGACTGAGAACACAGTAGGAATTTGTGGAGTGAGAAATATCACAAACTGCTCAGTGCTTGTCTCTGATTCTCACAGGTCTTGGCTGTGCAGGGAAATCACAACTCTCTTTCCCTTTTTTAGGGTTCCAGCTTGGTCTGAGAATTGAGTTGACATAAAATAGATTAACAGGAGAAGAGTATAGAAGACACAAGGTTTTTTTTTTTTTAATCTACAAATTCAATAGAAGTTTTACTTGACACAGAAGCCCTCATAAGGAAACAAAGCCCCAAAGAAATTGCAAAAATGTATGTGTTTTTGTATTAGGTTGAACAAAGGCAATTGTAGAAAAGTAACTAAATTATGTGGGAATGCTAAAGAAAGGTAATTATTTTAACAAAGTCTGTTTGTACAGATTTTTCCCAGCTTTGACTCCCAGAGGAAGAATGTTTTTTTTCTCCTGATACAGAGGGTGTTTTCATGTGGGTGGTCTATCTCCTGTGTTCAAAAAGAAAAAGGGAGGTTAGAATGTTCTTCTTTCATCTGCTGTTTTTCAGGTGCCTTTAGCTCAAAGTAATCCTTATATCAAAATGGCATATAAAGGGGTGTTATATTCTTCCAAGCATTTTACATCAGGGGTACCCTCCAGGCAAGGAAGATGGCAGCCAATGGCCCCAGGCTATAGCTTCTAGCTGAGCTGTGGTGGTCCAGTGCACCCATCCCTGACCCAAGTCTGCGGGTTGTGGGGGTCACTGAGTGACAGAGAACATTATTATTGCTCATCTTATTAGAACACCAGGCTGATGGTACAGGAGTTCTACAAATCAACAAAAGAAAGGAAAAGGAAGAGTGGGCTAGGCAAAGGTTCTAGCCACTACATGTCATGATACTTGGAATTTTATTTGCTTTCCAGGCAGGAAACTAGAAATCCAAAATGTCCCAGAAAAACAAAACAAAATACAGGAACCAAGCAACCCATAATATAGTCCCCCTGTATTACCTACAGGATTCTGCATTAATGTTACTGTCACACCAACCCCTATATAGATACTTCAAAAAAATGTTCATTATGTTGCTCATCTTTTTCCCCTTGTGCTCAGGGCATTTTCTCTATAATTTCTTATGACACATTTTGTTTTTTTCCTGCTTTTTCTCCTTGCCTTGTCTGTAAGTCATGTGATTCTATTTTGAAATATTCTCTTTTTCTCCTCATCTTCCTTATCTGTTAGACTTTTTACAATGTCTTGTTTTGGACTTTTCTTTTTTGCAGTACTGAGAAGTGAACCCAGGGACACTGAGATACATCCCCAGTCCCTTTTTAGTTTTTTTATTTTATTTTATTTTTATTTTGAGAAAGGGTCTTGCTAAGTTGCTGAGGCTGGCCTTGAACTTGTAATCCTTGTCTCAGCCTTCCCAATAGCTGGAATTACAGATGTGTGTCACTGCGCCTAGCTTGTTTTGGACTTTTTCTAAAAGAAGTCACTAATAATGAATAACTCTTCTGAAAGTTGTTAGGATGTTGTATGCAATGTATGCTGAGAAAAATAGGGCCATCACCCTGATAGTTACACCAGACTTCACTGTTGGAGTACAGTGGGGAGTGCAATAATGATATGATTCCATTTTACAAATAGGAAAAAGTTAGGTATGAATCCAATAGCATCACCAGAACAGCTTTAAAAAGAAGACTTCTATATAAACTTATTAAAAGATAAGTTTTTAGTCAGAAGAAATAATCCCATTCTCAACATTTAAATGATCCTGAAAAATATACAATTCCTTGAATATACATGTGTATATTTTATATTCTGTTTATTTTCAGTATCAAACAGTAAAGGCAAAGGTTTATCTAAGTTCTGACAATACTTCCTTAACAGGAAATGAAACTGCCGATGTTTCATAAAGCAGACAAAGTACCTAATTGATGAAGACATCATGCTGATTCACCATACAAAAACTGTCTTAAATGTCATCAACTGAATATTTATGTATACTTTTAAAATTAAATTACTTTCAAAAATCAAATTGCTTTATAGACAAAGTAATGTAATGGTGTAATCCACATTCAGAATGTATTTTAAGAATTTCTGACTTACATCCTGATTATAAAACATGCAAGTAACAATCATTTGATATTTTTGAGCTGGGGCAGTTGGAGTGGGAAGTGGAAAGAGAAGCACTGGAAAATTTTGACAACAAAGTAATGTCTGGTTATATGTACTACTTTTTACTTTTTGAGAGTTGGCATTTTTAACTGTTTTTTTTTCTTTAATTCAAATAGAAAGTTGCATGCTTTACCCAGTGTCAACGGTTTGGGTGGTATTTGTTTTGTTTTTAAAATAAGTACTTGGTGGGGGCTGGGGTTGTGACTCAGTGGTAGAGTGCTTGCCTAGCATGTATGAGGCACTGGGTTCCATGCTCAGCACCACATAAAAAGATTTAAAAAATATTGTGTCCATCTATGACTGAAAATAAATAAATAAGTACTTGGTTAGCTGATTATTTGGTTTACCTCATAGTCTTAAATTGTAGTTTATAATTCTTGCAATGTATGCTTTATCACTTTGCTCACTTTATACTGCTGACTTTCTCTATTAGAGAAACTGGAAAAATATTAGAATACCCAGACTCTCTCATAATCAAATTATGCCTCCTGATGCATTTCAGCTAACGATGTAGGGGGAAATGCTTGGAGATTACTTTCTTCAGAATTTTTTTTTAAAAAAGGTCAAACTATTTGAGGAAAAGCTTTTTATTTTATTTTATTTTTTTTTTAAACTCTGTGCTTTCCCCTTTTCCCCATGTAGAAAATTGACACAATGGGGCTGAGGGTGTGGCTAAGTTGTAGAACACTTGCCTGGCACATCCAAGTCCCCTTGATTCAATGTCCACCAAAAAGCAAGAAGAGATGAAGGAATGAAGAAATGAAGGAAGGAAGGAAGGAAGGAAGGAAGGAAGGAAGGAAGGATAGAAGAAAGGAAGGAAGGAAGGAAGGGAAAGGAAAGAGAAGGAAGGGANAGGGTTGGGGACATAGCTCAGTGGTAGGATGGTTACCTGGCATGCATGAGGCCCTAGGTTCAATCCCTAACACACCCTTCCAAATAAACAACAACAAAAATAAACCAAACCAATCAACCAAATCAAACTAACTTTAAAAAAGAAATTGTGCAAAATATTAGCCCTCTTCCTACTCATCAAAGAATGGTGAGCCTAAAAGTAACATGATTCCTGCCTTCCTGGATCTTGTGCTCTAGTGGGAAAGATAGATCTTAATCAAATAATTTTACAAGTAAACAGGAAGCCACAACTGGGAAAAGTGCAATGAAGGAGGTATTAGTAGAAGGTACAATAGGAAAAGGTGGATGGGTGGTCTGGGATGTCTCCCTGAGAAAGTAGTGTTTAAGCAGAGAGCCATGAGGAGGGTTGAGGAAGAGTAAGCATTATTTAGGTGAAGGGGAATGAAAATATTCAAAGAAAATCAGACTTTGTTTTTCAATTCAAATAAATCTCACTCCTAGATAAAGCAGTTTGTCACTTGGATAAAATAAGTTGCTATTCCCTTCAAAAAAAAAATTTTTTTTTAACCAGAGCTCTCTTTTCAGATCTTGAGAAAGAAGTGTCCCAAATCTAGGCCAGGATAGAACTTCTGTATCTAATGTAATTTGTAGTCTCTCTAGGGAGGTAATCAACAAATCCTGATAAAACACTTGAGTAACATTTTTCTGCAAAGTTATGGTTACCTCCCAGCTGACTGACTGCTGACATCCTGTACCAATAGTTCACTTATTGTAATCCTTGTATCTCCAGCAGGACAGAGATCTTTGAATTGGCCTGTTCAGGAGCCACTTTGTGGAGTTTGAAAAAAAACCTTGAACCCTGTGTGGTAGCATATACCTGTAATCCCAGCTACTCAGGAGATTGAGACAGGAGAATTTCTTAAGCCTAGGAGTTAGAGACCAGCCTGGAGAATATCAGGAGACCCTGTCTCGAAACATAAACAAACCCTGGTTCATGCTCCTGTGCAATCTCGTTAAAGTCTAGGAGAACTCTTCCCTAGGAACTGTACACTCCTGACATATTCTTAGGTTTAGTTCCTGTGGATTTTTACACCTTGAGGTAGCACACTGTACTAAGATTCAGGGTGGGCAAGAGGTCCACTTTTCTTTAGTCAAGTGACAGAAGGTGAGAAGACAAGAGGAATTGAGCATGACTTCTTCACCTCAGGAGCATTTTCAGGCAAATTGTTCCCAAAAAGAATAGATATGGAAGGAAGTTGAGGTTTAGAACCCGAGTCCCTTAGAACTTAATTCTAAGTTGAAAATTTTGTATACCTCAAGTGGCAAATATTTCCCAGTTTGACTTTGCTGAACTAGATGGCTTCTACATACTGGGGCAGAGACTTATATAAATGACTCTAAAGTGATTTAGAAATCATGTCAAATGATTACTCTGAGGGCTATTGGATTCTACATTCCCTGGGGGCAGCCTCCTACCTCTTTTTGTGTTTCCCTTGTTGGGGCTCAGAAAACAATTCCCCAAAGTAAGGCACTTTGGCATGCTGAGTTGTTTGAACTGAAGGACCTTAGAAGGGCTTCAAGCAAAAATCTCTTTCTGCGTCCTTCTTGCCCTTCTTTCTCACGCTGCTCCCCTTTCTCCCTTAAGACAGGCCACAGAAGCTAGAAATCCCCCTCCCCAGGGTGGGTCATAGAAACCAGAACCTCCATCCCCCAAATCTAGCCAGAAACCTAGAAATATTGCTCTAAATTTTTCCCACCTTTCTGTGTTAGAGCTGGCCATGAAAACATTCTCTGACCTATGTTGTCTGCTTGTAAATCACAAGACTCATTCCAGAAGGGATCTTGCTCTATACTCAGGAGGAAAGAATGCTACAAGGAAAGGTCGAGAAAAAATAAGAACAAACAGGGCTTGCTGGGTTCCCGGTCTCACTCTATTACCATTATTTCATTCTCTTTTTGTCCGTTCACTGTTCTACGTGGCTATTCTTGCTTCATCAAATCTAAGCCTAAAAATAGGCAGTTTTCCCTGGGTCTTTAGGTCTTTAGTTTTTCAAGGCTCATGTACATGTAAAACTGATTAAATAAATTGGTTATGCTTTTCTCTTGTTAACCTGTCTCCTATTATAGGGGTATCAGCTGTGATCCTAATGATGGATGAGGAAAGGTGAAACCCCAAGACCACTCTTCTCAATGGCTCCTTTGAGGAAGATAGGGTAATTATTATTCAGTGGTTATTGTTCCAGAAAGATCATATGGTGCTCATTAAAAATAGAATCTTAAAAGGCAGGTCTTGATGCAGTAGACCAGAAAGAAACAAACTGTTCTGAATTTGCCCCTCCCCCAAGGGTTTGTTTTAAAAGGAAAATCTCAAATAATTATTGCCTAAACCAAAAGATTATATATATATTTCATTGGAAGGAAGGCATATTCTTTAAAACAATACTTTTTATTTTGTCTTTTTATCACTTGCAAATGTCAACTTCATATTTTCACTTCCTCTCTTGGACCAAATCTTAGGAAGATATCATTCTTTCCTACAAGTAATTGGCAGGAAATACCTAGGGTTTAAAAGGTACACTCTGCTTTTTCCCACTGAGTTGCAGTTGGAAAGAATAATAAACTGCATGAAATTCAAACCTAGGACAATACACCCAGAAAAATACTAACACAATAACCTGGGTTGCAAAACTTGTTTAGCAAGTTTCAGCTGGGGGTTAATTAAAACCTGCTTAGAAACCTCTTAAAAGACAGCCTGGAATGTAAACCACATACATGCCACCTAGATTCTTTTTTTTTTTTATATGCTGTCAAATCATATATTTAGGAAATCCGTTGTAAAATTCCTTCAGATAAAGCATACATGTTTCAGAACCTAGATTCTTCCTTCGAGCTTTCTTCTCCCCACTTTCCTGGATTTTGGTGGGAACTTTCCCCCAGAATTCCATGTGGTCTGACTGAGACCATAGTGTCTGTGACTGTGACACAACCCTTTGCCTCCCATCTCAGGAAAGAAAGGAGCAAGAGTACAGTGGGTAGAGCCTCTCAGTACTTGAAAACAACTGCGTTCCTTTTACCTCCTTAAGTGATTTGGCCCCCCTGGGAGGTGGGGTGGGTTTGGGGTGAGAATAGGGGAGTGAAGAGTTGTAAAAAGTTTCCCCAGTAGTTCAAGTTTTAAGTCTCTATGTTTTTTTTTTTTTAAGTTTTTTTAGTTGTAGATGGACACAATACCTTTATTTTTAAGTGATGCCAAGAATCGAACTCAGCGCCTCACATGTGCTAGGCAGGCACTCTACCACTGAGCTATAGCCCCAGCCCCCTCTATGTTCTTTTTTGTTTGTTTGTTTTAGTTTGCTGCTGGGGATTGAACCCAAGATCTTGTACATAGTCCACCACTGAGCTACACCCCAGTATCTAACTTTCCATGTTTTAAGATAAAGAGGAGTTAAGTGACATTGTTTTGCACAGGACAAGAGACCAAAGTGAGATCAAAGGCAAAACAGGAAAAGGTAGAAATGCAGCCTGACATTTGACATGCCTGTAAAAGAATATTGAACTGGTGAAATATTCTCTAACCTTAGCTGTACATTCCCTCAGAAGTTCCTCAGGTTACCGCTATTATTTCTTTTGTCCAGGCTTGTTCAGAGTGATTGTCAGTTAACACCCCGTTGGTGGATAAGAATCTGCGAGATGTGCAGGAAATAAGGCCTGGTATAATTATAACATAATGCCATAACAACATTGCTCAAGACTACCTCGGTACAACATGCCAGAGTACATAATGACCATCACGCTGACAGGCATTTGGATGACGATTAGTGCTGGATCTCATCTGGGAATCAGGCTGCAAGCCAGAGAAACTGGAAAATGATTTTTGATTTTTAACTCCTTGGAGGCTCATGTGGAAAATTTAGGAGAGCAAAATTTTTGTTTCTACTAAGTGAACTCAGGTATAGTTAAAGGAAGAGAAAATGAAATGGGATAGTTCCTGAGCCATTTGCCTTGCCTTGAAGCTGGTCTTTCATGGAAAAGCTGAATTTTTCCTGCAGAGCTGGCTGAGAAGTGTTGTGGTAGGGAGCTAACACTAGGAAGCCCACATTCCTCCTTGGTTCCTCTAAGTTCATCTAAGTGCAGGCAAAACCTTTTCAGGTTTCAAAGAAATAGTCTCAGTCCTAAAGTGTCAGTATTTTTTAATGACAAAAGGCCACTAAGTAAGGGCTGGGGTTGTGGCTCAGTGGTAGAGCTCTCACCTAGCATGTGCAAGGTGCTGGGTTCGATCCTCAGCACCACATAAATAAATAAAATAAAGCTATTGTGTCTAACTACAACTTAAAAAACATATATATATATATATATATATATATTTAATATATAATATATTATATATAATATATATTATATAAAATATATAATATATAATATATCTAATAAGTAAATAAAATAAAGCTATTGTGTCTAACTACAACTTAAAACACACACACACACA
>NW_026000249.1:12924942-12929706 GCF_001458135.2 Marmota marmota marmota | reverse complement strand
AAAAAAAAAAAAAAAAAAAAAGAAAGAAAGAAAGAAAAATGATAATAGTTATAGCAGTATCTACCTCATAGGGTGGTTGTAAGACTTAGATGAGATAATAATGTATATAAAGAGTTGAACTTAATGCCTGGTTCCTGGTAAGTACTTAATAAACATTAGCTATCATCGTTAGCTATTATGTTGATAACCATCTGGAAACTACTGAAACATTTTTTCTGGGCAGATGTGAACCACAAAAAAGAAAGAGCTGATGGGGAAATAGGGTGCTGGGAGAATATTATGAGGAAGGGCATTTGATGGCCTTTGATAGGTGGGACAACAAAGGCAATGAAGATGGGAATGGGTTCCATAACAGTGTGGGCTGTCTGTCAGTCTGAACTGTGGGTAACAGCTGACTGGCTTGAAGCCCAGGCTGGAAACACAAAGGAAAGGGGTGGGAATGAAGCACAAGGTCACCTGAGGTGACAACTCACAGAAAGAGACATGAAAGCAAGAAAACAAACATGGCCCCAGTCAAGCAAACAGGATTCTAGGAGCAGACAAAGCCATCTGCAGATTCTGATAGAGAAGCCATGCCTATCCTAGTCAGGGAGGAAGCTGCTTCATTTCTAGCAGGAGGTGGTGGTTGGTTTCCCAGGGTACCATCAGCGCTATTAGTTGATGCTGAGCAGCCACTTGCCTCAAGGAGCAGTGATAAGTGTCATCTGTTCTAAGCCCTGCTGGGTACCCAGTGAAAAGGAGACTCCTAAGAAAAGGTAGCATGGGTCTAAGGTGTGAATAAATCATTAGGTTGATCAGGATTGTTTCTTCTATATTTCTGTGAAAAAGACTCTACTTTCTTTCTCTAGAAAAGATTACCTCATGGAATCTATGCAATTGATGATCCTGGACTCTAGTTGGACAATGACAGGCCATGGCTGTACTTTCAACCCTGTAATCAGATAAGTAGCAGATGTCTTAAGTCTGTGTGGACAAACTCAGCTGTTTCTTGCTTTTATAGCATCAGAACTTGACTTTTTAAGTCTTTTAGGGGCATCATAAACTTAGCAAATAACAGTTGTTTTAAAAAACAAACCCAGAAATATCCTGATGTTAATAATTGACAAGTCCTTAGGCCTGAAATACTATTCCTCCCAAATGATGGTCAGGTATAATGTTTTAGTAAATTACTAATTTTTAAGTTACTTTTACAGGGGCGTTGCTTACATGGACTTTTTTTTTTTTTAAATTTTCCAGGTCTATCGTTGTTTGTTATTTTATTTTCAATAATTTCCCCATGTTTTCTTACTTGTCTGGTGATTTCAAGTTGTACACTTTTGCTTTATAGTTCAGTTTTTAAAGAGGCGTCTTTGTAAGTGAGTTGAACCTTCTTTGGACTGATGTGGGGTTTCAGCATTTAAATTTTTTTTTTCAAAATATTTATTGTTTAGTTATTGGCAGACACAACATCTTCGTTTGTATGTGGTGCTGAGGATCGAACCCGGGCCGCACACATGCCAGTCGAGCGCACTACCGCTTGAGCCACAACCCCAGCCCTCAGCATTTAAATTTTACACTTAGGGGATTTCTCTGAAATGGATACAAAAGCCTCATAAAAGCTTTCCTCCTGATAACACTGGGCCTTAAAGGTTAAGCTCTAAGATGGATGAGAAAACAAAGAATTATATTGTAAATAGCTTGGTTAACTTATTCATATAGTTAACCAAAGTCAGCATGTAGTTGTTTTCCTCTGAGAGTCCCAGTTTCCAAAACAAAATCTTCAAAATATCTTACAAGGCTCTTTATGTTAGTTACCTTTTTATTTTTGCCAGCATTTCCCTCATAGTTACTTGCTATCTTAGCAGGCTCCTGGTAGAGAATTGACTTTGTAACCCTATTTTCATGGCATGGTTTTTGAGCCACCAACAAATCCCAAAGCTGTATTAAATGCCACCCAGGGTTACCCTTTTACATATGACTACCTTCTAATTTAGGAAGCCATAAGAGATACTGATATAAAGGAATGCAAGACAAAATCCCTTTCCACTGGAGAGCCCAGGATTTATTTCAAAGAGAACACAGAAATAGAGTATTGTTTTTCAGGTTTCCTACAACTTCTTTTGGAAAACTATAATCTTGAGTATTATTCTACAGTGGTTCTTATCAACTATCATTTTCATTATTGTGGGGTTTCATTATAGTGGGTTTGGGAATGTATGTCAATGTAATGACTAATAAAAGGAGTCCACATGTCTAAGGAGAAAACTTTTTGCCTTTTATTTCATTTTCAGTTCTTGAGAAAGCATTTGTTTACTTCATTTTCCTGGTAACTTGAAAGGCTCCTATTGTTTCTCTAGTATAGAAGCCCATTATGTTAACACAGTACCACAAACTTACCCTCCAAATAAGATGCTAATTTATCTGATTTGTCCAAGTCCAGCTTTGCAAATTTTCATTCGCAAACTCCCTGTAGAAATGTTAAAATTTTTGCTCCTAACAAAGTGACCTAGTTGCTTTACCTTCACAAGTTATCTTTTTTAAAAAAAAATTAATACCTTTATTTTATTTATTTATGTGGTGCTGAGGATCAAACCTAGTGACCCATGCGTGCAAGGCAAGCACTCTACCACTAAGCCACAACCCCAGCCCACAAAGTGTTTTGTTAGGAGTTGGGGCTATAGCTAGGTGGTAGAGTCCTTCCCTAGCACACAGAACCTGGATTTAATCCCAGCGTCTTATTGGTGGGTAGGGAATGGTGTTGGTATTTTTTCTTATTTTCAGTGTTTCATAATATCAAATCCATGTTTTCCTTGTGTAACAGTGGCCTGACTGATTATGGGCTTCAGTTTTTAACCTGGTTTCTCAGCTCTTAAAAATTTTGTCAGATGAAGTATATGGTGTCATCAACATAGTAAAATATTGTTACATGCTTTGGAATTCAACTAGCTTCATTCCAGACTTTGATGTTGGTCATTTAAAAAAATTATAGTTGTAGATGGACAGAATGCCTATGTTTGTTTATTTTTATGTGGTGCTAAGGATTGAACCCAGTGCCCCCCACATGCTAGGCTAGTGTTCTTCCACTGAGCCACAATCCCAGTCGCGGCCATTTTTATTTCACACTTTATAGCAACAAAAAATGTATAAGGATTAGTAAAAGTGCTTACACCAAGCAATTAAATCAAAGAGTAGTTTATTAAAAAAGAATCAAAACAGAAACTCTAAGTACCAGTGTGTACATTGTACACATTTAAATGACTCACAAGAATGAAGTTTTTTTCATATATATTAAGATCACACCACCTCACTGTTTATCAAAAGATGTTCAAGGAGAAATCTGACTCCGAACTGCAGATGATTGCCATTTTAAACAGACCACATTTCAAACATGCAACAACGCCACTGGTAATAAAGCTTTGGAATGGTGCTCATTCTATTATTTTACTACAAATAGGATAGAAAGCAAGATAAGTTGAGAATTTATTCTAAAATAGAATGGAGGTTGTCATCATCTACACCAGCACTCCTCACTCCTCTGCTGCCATTTTTATCAAGTACTCCTTGTCAATCTTAAAGAGTCTCCATCCTTCTTCACTGGACAGATCAGAAGCACCTCTTCTTTTGTAGAAGTTGATAGATGGTTCATTCCATTCTGCTACCAAGAAGTGCATGCTGCTGCAGCGACGCTTCATGGCAACCTATTATAAGGGAGAGAAAACACAAACTCCGTGACATCTCACCTGCTATCCAAAACTTGATTTTGATTCAGTCACTACAACAATCTTGTAACCCTTACAAATTGGAAACCCAAAACTAGGACATACCTGGCTTAGATTCTTCAAAATTTCTGATCCTATACCAAAGCCTAAAAGAAAGAGAAGAATAATTTTAAAAGTCATTGTAAGGACTTACTGCCCTAATTTCTCCTTAGACACTTTCCCCTAAATTCAACCTTACCTCTATAATCACTCATCACGAAGAAGTCTTCAAGATACAGTAATTTTCCAATCCATGGGTCATAGGTAAAATAGTACATGGCAAAACCAACGATGCTGTGTCCTGTAATAAGAATATCACATGAGATGTGGAGAAGAAAAATAATCCATTAAAGCTGTAGTGGCAGAATCAGAAGCCTATCATAGGTTTCAAAGAAATATACATGCATGTACTATGGAAACAAGTAGCCACTGAACTGGACTGTCTCCTGACTTTTATGCTAGTGCAGTCCAGGCCACTGTTGGATGATCTCACTGTTCTCAGATATGTATTTGCAAAAAGCACACATTATGAAAGCTAGTTGAAGCCAGTCTACAACCAGATTGGCTACTCTGCAGTCTGATGCACCTCACTCAGGAAGTGAGAATGCTTTCATTACTTGCCAGAGCAAAAGTGCTATGGTCTTAAACTAAACACACACATTATTCACATCCTAATGATATACTGGTATGTGACTTGGGAATAAGTTGGGTTTACACGGCAGTTCAGAATAGTAAATATTTGTAGTTTACCAACTCTTGCTTCCTTGTCAGAACATCAGGCCAAAAGTATGATGTTTAATTTCAGAACTTGCCTTCCAATTTATATATTTTCAATTTGCTCTCCCCAGTTTTTAAGCCAGAAGAAGCAGCAGTGCCCAGAAACAGGTATTATGTAATATTCCTATGCCTCTTAAAAAAAACAAAACCAAAACCAAAAAATACCTTGTCCCTTATGTTTTCTGCTCATTTCTTCTGCCTTGGGGAACGGATGCCAGAAAAAAAAAAAAAAAAAAAAAAAAAAAAAAAA
>NW_026000249.1:12910394-12924922 GCF_001458135.2 Marmota marmota marmota | reverse complement strand
CTTGAGAAAGCACCCACCCACCCAACTTCCCCTTTCAGCTGTCTTCTGACCAGTCAACAGGGGCCAGCAAAAAAAAAAAAAAAAAAGCTTGTGACTCCCTCATAAGGGGTGTCTATAATTCCAAATGGAGGCAAAGGTTTCAAATTAAACTTTCTAGCCATTTTATATTTCTTTGCAAACAGACAGGAAGTGAGTAAAGAGCTTCTGATCTACCGTGTTTTAAGTGTGTGATAATAGGACCTTACCTCATTTATCATGATCATCTAGTTTATTGTGTAAAGGATCTTTTAGTTACCTCCCCGCCCATCCATGTACACGGAAGGGCCATGTACATGGCGAAGCTAGAGACTGTAACCTGAAGATTGGGACAAATTAAAGAAAAAAATGTGATTTAACACAATTATAAAAAAGGTTATATTAGGGTCAAACAAGAACCATTTTATGAAACTGAATTACAACAAATGACATTATACCTAACTCTTCCGGGTCTCCACAGCACTTTGATACTTACTTAAACAGCTCCTTTAACCTGCCCTATTATAAAGTACAGCACATCAATTTTCTTTCCTCAGTAATTTGAATACTGGCTGGCTATTATTTCCGGTCAACTTCTCAGTAACTTCAGCCTGTGTAGTCAAGGGTTCTACACAACAGACACTACATTTTATGCAACACTTGGTCTCTCTGGCTTCTGGACTGGGTGAGGGGTTACCTTCCGGAGTCCAGTGTTCCTTGGGCACTTCTGCAACCAGGCAGTGGTAGAAGGGGTGCTCTCCGAAACCATCCTCTAGCAGATCTGCAAGAAGGGTCAGCAGAGACAGTGTGGGCCTCTGGAGGTGACAGGTACCGAACGCTTGTCCCATCCCCCGCCACTGTTGCATTACCTTTTTCAGTTAATATTACTTGGTCTTCCATGTATTCATATTTAGCCAGTTCCTGGGGTGATGTACATAGAAGAAAGAGAAACAGAAAGGAAAATAAGGCCCCACTACCACCAGCTCAGAGGGAAGGAACGGGCAGGCACAGCTAAGTGGTTGCGGGAATCCTGCCCCGCTCAAGAGGCCGAAGGGGAAAGGGGAACCGGCGCCGACTTCCCCAGAAACGGAGCTGTTCCAACCCACTGCCCCAGGACGAACTCAGGCCTCCCACTACCTTGATCAGCCGCAGGATGTCACTACAGTCGGCAGCGGTGGCAGGGCGGATCACGAATTTAGCCATTTTCGTCTTTTGCTTTTCTTCCCTTTGCGGACTAGGCCCCTGTACTTGAACAGCAGGAGGAGGTGGTTCCTCATTCGTCTCCCGGGAGCGTCCTCTTTTCAGTCAGGCTGGCACCATGACCCGACGAACCTCGACAAGTGATAAAAATCCTTCAGCACAGTTGCAACTGCAAGCAGCGCAACGGAGCAGTGGTGAGACCCTACTTTTTAGAGCGAAGAAGCCCCGCCCCGGTCTGTGAGACAGAGGCAGCTCATCCAATGAAGTCGCGACCCCTCGGCGCACCGCCCTCATATCCGGACACCGCCCTTTTCCGGCGCCCGTGAGAATCGGAAGCGCGAGCACGGGTGGGGGTGGTGAGGTCCGCGGTGGGATTCTCTAGTAGCGCCTTCTAGTGGCGCTTCTCGGAGCCTTCCCGGAAACCCAAGCTGTTTGTTCGGGAGACCCCGAGTGACCATTGTAAAATGTAAAGGAGAATTCCCTTTGTGGCATGCCCTGGCCTCTTTGTTGGTGGGAGAAGAATCCGAGCAGCTGTGAGTCCCGAAGTCACTTGTTTTTTTCCACTTTTTCTGGAATTTTCCAGAGGTAACCTAAAGTGTGATGATGTCATCTCGCTGGTGACTAAAGGAATGTGTGCTTGTATATGGTGTTTTCTAAAATTACATAAGGTAATCTCTTTGGCTTTCTCAATAATTTCTTTCCCTTATACTTGTAATTTTTAGAGTTGAAATGTTTTGTTTGGGGCTGGGGCTGTAGCTCAGTGGTAGAGTGCTCGCTTAGCATGTGTGAGGCACTGGGTTCGATCCTCAGCATCACATAAAAATAAATAAATAAAGGTATTGGGTCCATCTACAACTAAAATAAATTTAAAAAATAAACAAATTAAAGGTATTGTGTCCATCTACAACTAAAAAAGAAATCTTTAAAAAATATTTTCTTTATCTTTTTTCCTTCTTATTTCCTTAAATTTCTCATCCTCCTGTGGCAACACTGCCCTCTGGCTCAGGTACATTCTCCATAATTTTCTTTAGAGATGGTCTGCTTTTTTTGTTTTGTTTTGTTTTTCTCCTAGGGACTGAACCCAGAGGCACTCAACTACTGAGCTACATCTCAGCCCTTTTTTAATTTTTATTTTGAGACAGGGTCTTGATAAGTTGCTTAGGGCCTTGCTAAATTGCTAAGGCTGGCCTTGAACTTTCCATTCTCCTGTTTCAGCCTCCCAAGCTGCTGGGATTACAGGGGTGTACCACTGTGCCAGGTCCAAAGGTTTGCTTTTGTTAAACTGTTTCAGTTTGCTTATCTAAGTGAGTTTTTAATTCATCTTAAAATTTTTTGAAGGATTTATTTTATTGCTTATAGGTCTTTGGGGTTTGGAAGTTTTTTTTTCTTCATAATATGTGACCATCTCCTGGCTTCCATTGCCAGTTATAGTCCCATCCTCCGTGTTTCTCTTATTTCCTTTAACCTTCTGCTTTTGAAATAATGATATATTTACAGGATGTGTGATGATGTTATCACTCTGATGACTAAAAGAATACATGCTTGTGTATTATATTTCCTAGGATTTTTGAAGGTAAGCTCTTTGAATTCCTCAATATTTTTTAAATGCCCTGAGATAGAAATATTTGGCAACAGTTGGATTAGAGTATAGTCTGGATTATACATGCTGGAACAAGTATTCAAGCCTATGAGGAATGACATTTATTTTACACCCACTTTTCCATACAGATCCTGCTGAGGGCCTGCTTTGATGTCCTACCTGGGTTCCTTGATAGATCAAATGATGATTTTTGCTGTGAGAGAAAACATAACAGGGGCCTGGAGCATTTGCATTCTGTAGAAGGAAGGGTTGAACTATCACCAAATGACCACCCCTAATATTGAATGAGTGACTCTGCCTTTGCTCGCAATATCTTGCATGTAGAAAAGAAAGTAGAAGTATATTCTTTGTTACCCTCCTGGGATTCCATGCACAGTGGGTCAACATGGAAGTTTATGAAATATCTTTTTCAAATATCTTTAAAAATAGCATTGGTTCTCATCTACCTGTGTTACTCCTGACACCATGGGCTACATACACCTCAGACTATACCTCCTGTGTGACTATAAGCCCTTTCCTCCTCTGCTTCTGTCTAAAATGCCAGAGCACTTAAGAGAGTTTGTTGTATTTACTGATAGCAGTAAATCAGACCTCCATGAATAAGCACTAACTAATCATAGCTGCCTAGTTGAAGCAAAAACAAAAGCATTTTTAATTTGAGTTGCTTAATTTTTTAGAATAGTGATTATAGCTAGCATTTGAAAAACTTTTATTTGATTAAAGGGTCAACAGATCAACAAGTATTTGTTGAGTCTTGTGTGAGGTAATTGGGGGGTATAAAGGATTACCAAGCTTTGCCACCAGCCCTCAAGGTATAAAGTTTACTTTTAGAGATGTGTTTATAGTTTACTACAACAGAATTTAATCTTTGTGAGAAAGAGAACAGAATAGGGGGAGAATAGGAGTAAGAAAAATTGCTGAGGCAGTGTGGCCTATGTGTTTTGCATTAATTGTCTCATTTGATCCTTACAACTATCTTCTTGTGGGTAATGGTAGTTCTGTCTTTACAGTTGGGAAAAACTGAGACCCACAGGGGTTACAAAATTGTCAAAGCTAGGAAGTGATAGAATGATAAATATTGATGACTTAAGACTGGTTTTATTGGCCAATGCTCAGAGAGCCATTGCTTTCTATTATGAACACTTTTTATTTCAAGGTTCCACAAAGGTCAAGGCCCAAAAGGTTCTTCTCACTAAGACTATGCCATTAGAAGTCAGTTATTTGAAAACAGATTGGTTTATACAATCTCTTTTATATTGATTATTTACTGCCACATTACATATTATCATGAATTCAGTGGCTTAAAATAACACACCCTTATCTTAGTCTTTGTGGGTCAGGAGTCCAGTCATGACTGAGTGGCTCTTCTACTCAAGGTGTCAGCTCTTCTATGTTATTATGAGGAGAACTCTTACTTCCAAATTCACTCAAGTTGTTGATATTGACAGAATTCACTTTTTTTTTCAGTACTGGGGATTTAATCCAGAGTTTGGTACATGCTAGGCAAGAACTCTGTCACTGAGATACATGCCCTGCACTTTATATTTTTTTATTTTGAGACAGGGTCTTGCTAAGTTACCCAGGCTAGCCTCAAATCTGCTATCCTTCTGCCTCAGCCTCCCTACTCACTGGGGTTACAAACATGAGCCACCACACCAGGTGACAGAATTCATTTCTTGACTGAGGACCTTGGCTTCTTTGTTGAGACCACTTGTAGTTTATAGAGGCTGCCTGTATTTCCTTGCCACATAGCCTTACCCAGAAATGCCATTTATAAGCTAGCAAGATATAATCTAATTTTTTATTGTGGTAGAAAATACATAACAAAGTTATCTTCTTAACCTATTTTCCCCAGTAGTGGGGATTGAACCTTGGAATATTCTACTTCTGAGCTACATCCCCAACTCTTCATGTGGCTCCGCCCACATGATCCAGCCAATCGGCCTCAAGAGCAGGAGGATTGTGGGAGGTGGAGAGAGGCTTGTGTGGGAGAGAGAGGCTTGTGGGAAGCCGGTGGTGGCAGTTGGGGCTCTGAGGGTTTTTCCTGAGAGGCTGTTTTGTTCGGTGTGTGTGGTTCTAAAAATAAAGTTAGTTTCTTTTGACAAGTGGCTCCTGATTGTGCCCAGCCAGACTGTGGCAGCTGTGATTACAGGAATGAGCCACTGTGTCCAGCTCGTTTTAACCATTTTAAAGTATGTAGTATAGTAGTGTTAACTATTGTTTTAATCATATTTTTTATTGCTGTGACCAAAAGACCTGACAAGAACAATGTAGAGGAGGAACAGAGTTTATTTTGGCTCCAAGGTTTCAGATGTTCAGTCAATGGTCAACCAACTCCATAACTCTGGGCCCAACGTGAGGTAGAACTTCATGGTGGAAGGGCAAGAAGGAGGAAAGCAGCTCAGACCATAGCAACAGGAAGCAGAGAAATAATTCCATTCATAGGAACAAATATAAACCCCAAAGGCATGCCCCCAGTGACTTACCTCCTCCAGCCATACCCTATCTGCCTACTGTTACCCTCCAGTTAATCCATACCAGTGGATTAATCCACTGATTAGGCTATAACTCTCCTAATCTAAACATTTCACCTCTAAACTTTCTTGCATTGTCTCACACATGAACTTTTGGAGAACACCTCATATCTAAACCATAACAACTATATATACATTGTTGTGTAACAGCTCTCCGGAACATTTTTATCTTGCAGAACTGAAACTATATCCAGGAACAATGGCACCCATTTTTTCTCCTTCCAGCTTTTGGTAGCTACATTCTACTTTCTATTAAAACTGAACCTCTGTATCTAGGAACAATGGCTCCCCATTTTCCCTTCTTCCAACTTCTGGTAGCTATATTCTACTTTCTGTTTCTAGGAGTTTGAACTACTTTCCTCCTGTAAACGGAATCATGCAGAATTTCTTTTGGAAATTGATTTATTTCATGTCCTTCTTTAAGGTTTGTGCATGTTGTAGCATGGGACAAAATTTCCTTCCTTTTTAAGGTTTAATAATATTCTGTTGTGTATATGTGCCACATTTTCTTTATCCACTGGACCATCAATGGACATTTGACTATGTAATGTTGCTGTGAACATGGGAATGCAATTATTCTCAAGATCCTGTTTTCAATTTTTTTTACGGGGGGGTGGTGGTGGTAGTGGTGTTACTGGAGATTGAACCCAAGGCACTTGAACAGTGGGCCATACTAGCAGCCCTTTTTATTTTTTATTTTGAGAAGGATCTTGCTAAGTTTCTGAGGCTGTCCTCAAACTTAAAATCCTTCTGCTTTAGCCTCTTGGGTTGAGTTGCTGGTGTACTACCCTGCCCTACTCAATTGTTGTTGTTTTGTTTTTGTGGTACAAGAGATTCAACCCAGGGCCTCATGCATGCTAGGCAAGCACTCTACCACTGAGTCAGTTCTCTTTGATGTTTACCTAGAAATGTCATTGCGGGATCACATGGTAGTTCAATTTTTATTTTATTTTATTTTATTTTTTTGCAGATTCTCCATACTGTTTTCTATAATGGCTGCACCATTTTATATTCCCATGAAGAGTACACAAAGATTTCAATTTCTCCCCATTCTCACCAGCACTTGTCATTTTGTTTTTATTTTCTTTTTGCCTACAGCTATATGGTATGCAAATATTTTCTTTTATTCCATAAGTTGCCTTTTCACTCTGTTGATTGTTTCTTTTGATATGCAGAAGTCTTTAAGTTTGATGTAGTCCAGTTTGTCTACTTTTATTGCTTTTATCTGCCAAATAGAGTCTTACATAATGTACCATAATTCTGAGAATGACATCCTATCACCTAACACCATATTCTATTAGAAGCAAGTCACACATCTCACCCACGCTGAATGGGAGAGGACCACACAAAGACATGAGCACCAGGAGGCAGCACCATGGAGGCTACCATGGAGGCCACCATGGAGTCTGTCTGCCATACTTTTAAAGGGTAATAAAAGCCAATTTATAATTCAGCATTTAACAAATACTTATTAAAGTCTATCAGAAATTGGCTGAAGAATACTGAAATAAATATGGCATATGCTATGGCTTGAATACGATTTGCCCCCCCCCCAAACTCATGCAGGAGCTGAATTGCTAAAATCTTATGTTAATGCCATTAAGAAGATGGAAACTTAATCTGATGGTGGTGTTTACAAGTGGGGCCTTTAGAAAATTATCAGATTAGATTAGGTCATTAGAGTGGAGCCTCCATGATTGAATCCTGGTGGACTGCATAAGAAGAGGGAGAGAAATTGCACAAACTCATAGATACATATGCATTCCTACCACAGTGTAATGTAGCCAAGGGGGATCCTTGCTAGAACCTGGTGTTTGGACTTTCAGTCTCTACAACTGTGAGCTAAATAAATATTTTTTTATAAATAAAGTAGCCTTTCTTAGGTATTTCATTATAGTGATTAAAAAATGGACTCATACAGGGGCTGGGGTTGTGGCTCAGTGGTAGAGCACTTGCATAACATGTGTGAGGCACTGGGTTTGATCCTCAGTACCACATACAAAAATAAATAAACAAAATAAAGGTATTGTGTCCATCTACAACTAAAAAAAATAGACTCATACAACATTATACCAGTTGTCTGGGGATGTACAGTTTAATATTACAAGCCCATAAGTTTCTAGTTATGGCTAGAAGGTATTCAGCCTCCTGGAGCAAAAGAACAGGTACAGTCAGAACTGAGATACAGTTTGTAACCCATTCAATGTGACCTACCTCCTCTAAGCTGTCCTTCCCCCCTCTCTTTCTGTGTAGTGTCCTAAGGGAAGACTACTGCTCATCAATCAGTTCAGGAATCAAGGCTCTAACTCCTCATAAGTGCTTAAGAATGCAGTCAACCATCCTTAGGCCTCCTAAAAGGACCAGTTCTTTGAATCTGGTTATGGAGGCTACTCAGTAAGAAGATCATAGAAAATAATTGCCTGTGAATCTCTGAATATAAGACACCCCCACTTTTCCCTATGGCCTCTGGGTACATGCAATAGATTTTAAAGTTCAAAATCCAGCTTACCAATCTTTGTACCATTTGCAAACTGGCAATTAAGTACTAACAGAGAATACAGGAAAATAGAGGATACTTCAAAGAAGGAAATGCTAGAGAGTAAACTCCACCCAGCCCCTTGTTCTGGCTCTGATGTGAGTGATGTTTGGCAGAGTCGGCTGACTACCCTGGAGGCTATTGCCTGAGAATTCCTCCTGGAGGTGGAGAATGTGCAGGTGAGTCACTCTGCTTGGAAAGATGATAGAAGGGTGCAGGAAGATCAAAAAGGGACACAGGACCCTAAGATTGAGAGATTTGTAATACATTTTAAGATCTCTCAAAGATTAATTATAGATGAGTGCTATAACAGAGGAAGAAAGATGTACAACTAGCATTTCTTTTATTTTTTAGTTTTTGCTGTGGGTGCTAGGGATCAAATTCAGGATCTCATGCCTGCTAGATAATACTCTACCACTGAGCCACAACCCCCAGACCCTAGCAACTAGCATTTCTTATCATGAATCATATTATAGTTTGTATTTGGAATATCCCCCCAAAGCTCATGTGCTGGGCAATGCAGCAGTGTTCAAAGGCGAAAAGATTGGATCATGAGGGTTCTGACCTCATCAGTGGATTAATCCATTGATGAATTAATAATTTGAATGGATTTACTTGGAGGTGGTGAAAACTATAGGCAGATGGGACATGGTTGGAGGAAGTAGGTAATTGGGAGCATGGCCTTAGAGACTATCTGTCCCTGGTCCTTTCCTCTCTCTTTCTGTCTTTCCTGGCTGCCATGAGTTGAGAACTTACCCCCACCATACCCTTCCACCCTGATGTTTCTGCCTTGGAGCCAGTTAATCATAGACTGAATCCCCTGGAACCATGAGCCAAAACAAATCTTTGCTTCTCTAAGTTGTTCTTGTCAGGTATTTTGATTACAGTGATGAAAAGCTAACACAGTGGTATGCTTTTCTTGGCACTTTACAGATGAAATTTCATTTAGTTTTAATTTCCATATATTATTACTTACTTTTAAATATATATCCAATTTTCTCATCTGGATTGTATTAAACTAAAATATGTGTTGCTCTATTCCAAAAAATTAATTGTACATTTAATACTATAGTCAGGAAAAATTAGGAGTAAAATCAGCCATTTAAATAAAGCTGATCTGGATGAATATAATCTGGAAGCATAAGGGATTTTTTCCTTCCAATGCGCTCAACCTCTACTGTTGAGATTTCTATCATCCTAGCATAGAAAGTTGGTGATTCTCTAATCCACAATCGTTATTGACTACTTAAAACTGAAACCTAGAGTGGATAAAGTACTAGTCCAAGATTACTCAGCTGACAGGGGCAGAATCACAAATATGACTGAAGTCTCCTAACTTAGTCAAGACATCTTTTACTATATCACTGTGCAATTACAGCCTGCATAGATCTTCTGGCAAAAAATGATAAATGTAAAAATAGACATTGTATTAAATACCATCCTAAGACTGGAGCTCATGCAAAAAATTGTAAATAATCAAAACATTTGGTCTACTTTTCACAAATTAAATTTTATGAGTACATGCCTTATTTACTGTTATTATTATTATTATTCATGATGCTGAGGATTGAACCTAAGGTCTTGTGTGTACCATTGAGCTATGCCCCTCGCCCCACACATGCCTTGTTTTAATTACAATAGGGAATACTTTTGACAGTTCCAGTCTTTCCAGCTTCTTCCTGTCTTACGTCCCCAACTGCAACCCAAGAATTAAACTGATAAGTAGGCAACATTGATCAGAAATGCCTGCAGATCAAGATAAGCAGACAATCAGCTTACTAGGAGATGCCTGCCACCTAGTGAGGCTGCAGGAAGCTGCGTGTGTCCACACTCTTTCACAGAAGGAGAATAGAGCCCCTAGGGCTTCTGCTTAAGGGAAATTATTCTCTGAACATCTAGTTGGTGAATCTGGTTACCACAATACTATTATTCTTTTTGAGATGAGAGCCATCTCCATACTTTGAAAACGGTCCACAGTTCTTCATTTATGTTCTTTCCTCATAGATAGAATACACACTCATCATCTCACTGGGAGTATGGATTTTTCAATCAAAGCAAGTGACAAGAGCATGCCAATTTTCTGTCATGAGACAAAAGAGTAGTGGACTCAGTAAGTACTTTTAGAAGGTGAGATGAGTATATTTATGTGGCAGAAAAAGCAAGGATTTTTTTTCCAGCAATAGCACCCCCAATTGAACTTGGGGGGTGCTATACCACTGAGCTACACCCCTAGCTCTTTTTATTTTTTATTTTGAGATAGGGTCTTGCTAAGTTGCTCCAGCTGGCCTTGAACTTGCCATCCTCCTGCCTCAGTCTCCCAAGTAACTGGGATTATAGGCATGTGCCACGACATGTGGCTTATTCGTCTTTTTTTAGTTAAATATATAACATTAGGATTAGGATTCATTTTTATATAATTGTAAAAGCATGGAATATAATCTGCTCGAATTCAGTTCCCAGTACTTCCCCTTTCCCTCTCCTCCTCCCTTGCCCCTGTTCCCTTCCCTCTACTCACTCTATTGATCTTTCTGTTATTTACTTTTAGTTGTTTATTTATTTATTTATCAGGCATTATGTGAACAAGATCCAATCCAGACCATATTTACTTGGGCTGGGGTTGTAGCCTAGAGGTAGAGTGCTTGCTTTATATCCTGTAAGCCCTGAGTTTAATCCCCAGTGCTGCAAAAAAAGAAAAAAAGTCTCAGAACACATGACCTAGGGCAAATTGTTTACAGCCATGTCTCACTTGAAAAGTGGGCTTCATCCATAATCTGATTAATATCCACCACAAACCACAGTTGCAGATTTTTTTGGTTCCAGGGATTGAACCCAGGGGTGCTTAACCACAGATCCATGTCCCCAGCCCTTTTTAAAATTTTTGAGACAAGTTTCACTGAGTTGCTTAGTGCCTCACTAATTTGCCAAGGCTGCGTTGGACTTGCAATCCTCCTGCTTCAGCCTCTGGAGCTACTGGGATTACGGGCATGTGCTACCATACCTGGCTACAGTTGCAGATTTTTTTTAAAGAAAAAGGTTTAAGGAAAGATGAAGTAGGAGGAAATGTCAAAAAGACTATGGTGTTGAACCTATTAGTTAACATAACTTTTATCCTTTTTACAGATTTTTTTTTGTTGTACCAGATAGGGAGAAATTGTGCAGTTATTATGGTGCAGCACAGTAGATAGCACAATTTCTCAAATTTTCTTTCATTATCTAGTCTCTTAAGTCATGGTTAAAAACAAAAAGTAATTTAAGAGCTGTGCTATTGGTTAAGCATGCTTCATTTACCTTCAGTAATATATATTAATGAAATACAATTCTCAAAATGTTCCACATTCAGTGAAAACTGTAAACCAATAATGACCAAGAAGCTCAGTGAACCCAAAGCAGCATAAGAAAACACAAAGAACACCACACCAAAGCTGGGCATGATGGTGCATGCCTGTAATCTCAGTGATTTCGGAGACTGATGCAGGAGCATTGTAAGTTTCAGGCCAGCCTCAGCAGCTTAGCAAGACCCTGTTACATGGTAAAATTTTTTTTAAAAAGGCTGGGGGTATAGCTCAGTGGTTGAATGCCACTGGGTTAAACCACAAAACAAACAAAACAACAGGTGGGGCAAAAAACACTACTCTTATTACTGCTATCTTACAACCTATCAGGTTAAAAATCACCAAAGGAAAAACCTAAAATATCATGTAATTACCAGTTAATTGAAATGAGATAAACTAAAACATGATAATCAGACTCCCACAAATGAAATTCTCTAGCTTTTGTTGATGATAAAATCAGCCACTTCTAACTAATCCAGCAAATGAAATCAGTTCTTTTTATCATGATAACAGATGAAATGTGGAAAGATCTGAAAGAGGTAACAGATCAAGCAAAGGAGGAGCACTGGGAAAGGACCTGAAGTACTGTGCTATCACAGTTGGGGCAGTTGCATGATTTGGGAAGAGAAACTGGAAATGAGTATAATTAGGACACTCTCTGAAAATGAAACTTAAAATCAACAGATAATGTATCAAACAAGGATATTCAAAATGTATTCCAAGCCAGTTAATATTTGACTTTAAACAGTATTAACGTACCTAAAAAGAGAAGGTATAAACTGGGTATGGTTGCTCATGTCTCTAATCCCAGTGATTTGGGAGGCTGAGGCAGGAAGATGGCAACTTGGAGGCCAGCCTCAGCAACTTAGTGAGGCCATAAGCAATTTAGCAAGACCTGTCTCAGAATAAAAAATAAAAAGCACTGAGGTTATCGTTCAGTTGTAAAGTGTCCCTGGGTTCAATCCTCAGGAGAGAGAGAGGGAGACAGAGACAGAGAGAGAGAGAGAGATACACACACACACACACACACACACACACACACATTGGGGAGGGGAGAGAAGGTATACTCTCTTACAATGAACTTGTCAAGTTAGAAAGGCTTTTTTTTTTTTTAAAAATATTTTTCTTTAGTTGTAGATGGCCACAATGACTTTATTTTATTTATTTATTTTTATGTGGTGCTGAAAATCAAACCCAGTGCCTCATATATGCTAGGCAAGCGCTCTATCACTGAGCCACAACCTCAGACCAGCTTTTGTCTTTTTTAAAAATTAAAATTTTTTTTTTAAATTTGTTCTTTTTATTTATGTATAGTAGAATGTATTTTGATGTATACATACATTGAATTTAACTTTCCACTTTTGTGGTTGTACATGAAGTGGAGTTACACTGGTCGTGTATTCATATATGAAAGTTATGTTGTCTGATTCATTCTACTGTCTTCCCCCACCCATTGTGAGTCAGCATCTGTGTATCAGAGAGAACAGTTGGCCTTTGTTTTTTGGGGATTGGTTTATTTCACTTAGCAGGAATGCTTTTGATTATAGCTAACAGAATACCCTACTTACAGTGAGAAGCCCGGAGGTAGCCAGTTCCAGGGCTTGTTTAGTGATTAATTGTGTTCTTAAGGATTTGGGCTTTTTAAACCCTTCAACTCTGCTAGCCATCCTCAACTCATCTCATGATCATAGGAGAGCTGGGATAACTCCAAGCATCAGGTCCTCACACCAGCACATTACAGGAAGGTATGATCAAGAGCAAAAATCTTTCTCCTAATGAGGCTGTGTCCCCACACCACCCTCCACAGTGTTGCAGATCAAATTCAGGGCCTCATGCTTGCTAGGCAAGTGCTTGAGCACTGAACTACATCCCCAATTCAGTGCTCTGTCTTTATTTGGGAAGCAATTTCCTGGAATGCCTTGGAAGTCTTCTCTCATCTCATTAGATAGTTGTAGGTAGTATGACTATGCATGGCTGCAAAGAAGATTTGGAAAATGACTATCCGATAATGGTGAAGGGAGATGCTATGTTTGGTCAAGAGTGATTATGATACTTTTAAGTTGGGCACATTACTACCCAGAACACAATTGGGTTTCTGTTAGGAAGGAATTAGAAGGAAGTGGTTCTAGGGCAGGCAACTAAAGATGTCTCCTAGGTCCGACCTGGAAAACATAGAATAAAAGAACCCCAGTGACCAAAATTGGCACCACTCAATCCAGCACTGTCTTGGAGAAATTCTCTGATGCAAGAACTCTAGTAGTTTATTTTTTTTCTCTTCCTCCTCCTCCTCCTCCTCCTCCTCCTCTTTTTGTGCTGGGAATTGAACCCATGGCTTCATGCATGCTAAATAAGTATTTTAACTCTGAGTTATATTCCCAACCCTCCAGTAGTTCAACCTTAAAATGAGTATATGTATATTATGGAGATGAACGTCATTATCTTTTATTTATTCATTCATTTAACAGATTATTATTGTGTCAGGTGTTATAGTCTCTGAAATTACAGCAGTGGAAAAATCAGACAAACATCTTTGCCATTGTGGTCCTTAAATTCTTGTGAATATATCTTAGCTAAATGTAATGAATTCCATGCTCAATAGTAAATTTCTGGGTTATAATTGTGCTCCTCAGGGCTGGGGATGTGGCTCAAGCGGTAGCGCTCTCACCTGGCATGTGTGCGGCCCGGGTTCGATCCTCAGCACCACATACAAAAAAAACAAAAGATGTTGTGTCCGCCGATAACTAAAAAATAAATATTAAATAAAAATAATTGTGCTCTTCATAGTCCCCCCTTGTTTCAAAATAAGAAATAAATAGGGTTGGTATTTGGTCCAGTGGTAAAGTACTCCTGGGTTCAATCCCCATTACCACACGCATGTGCACTTGTGTTGTGCATGCATGTCCACATACAAAAAAGGAAAATAAATTGATATTCTGATATCACATATCAGTCTTTTGGCTGATATGAACCCTCCTAGGGATACAGATTCTCCTTGAGTGAAGAGACAAATCAGGTTTCTGACTGGCATTTCTGAAAGCCATTGCTGAACCATAGTAAACTAAATAAGGCATTTCACAATTCAGCGAAGCCATTGTGGGAGACAAAAAGTCACACAACTTTCTGAAATTAACAAACCAATTGTGTGAATGAGTCTTTCCCCTATTTGGAGTGTTTGTACTTATTCATAGTTGTGAAAAGGCTACAAGATGGAGATATTAAATGATAATATTTGAAATCTATCCAAGAAAGGAGTACTGACTTTGAAACTGATTTGTGCATTGCATTATGAACTAATTTGATTAAAAAATCAT
>NW_026000249.1:12886472-12910005 GCF_001458135.2 Marmota marmota marmota | reverse complement strand
AACCCAGGGTCTCCTATGGGCTAGGCAAGGGCTCTACCACTGAGCTACAACCCCAGCCTCAGACATAGGGTTTTAAAATGACAATTTTCAAGATATTTTGTTTGTAATATGTTGGGGAGCTATTTGATGATAACCCATCAATTAAATGAGCACCATAGGTTATTCATTACTTTATAATTTACCAAAGTAAAATAAATGTAGAATGCATTTGTTCATATATAGAGACAAGTCAAAAGGGAGATATATTGACTGAAGGCTTGCAAAGAGCTAAATATATACATGAGAGGGGAACTTAAGGATTTAAGTTTGAGGTCCCATGATCATTTAGGTTTCTAGATGATGTCTCATTTCTCAGTTTGATACCCCTACTTTACAGAATCCTCTTGTTCCAGCAGTTATTGTTATTATTATTATTTTTTCACAGTTCTGTGCATTATAATTTTTATTATACATATGAGCACAGTTTTTCATATCTCTGTATATAAAGTATGTTCATGCCAATTTATGCCTTTATACATGTACTTCATTTTTTGCATTACAATTCTTAATACACATATATACCACAATTTTTCATATCTCTGCCATTTTTTATTTTGTGACAAGGTCTTTCTAAGTGCTGAGGCTAGCCTGGAAGTTATTGTTATTATACATGGCTAGGGTCATGAGCCAACTTCCCCAGATCTACCCTTATCATACTTTTCTTCACAGCAAGTCTGGGGTACAAAATTGTACCTGATGGTGGGGAAGGACACAACTAACTGCAGTCTGATAATAGCTATTTGGGAAATGCTTGCTAGCCATCACTTGCTGGCCATATTGACTTGGAAAAGTTACTCAATGTCTCTAAATCATGATTTCCTTATCTACAAAATGGAAATAATAGGAATACTGATCTCCTATGGTTTTTGTAAGGATTAAATAAATTAATTCATCAATAAGTGCTCAGTAAACAATACTTTCTCTACTACTATTTCCTCATTTGTTCAACATATCTTTATTATGTATTTGCAACACATTAAGCAATGAGCTAAGCACTGAACATATGGTAGTTATCACTGTTGCTATTTAGTTATTTGGTCAATTCATATTGTGTAATTATGGTGTATTAGATACTGTGCCAGGAATCATGGTAGACCTTTAGAGACTGGGTAAACTCTTTGGTTCTACCAGCAGGATTCTCTTCTCCCTCCTGAGTTCTTCTAACCTCTTTAGTGAAACCTTTCTTTGGGCTGGAGGTATAACTCAGTAATAAAGTGCTTGCCTAGTATGTGGGAGGTCATGGGTTCAATCCCTAGCACCAACCAACCAACCAACCAACAAAACCCCAAAACCCGACAACAACAACAACAACAACAACAACAAAATCGTCTTCAATGAAGGAGATCACTGTTGGATGCCTTCCTACACCATGCCAAATTCTGGCTGACTAAAAGCTGGAAGGGAGGTTTTCAAAATTTGAGAATACTTTGCCCCCACATAGGTAAGTTGGAGATAAGCTGCTCATGATGGGGGCTTATTAATTTTTCTTCCTTTCAAAAAAACCTTTTCTAATATGAAAGAAAGTTTTGTAGAAGTACTAGGGGAAAATTCTGCTGTATGGAAAAATATAGATGCAATATAGATCAAATGGTCCATTGCAAACTTACCATCAGAAAGGAGAAAAGGCTAGGGGACTTGTCTTTTTCCAGTGCATAGGGGTAAACCCAGATCTTGGGCTTCTTCTATCCTTGGCCTTCAACAAGGCATCAGTCATCCAGTTCTTTCTTGATGAGAGTCTAGGAAGTAGGAAAAGGGTGAGGATTTCCTTGGGCTTTAATCCTGCAAGTAAGTTGAAGAGAGAAGGAAATAAAGAGGCTTTTTATAGTCTTCCTTCAGAGAGGGTAAGCTTCAAAAACTCAGGTCTTTCCCACTACCAGTACTCATGCTGTCTCATGCATTATAATGCTACAGAGTTACTGTCTCTTTCTCTACTAAATGCCCGCTTCTGTTAACAACTGAACAGTAGGAGGCAGCAGAAAACATCCTCCGGGTTTGTTTATTTGTTTGTTTGTTTTGGTACTGGGGATTGAAACCAGAGGTGTTTTACCACTTAGCTACCCTGAGCTGCAACCCTAACCCTTTTTATTTTTTATTTTGAGGCAGGGTCTCTCTAAGTTGCCCAGGTGGGCCAGAAACTTGTGATCCTCCCTCTTGCCTCAGTCTCCAGAGTAGCTGGAATTAGGAGTGTGTACTCCTGTGCCTGGATGAAAACAACGCTTTATAGCAGTAAGAAAAATAAGTTACTTTAAAAATTTGTTTTTAGTTGTTGGTAGAACTTTATTTTATTTATTTATATGTGCAGAGAATCAAACCCAGTGCCTCAAACATGCTAGGCATAATCCCAGCCTGTGAAGTTACTTTTAATTTTAAAACATCTTGAAGAGTTTAGATTAATGCCCAGATAATAGATCAATACATTAAATTTAGAATTCTCTGGAAGGTGGCTTTTGAGGTTGACATAACAGATGATGTTTTCCCATATAATAAATCATCCTTGTGTCACTGTGATGGAGCCAATTTTCAATTGGATGGACCATGGATATGATTTATAACATGGATCCTTTTGTTTCCATATCATTCTCTTATGGAATGTTCTTTAAACCCAGGTCAGCTGGAATTTGAATGCTATATTTAAACCAAACTAGCCCTTGAAGATGGAACCATTGCTTACCATTCTTCTCTCCATTATTAGTCTGCTCAAAATCTTGTTTCTATCACCCAACAAAATAAATAAATATTGAGAACTAACTATGTGCCCAGAAGTAAAGTTTAGAAAATAATTCCTGTCTTCAAGAAGCTTATAATATCAGTGGAGTACTAAAATAGACACAATTATTGAAGAGGGCTGGGGCTGTAGCTCAGTGGCAGAATTCTTGCCTAGCATGTGTGAGGCACTGGGTTCGATTCTTAGCACTACATAAAAAAATAAATAAAATAAAGGCATGCTGTCCATTTACAACTATAAAGAATTTTTAAAAATTACTGAAGAAATAACACAAAGCAAAGAATAATTAAATGAATTTTCAGGTACAGACTTTGTGAAATAGAAATTTAGAGAAAATATAAGCTAATTATAAGCTAATAATGATTATAGGAATCAGGAAATCCTCTTAGAGGTAGAGTTTTAGTTGGGCCCTGAAAATCCATGAAGTGAGGAAGGTAATCAATAAAGGGAGCACAGCATGACCAGATTAGAGAGAAAAAAACAGGATGTTCAGAGCCTTGGTTTCCTCATCTGTGAAATGATTCAGGAAGCCAGATATGAGCCCTTCTGTGGCAGGGAGTGTTGTTTTGTATTTATTTATTTACTTTTTGTGGTGTTGGGGATTGAAATAAGGGGGGCTCTACTGCTGAGCTATATTCCTAGCCCTTTTTATTCTTTATTTTGAGATAGGGTCTTGCTAAGCTGCCCATAGTGGCCTCAAACTTGCAATCCTCCTGCCTCAGCCTCCCAAATCACTGGGGTTACAGGTATGTACCACTATACCTGGCTGTTTTCACTCTTTCTTTTATGTATGTATGTATGTGTTGGGGATGGAACCCAGGGCCTTGTGCATATTAGGCAAATACTTTACTACTGAGCTGCATGCCCCATCTGCTTTTACTCTTAGAACTCCAGTGTCTAGCAGAATTTCTCACCCAAAATAAGCACTTGATATGTGTGTTTTGGCTTGTCCAAACATGGTATATGGAAGAGATAGTTTGAGAACTATGCTACCCGGAGACAAAGTTCATGTCAGAAAGCAATAAATCTCCCTTTGTGAATTGGGATTCATCTCAGAACTATCCTGAGTAAGGCATGCTAAGTTCTAGAGTGTGGAACTAAGTTCTCTGAGTGAAGCAGACTTCTCTTGCTTATGGAGCTCACTTCCACTGAGAACACAAAGCTCTAATTGCCTCCAACACAAGATTCATCTGTGTTGGCAGTGATAGTGACATTGCATAGGAGATAGACAACTGAACCATGTGTACCTTTAATGAAAGTGACAGATTTTAATTAGGCTGGTATCTAGGGGTATGATAATGTGAGATATAGAGACAAATAATTTTTTTGAAAACTTTCCTGGTTTATTTATAAAGGGTTTAGTTATGAAACTGGAAAATTCAATTTAGATAATTTGGTTTCATTTTCCCTAAGGGAAGAAATTTAGCAAATATCGTCACCTTCTCTCTATGTCTTTCCAGGCCACTATCCTGCCACCTCACCAAGACTCCTCCCATACTTTACTGGTAGAAAGAATTGTTTGCTGCTGCTTCCGAGATTGTATTGCACATGTCACTGGAACAGTTATTACAATGCATTCAGTTCCATTTCTGTTTTTTTCTCTCCAGATGATGAATTCCTAGAAGTTAGGAACTCTCCCTGTTTGTTTATTTATTTTTTTTTTATGTTCACCTGTCTACTGGTCTTCTTAATCTTTTCTAATTGTCAAACATAAGAGAGACAGAAATGCACTAAGTATAAATAAGGAACTTATCAATGTGTTCTAAATTGAGAAGACACTTAAGAAGTAAAGTTTTTCACATAAAAACTAGATTTCTGGCTTTTCTTGAAACATTGGCAGTTCTAACTCACTGGGCACAACTTCCCACACAGCTGGGAACCAACACCTGCTACCTGCTATCCACATGGCCTAAAGCTTAGCTCACTTTCCTCATCTGTGTTATCACCACCTCCATCCTTCTCTTACCCTCATCCACACACCTACTGCCTGAGAAGTGCTCAAAGTGATGCCCTGGAGTTGGTCCAACATCCCCTCTCTCTTTGGCTAACATGCCCAGGGACCTGTTCCATGAACTGTACCTGTTTGATATGTGTAGGCTCAGCACCCAGCATAGTACCTAGCACATAGGTGCTCAATAAATGAATTCAATGGAATTGAATAATACATTGGTTTTCTTGATTATTTTTAAAGAAGTGAAGATAGAGTTCATTAGAAAAATTCTTAAATTCATTAACTTTATTTTCTGTAGCTCAGATTATAAGAGCCCCTTGGTCAAATAAAAACCATCCATAAACTGGTTTGCAGATGATTCTGAAAAGAAGCTAAGAAAAGAGGGATGAGAAAGGAAGTTGACTCCTTGTGGAAGAGGATAATAATTTGAAAGAAAATGGAGAACTAAAGACATCTGGAGCTCGAGGTGTAGCTTAGTGGTAGAGTGCTTGCCTAGCATGCACAAAGTCCTGGGTTTGATTCCCAGCCCCACAACATACAAAAAAAGACAGATTTGACTGAATTTCAATAAGACCAGGTGTTGCCAGCTGGCCCGGCTGGCAACTAAGAAACCACACAAACACAGAAATACCTTTTTCAGGGGTCAGGGACGGGGCTTGGAGACCTCAGCTCCCACGCTGGAGGGCAAGGGGAGCAAGGAAGGCAAGAGAGCGAGCACACCCTAAACCCCTGTTTTTATTTAGGGGAAAGACTTTAGATAGGAAATTCCACCCAAATAAGGCAAGGGATTGTGTTACAGCAAACACAGCGGGTGTAGCCCAGTCCCATTGGGTGATATCCAACTCCAGAGCTGTACTTCCTTGCAGAAGGAAGGTGAGGCCCACCTGCCTAGCACTGCATTCGATGCCAGTTCCACACCCTCATTACTCAAGGCTAAGGGTTCATGCCCAGCTCCTGTTCAGGGTGGCCCCTGACAATCAGGCATAGAATCATAACCCTGAGGAAAACAAACTCAAGGTATGCAAACCTAAAATGTTGAGAAGTAGTATTTCTGAAGCAAAGTTCTAGGAGTCACTGGGAAGATTTTCCTGGTGCTAGAAAATACACTAGTGATTATCTAGTTGAATACTCTTATATGGATATATAAATTGTAGCACAGATTCAAGTTTTAAATATAGTTTGCAATTATGGTGTTGAGGTAAAAATATAAAATAACTTCTTTCTAATATGACATATTGGTTAGGACTTGGAAACCAGGCATGGCAACATATTCAAGTTATAGATGAGAAGAATGACTCAAAATCATGTACATGAATATTCATAGCAGTGTTGATAATAGCTCAAAAGTGGAAACAACTTAAGTGTCTATTGACTAATGAATGGATAAAAATGCAATATATCCATACTATGGAATATTATTCAACTATAAAAAAAATGAGGGGCTAGGGATACAGCTCAGTTGGTAGAGTGCTTGCCTTGTATGCATGAGGCCCTGGGTTCAATCCCCAGTACCACCAAAAAAAGATGAGGTAACAACACATGCTAAATATGGAAGACCCTTGCAAACATTATCTGAAAGAACAACCATGAAAGTTCACACATATTGTATAATTTGCCACCACACCCAGCCAATCCTGTAATATTTATTTTGGGGGCTTAACTACATTAGCCATCCATTGAAATATAAAAATTCAACAAGAACCCACCTTTTAAAAATAAAAACTATTAAGAGTCTCTTTTGGTGATATTTGTAAAATTTGTTTAAGTTGTCAATGGACCTTTATTTTATTTATTTATATGCAGTGCTGAGAATTGAACCCAGTGCCTCACACATGCTTGGCAAGCACTCTACCACTGAGCTACAACCCTAGCCACTAGTGGTGTTCTTTTATGAGTTTGCTGAAGCCAAATGTAACCACTCCTACCACCTTGGAAAATGCATTGCTTTTAACCAAAAGGCCTTACCCCTTGTGCTTTGGGACTAATACACTCCTTGGCAATGGAGGGTTCCAGCTTTGGTGCTTTCAACTGTTAGTATTTACCTTGTTTCCTGACTTCTTCTTGCCCAGTGCTTATATATCTAAGCCCTGGATTAAGACAGAAATGGACATGAAGGGCTAAGGCTAAAACTCTGGCAGGAGGTGACACATGGAGTTGCAGTCCCTTCCCTGATGAAATCCAATAAATTCTGGTGTGTGCAGGGATAGGGGTGGGGGAGTCAGATAAATCTTTTAACTGAATTGGAAGGCTATCACTCAAAATGAACTCTTGTCTCTTGACTAACTCCCATCTCTTGGGCTCCTGGCCTCACTGGTCAGCCCAACATGTGAATTAGGGCCAAGCTTAGAGTGGGTCAAGTGAGTCATTCACTTCAGTTACAAAATGTAAGGGGGGTATGCACACAATAAAATGGTAAGATAAATAATATTTCAGTGCAATTTTTTAAATCAAATTTTGTATTCAAGGCATATATGTTGCTCACCTTACCCTATTTCCAGCCCTACTTGACCAACTGCCTCTTTGTGAGGTCAGCTATAGCCTGGGCTTCAGATATCAGAACAATCAGGGTTGGGTCTCTCAAGTGACAAGGAAGGTGAGGAGTTAAGCATGAAATAGAGGATTGGCATGGGAGGGTATAGAACAATCTGCCCTGTTCTGTACTTGTGTTGAAACATTTACCCAATGTTTGTTATTGTTCTCATTACAAGGGCAGTCATATCTTCCCCCCAGACACATGGAATAGAGTCAGCCAGTATCTTATACTTGTGTGTGTGGAATAAATGTCGATAACAGCCTTTGTGGACTGTTACCTGGGTTTAGGGCTGAAAACCACACTGTAATTGAAGAAATTAGCAATATTTAGCCTGAAGTCAAGAAGATGGAGGGGAAGCCCAGTACTGTGGCACATGACATAATCCCAGGACTCGAGAGGCTGAGGCCAGAGGATTGCAAATTCAAGGCCAACCTCAGCAATTTAGTGAGATCTTTTCTCAAAATGAAAAATTTAAAAAAAGGACAGGAAATTTAGTTTAGTGGTAAAGTACCCCTGGGTTCAATCTCCAGGACAAAAAGAAGAAGGAAAAGTAACAAGGCAAGGATTAAAAAACAAACAAACAAACCATAAAGAGCTGTACAATAGAGTGGAATTAGACTTGTTCTGTGTCATGTCAAGGGCAGCTACCAGGAAGCAAATATAAAAAATATTTTTTGGTACTAGGGATTGAACCCTGGGGTGCTTAACCACTGAGCCACATCCCCAGCCCTTTTTTAAAATTTTGAGACAGGGTCTCATTATTGCTGAGGCTGGCTTTGAACTCATGATCCTCCTGTCTCAGCCTCCCAAGTTGCTGGGATTATAGGCATGTGCCACCATGCCTGCCCCAGGAAAATATATTAACTCTATATTAAGAGAATGCCCTTAAAGAAAGGGGAATATCTGGGGAAAGGTTGCAAAAAGATACTTCTACTTCATGGGACAGGCTTGAGGAAACTGATTTTTAAGAGTCCTTGCCAATTCCAAGATTCTATTTTTTTTTCTTCCTAGAATGGCTGCCAGGAAGCATTTGACTCTTACTATCTTACCACAAGTATTTACGTTACTTCCATAAAAATTAGCACTCTTGAGTCAGAAGGGAGACCAGGATGAAATTGTCCTGTCTGTGCCCTAAACCACAAACAAAATTTACCTAACTGATTAATGTAAGAAGTTTGATTACCTTGTATATCTTCTTGTACTATGTCTTTCTTTTCTGAAAGACCACAGCTTGATTTACTAATCACAAAACAGATCCTGTTGTCTCATAACGTGTGCTCAGTCATACAAATTGCTGTTTTGTACATTCACAGTCTTTTTGAGACAGCAAATGGGGCTGAAAAAATGTTTTGGCTGGGTTTTTGGCGCCTTGGATTTTATTTCTGGCTCTGCCACTATAGCCCAAGGCAAGTCTTTTGACTTCCTTAAGTCAAAGTTTCTTTGTAAAAATTTTGTTAAAAAAAATATATGACATGAGGCCCTGGGTTCAGTCCCCAACACCACCACCAAAACAAAACAAAAAAACTCCAAAAAACCCCAAACCAAACCAAAACCAAAGCAAACAATTACATTGTACATATAAGAAGAGGAGAGAAAGGAATAAGATAGTTTTCTAAATCCCTTACTGCTCTGAAATTTACTGTTTATATCATTGTTGAGCTGAGTCAAACAGTGAGGTTTCATTTCATGTCTTTTTTTTTTTTTTTGGTACCAGGGATTGAACTCAGGGGTATTCAGCTACTGAGCCACATCCCAAGCCCTCTTTTATATTTTGAGACAGGGTCTCACTGAGTTGCTTAGCACCTCACTGTTGCTGAGGGTGACTTTGAACTTGCAATCCTCCTGCCTCAGTCTCCAAAGCTGCTGGGATTACAGGCATGTGCCACCACGCTTGGCTGAGTTTTCATGTCTTGATCCCTCTTCTCTCCCACTTTTACCCCCAAACAAATAATGATGGACAGTGTGGGTCAGATGAGCAGGAAGCACAGCATGGAGCCTCAGCAAACCACATTTAAATGAACTGAACCATAGTCTCCTACATTGTTGGATAAAACTGCTTATGGGACAATATTTCAGTCATGGTTGTTTATACATAAATTGCTTACTGTAACTCTGTCCTTTTTCTCAACTGGCAATTTGCATGTTGTCTCAGAGACTGGCCCCCAAGCATGGGGCTTCAATGTATTATACATGTTACAATTGCAGTTAGAGTTTAGGGATGCTCATAGCTCCAAACTTTGACAATAAACTTTTTTAAAAAAATTGTTTATTTGTTTTAATTAGTTGTACATGATAGTAGAATGCATTTATGCACTTTGATATATCATACATAGATGGGATGTAATTTCTCATTTTTCTGAGTGTACATATTGGTCATGCAGTCACATATATACATACAGTTATAATGTCTGTTTCATTCTACTATCTTTCCTATCCCCACATCCCCTCTCCTTCTCTCCCATCACTTCCCTCTACCTAATCTAAGGTAACAGTATTCTTCCCTAGTGCCCCCCACCCCCCGCCTTATTGTGAATTAGCATCCACATATTAGAGAAAACATTCGGCCTTTGGTTTTGTGGGATTGGCTTATTTCGCTTAGCATGATATTCTCCAATTCCAACCATTTACTGACAGATGCCATAATTTTACTCTTCTTAAAGCTGAGTAATATTCCATTGACTATATATACCACATTTTCTTTATCCATTCATCTATTGAGGGACACCTAGGTTGGTTCCATAGTCTAGCTATTGTGAATTGAGCTGCTATAAACATTGATGTGGCTGCATCATAAGACTTATTTATACGTGTTTGAGAATGCTGACTTGAATGTGGGTCAACCTGAATTGACTGCATGGCTTTCCTTTAGGCTAAGTTTAGTGGATAGAGGATATTTGGGGGCAACTTATGGCCTACTGTATTAGTCAGGATTCTGCAGTGAAACATAATCAATAAGATATCTGTATCAATGATTTTGTTCTTTTAATCATGGTTCATGATACTAAATGGGGGCAATCATGTTAGTTTAGCTGCTTTTAAAAGAACAGAAATGGTGACAATACATTTTAGAAGGACTTTGAGACCAACTTCCAAGATATTTCATTCACATAGCTGTTGGCAGGAGGCCTCAATTGCTTGTCACATGGGCCTCTCCATAGAGCTACTTGAATATACAAATGGAATGGCAACTGGCTTGCCTCCTAGTGAGCAGTCCAAGAGAGCAAGGAGGAAACTGCAATATATTTTATGATTTAGTAGTGTAATCCACAAGCCTTCACTTGTACCATATTCTATTTACTAGAAGTGAGTCATTAGGTCCAGCTGATATTAAGGGAGAGGGAAATTAAGCTCCACCTTTTGAAAGGAGTGTCAAAGAAATTGTGAACATATTTAAAATCCATTATAATGAGAAATGGAGGGTAGTTAACAGACATCTGAATAGTAAGTGTGCAAATCAGAGGGGTTCTTTGGTAGCTTACAGACATTCTTTCTCTCTTGCAGTAGGAGAGGAAACCCAGCTGAGCAGCAAACCCAGGAAACCAGGAATAAACCGCAGATCTGATAGTTGCATCATCAAGCTTTAACAATGATTGAATGCTCAACAGAGACTTGTCTGTAATGCTGAGGTCAGGTCTCTAGTTAGGAAAACCTGAGACCCTAAAACATGAGATGATAATATTAGGGTGGGTGCCCATGAGGACTTAATTCTGCAAACCCTCTGAATCCTTAGAGCCCATAGAGGTGGGCCACCCTACCCCATTAAGATCTAGTCCTTGCTGCTTGTGGGAACACACTGTCAGGGCCTCTTCTCCCCCTTTCAAAGCTGCCCCTACATTTCTTCCTGGCTGCTAGACTTAACACTAGAGTTAAATTCCAGTGTAACCATTTGGAGATGCGAAAGACTTGATAAAGGGAAAAACAGATTTTACAAAGGAGCTGTAAGAATTAACTAGTATGCACTAGCATAAGCTAGAGTGTACCACTGGGGTTGGATATTGAAGGTGCTTGGTGACTAGAGCATAAGACTGCATAAACAAGACTTCTCTGACTTAAGAGTATTCTTTTGGAGTATAGCATTTAACACTCTGGCAGGGACCCCATGGGATAGAACAAATACTGCTATAGGGCCCTTAAAAGCCTTGTGAGGCAGGTGGAAGCATAGTTCAGAGGTAGAGCGCTTATCTAGCATGTGCAAGGTTCTGGGTTTGATCCCCAACAACACACACACACATACACACACACATACATACACATACATACACACATGGCTTAGAGATAATGTTGGCTCATGCCAAGCAAAGTGGAAATTCCTGAGTTGCTCCAGTGGATGGTAGAAGAAGGGATTAAAAGGCTGAGGAAATCAACATGCTATAATGGGTACATTTTGTGAGGCCAAAAGTTCTACTAGAGGATTATAGCTCATAGGAGAACCCAGAGGACATATAATTCATTAAAGCCATAGGAATGTGCTGGCAAGAGGAACAGTAGTAGATGAGAATCAGTTGCAACCCCAAGACTGACTGCAGTGATGGGGACTGTAGTAGGTCCTACTAACCTCCTTCTTCTGAGTTTCTCTTAAGTAAGAGAGAATCATAAGAATCATAGAGGAGTTGTTCTCTGAACATGTATGCAGAATCAGATCTGCCCAGTGCAAGGGGTGATCTGCAGCAGCCATGGAGGTGTCCCATTTGGACATCCCTACAGAAGAGAACCTGCCACAAGGGGTAGAGTTAGTTGATGGCCTTCAGGATCTGCCTCAGCATTTGAGCTGAGGGCACATGTTTCTCAGACATCTCCTAAACAAAGAATGGGCATGGCAGTGGTGTAAGTGTTCATCATTTCTGGTCTTTGCAGGATTCTTCTGCATCTCAGAAAACCCATTTGGAATTTGCCAGAACTCTGAACCTTCAGAGGCTACAGAGGTAGCCCATTCCACCCTGTTAAAATTACAGGGCCACCTATGTACCAAGCTCCCTATTTGATGGGCTGAGACTTTCTTAGAGCTGCTCTGCAGTCAGAGGCTTTCCCCACGCACATATCTTTCCTAGAACATCTTCTTTCTCAGGTTTCATTCTTGTACATGAATTAAAGGATTTCATTGCTGCTCCTTCTCCCTCTCTTCTTTATGTTTCACAGGTGTCACCCCAGTAAACCTCTCACATTCCTTACTCTGTTTTCCTGGAGAACCCATCCTTGAAATTTGGGAGTAAGTATGGAACATTGGGCAGTGAGAAAAATCTGGTCAATGTCTTGGCAGAAAACAATTCACCCCAGATGGTTCAAGTGAGGAGGTTTTAAAAATAGCACTATTTACAAAGGTATGATTAGGGTTAAGGGAACAAACAAGGGATGACAAGGCACCCGAAGACTTTAACAGCTGGAATCCACTACCCCAAAGGTTGAAGGGAAAAGAGGAGGAAGCTGTGGAAATTCTACCAGAAGTCTGAGGGACTGGAGCCACAATGTAGGGGTCAACTGCATCAGTGGAGATTGGAAAGACTGCTAATGTTTGAGTTTTATTTTTGAAATGCCAGTTGTTACCAGGGATGTGAATATATATGTGTTTTTTAAAAATATTTTATTAGTTATTGATGGACACTTATTTATTTATTTGTTTATATGTAGTGCTGAGAATCAAACCCAGAGCCTCACACATGCTAGGCAAGTGCTCTACCACTCAGCCACGACCCCAGCCCAGTGAATATATGTGTGTTTTTATATATTTATAGAATTTTTTTCTGTGGGTATGTTAGGCAGGATAATGGATCCTTAAAGACATCCCCATCCTAATCCCAGAACTCATCAATATCTTAGGTTACATGACACAGGGGGAATTAAGGTTACAGATGGTATTAAGATTGCCAATCAGTTGATCTTAAGCTAAGGAGATTATCCTGGTGGGTCCAATGTAATCACAAGACTTCTTAAAAGTTGAAGAGAGAAGTTAAAAAGTGACTTTGAAGATGGTGAAAGAGTTCATGAACCAAGGAGTGCAGGCAACCTCCAGAGATGATAAAGGACAAAGAAATGGATTATTTCCTAGAGCCTCCTGGAAGGAACAGCCCATTGACATCTTTTTTAAAAAATTTTTATTGTTGGTTGTTCAAAACTTTACATAGTTCTTGATATATCATATTTCACACTTTGATTCAAGTGGGTTATGAACTCCCATTTTTACCCCGTATACAGATTGCAGAATCACATCAGTTACACATCCATTGATTTACATATTGCCATACTAGTGTCTGTTGTATTCTGCTGCCTTTCCTATCCTCTACTATCNTAAGAAAATCCATGAGCATTCAGAGGTGAAATGATTAGATATATACAGCTATAATTATAGCTGTAATCTAATCAGTGGACTAATTCCCTGATATAGATGAACTGGGTAGTAAATGTAGGGTGTGGCTGGAGGATATAGGCCACTGGTACATGCCTTTGGGTTTTATATTTTGTCCCTGGTGAGTGGAGTTCTCTCTCTGCTTCCTGGTTGCCATGTCCTGGACTGCTTTCCTCTATCACATCCTTCTGCCATGATGTTCTGCCTCATCTCAGGCCCAGAGCTATGGAGTTGGCTGTCTATGGACTGAGACCTTTGAAACCTTGAGCCAAAATAAACTTTTTTTTAAAATAATTTTTTTGTTGTTGTTGTAGATGGACACAATTTGTCTTTATTTTTAATGTGGTGCCAGGGATTGAACCCAGTGCCTCACACATGCTAGGCAAGTGCCCAACCCCTGAGCCACAACTCCAGCCCTGCCAAAATAAACTTTTCCTCCTTTATATTATTCTTGTCTTGTCTTTTGGTTATAGCTATGAAAAACCTGACTAAAACATAGAGTTAATGTCATTACATTATATTGATTTGTTTCTACATTCCTCCTTCATTCAGGCTTTATGATTTTCCTGGTCTAGCACTCTACCTTATCCATTCTTGTATTCTTAGTCTGTCAAATGTTACTGAATCTTTGTGTGGTTTTTGTAGTGAAGGTGTCAGTGGGATGCATATGGGTAGGACACACAATGGTATTGGCATCAGCATTCAGGAAAGAAAGCTCAAGGAACTAGTAGAGATTGAATCTGGCTGAATTTAGTTCTCTGTGACATGAGCTAGGTGAACTGGATTTGGAATACAGAGAATCAGCAGATCACCTTTGGGCATGGAGAGGTAATACCACAAGTACCTTGGTCTTGGTGGTACTTTTGGTGCAGGAATGATTCAAGAGAATTCTTAGCCTCACAGATAAGCTCCATCTACAGTGAATCTCCTTCTAATTCCCTCCTATCCACTCCCTCACTTATCACCCTTAATATTTCTTGGCACTTACAGTCCCAGAATGGAACCCATGTATATCTGTTAGAAGTGGAGGAGCTCCAACCATAACACATTCAATTTGGGCTATCCATGAATGACACTCTCTAGTTTCCCAACACTAGATACCATGTGCCCAGACTCAAGCTCTGGCAGGCTTTGTCTGAGACGTTTATTCTAGTACAATACAAAAGATTGAGTTCTCCCTACTCCCCTCAGTACTGGGATTAAACCCAGGGGTGCTTTACCACTGAACTGTATACCCTTAGCACTTTTTATTTTGAGACAGAAACTTACTATGTTGCCAACACTGTCCTCAAATTTATGATCCTTCTGTTTCAACCTCCCAAGTTGCTGGGATTACCTGCATGTGCTGCCATGCCTGGCTCAGTATATATCCCTTGTGATAATTTTTTGTAGCAGTGATAGAAACTAATTTCTATCTCTATGCCTGTTATCTATGCCTAATCTGTATCTACCTTCTCAGAGAAGTCTTGCAAGAACTTCCAGAGACATATGAGGGAGAAAGAGGAACCAAACAATACACAGGGAGTCAGGAATTGTGGATAATTGCAAGAACAGGAGTCAAGGAAGAAATGTCACATTGAAGAGACGTTTGAATTGTAAAATAAGGATCTTTTTTCCCTCCAGGCTTGCTTTCTGTATCTCCCAGATAAGGCCAAGCAGAATCGGTGTAGTGACTTATATAAGGTATTAGTAAATTACCTATATAAACAGAACAAAGCAGCCTAACAATCCCATGAATATTAAATATAAAGATTATCCAGATAGACTGAGGTCAAAGTTACCACCCTGATTTCATGCAGCCCCATCTCCAAACAGCATAAAATTCATCTTTACTCCAAAGAGCATGTTAAATTCAAACTGTCAGCATTATTTTAGCATCTGTAAAGTATACAAGTCTTCACTGTAAAGTAAGTTTCAAAAGTTCTCTGGAAATAAATCCACACAGCTATAGCAACTGATATTCCACAAAGAAGCAAAAAAACACAATGGGGCAAGGATAATCTCTTCAATAATGGTGTTGGAAAGACTACATATCTACATAAGAAGAATAAAATTGGGGCTGCGGCTGTGGCTTAGTGGTAGAACACTTGCCTCTCACGCATGAGGCACTGGGTTCGGTCCTCAGCACCATATAAAAATTTAAAAAAATAAAATAAAGATATTGTGTCCATCTACAACTAAAGAATATTTAAAAAATAAGAATAAAATTATACCCTTAACTCAAAATGATTAAAAACTTAAGATCCAAAACTGTGAAGCTACTAGAAGAAAACACAAGGGAAAAGCTCTATGACAATGATTTGTCTACTGACTTTTCAGATATGAATAAAAAAAGCAAAAATAGATAAATAAGATTATGTGAGGCTAAAAAGCTTCTTCACAAAAAAGGAAACAACAGAATGAAGAGTCAACCTACAGAGTGGGAAAAAAGTATTTGTAAACTACATATCTGATAAGGTATAATATCCAAAATATATCGGGACCTCAAACAACACAATAGCAAGAAGACAAGTAACCTGATTTAAAAATGGGAAAAGTACCTATGTTGACATTTCTCAAAAGAAGACATACAAATAGCCAACACGTTCATGAAAAAAATCCTCAATGTTGGCTGAGTGTGGTGGCACACACCTGTAACCCCAGCTACTCAGTAGACTGAGGCAGAAGGATTACAAGTTTGAAGCCAGCCCTGGAAACTTACACCCTTCTTGAAATAAAATAAAAAAATAAGAAATAACCAGTCATGTAGCTCAGTGGTACAGTGTTTGCCTAGTATGTATGAGGCCCTTGGGTTTAATTCCCAGTACTGCAAAATCAAAAACAAAACAAAACCAAAAACCCCTCAAGATCAGTAATATCATATAATGCAAAATAAAACCACAATAAGATATCATCTCACACCTGTTAAAATGGCTATTGTGAAAAAAGACATGTTCCAGTCCCAAGGGACAAGTGGCAGCTGGGACAGCAGCAAGCAGCCTATGGCATTCTCCCATAGTCACTATGAGGTTTACTGTCTTCAATCCCAAATCTTTTCTCATTAGATTAACAGGAAAACCAGTGATGATGATACCTATATCTGTAGATGGCTATGTAAACGTATGTGTATATGCAGCTTGCAAATACAGAATACGTAGATGGGATGTTGTTTGGATATCTGAGTAAATTTTAATAACATGTAATGATGCTCTTGATATCAGAAGTGTTGAAGAAGTTGAGGAAATAAGAGAATAACATCTTTTGTGAGGGATTTTTAAAGAGTATATTTCTAGATTGTAAAGATTTGCTTTTCAACTTAAAAGAAGACAAAGGGTAACAAGTGTTATACACTGCTGATGAGAATGGAAATTAGTACAATCATTGTGGAAAACAGTATGGAGTTTTCTCAAAAAAATTAAAAATAGAACTTCCATATGACCCAGAAATCCCACTCTTTGGTATATATTCAGAGCAATGAAATCAGTGTGTTGAAGAGACATCTGTACTCCTATGTTTATTGTAGCATCATTTACAATAACAAAGATGTGGAATAAACTTAACTGGCCATCAATGGATGAATGGAAAAAGAAAATGCCATTCCATTAAAAAAAAAAAAAACTCCAAACATTTGCAATAAATGAAGAAGCTGGAGGACATTATGTTAAATGAAATAAGTCAGACAAAGCAAGACAAATACTGTATAATCTTATCTTTTTTTTTTTTGGTACTGGGAATTGAACTCAGGGGGCTCTTAACCACTAAGCCACAACCCCAGCCCTTTTTATTTTTTATTTTGAGACAGGGTTTCACTAAGTTGCTTAGAGCCTTGCTAAGTTGCTGAGGCTGGCTTTGAACTTGGATCCTCCTGCCTCAGCCTCCCAAGCTGCTGGGATTACAAGTGTGAACCACCATGCTTTTTTTTTTTAGTTGTTGATAGACCTTTATTTTATTTATTTATATGTGGTGCTGAGAATCAAACCCAGTGCCTCACATATGCCAGGCAAGTGCGCTACTGCTGAGCCCCAGCTCCAGCTCCCTGGCTATAATCTTTTAGAGAAATTGGATTAAGTAAGAGGGAGGTTGGGCGTGATTAGGAAAAGACTGATTGGAAGGTTAAGCATGAGTAGAGGAGCATGAAATTTTACTGTTTAAACCCTATATTATTGAAACATCTTTATTGCAGTTGATACCCTGAAATGAAGATGTCCTATCCTAAAGAGATCTCTGATCTCCATGTCACTCATAATATTACATTTTAAATGATTGCCATTTAAAAAAAAAAAAAAAACATTTTTAGTTGTAGATGGACACAATACCTTTACTTTATTTATTTTTATGTGGTGCTGAGGATTGAACCCAGAGCCTCATGCACGCAAGGCAAGTGCTCTACCACTGAGCTACAACCCCAGCCCAAATATTTGCCATTTTTAAGCATGAGAAAATTGTTAGAGGAAAAAGAGAGCATTCCTAAAGGCAAGAACCTTTCTATGCTTGTATTTGATGAGCAATCATAAAAATGGGACTCGGGAAAGGTAGAAATGAAAATCACCCATGTTTATAAATTTCCTAGTGTTACAGATTTTTTTTAGTTGTGGATGGACACAATGCCTTTTTAAAAATTTATTTAATATATTTTTAGTTATACATGAACACAATACCTTTATTTTATGTGGTGCTGAGGATCAAACCCAGTGCTTCACAGGTGCTAGGCAAGTGCTCTACCACTGAGTCACAACCCCAGTCCCTATGATTTGGGTCTTAAAAAACCCTCCAAAACTCCTGCATTGAAGGTTTGGTCCTCAATTGATGGGACTATTGGAAGGTGGTGGAAAATTTAGAGGTGGGGCCTAGTTGGAGGAAGTAGGTCATTGGGGATGAGACTTGAAAAATATTTTGGGACCCTAGACCTTCCCCTCTCTCACTTCCCTGCTGCCATGAGGTGAGCAGGTTTGCTCCACCATGCACTCACTGTCATAATATTCAACCTCACCACAGGCCCAAAGCATTAGGACCAAAGGCTTCAGCCTCTGCAACTGTGAGCCAAAATAAATCTTTTCTCCTTTTAAGTTGTTTATCTTAGCTATTTTGTCAACAGCAGCAGAAAGCTGACTAACACATCTGAGCTGGATTTTGCTTCTGTTAGAGTGAGAGGGTATATAAGACTAAGCACTTTCACGTGTCTATTGGTCTTTCCATTTTTTTCTTTAATGTTTGTGGGGAAAATACTTTTCAACTGTTTCCTCCTTTCCCTCCTACTTTATTCTGGAACTCTTTCTGGATCTATATGAAGGGTTATGGAAAATAATATTCCTACAAGACAGCTCCCCGGGAAAAACAGAGGGACAGTATGACTCAGGAGGCGGGAGGGGAAATTAACCAAACATTAAACATCTCCCCGTACATCATTTCCCAGTAATAATGGGCCCCGAGGGAAAAAGCCAACTTTAAAGCAACTTTCATCCCTTCCCGGGTTTATCCCTTCCTGGGTTCATCACCAGTGTCTCCACCGAAAGCAAACATTCACCCTTCCCAAGCACATTGGGTCCTGAAGGGAGGAGGCAAATACTGAAACACTGGGCCCTGGACTTCTACCCTTTCCCATTGCCAATGAGTCCTGGAAGGAGAAAAGCAAATGGTGAAGCTCTAGGTAACAATGGGTCTCAGAGGACGGAAGATAAGCAGTGAACACTGAGTTGTGAACTTTTCCCAGTGACAATGAGTTTCAAACTTTTTTACAACTGCCTTCCTGAGTTAAAATTTTAACCTGCACAACTAGGTCCCTGACTGTCCGAATGGCATGTCCACAGTCTACAATGATTAATTCATCCTCACTGTAAACTATAAAACCCAGACTCTTTATATAACCTGCAGGCCATTTCCATACCCAGAAAATGAGTCCTCCTGTGCCTAATTGGTTGACTTCACTGCAGAATAAAGACAAGCTTGCTGATCTGAGTCTGCTTCCTGCCTCCGTCATTTGTGCATCGTGCTTACACTATGTAATTCAGGAAATAAGCTAATATTTTTTTTAAGAGAGAGGGAGGGAGAGAGAGAGAGAGAGAGAATTTTTAATATTTATTTTTTAGTTATCGGCGGACACAACATCTTTGTTTGTATGTGGTGCTGAGGATTGAACCCGGGCCGCACGCATGCCAGGTGAGCACGCTACCACTTGAGCCACATTCCCATCCCATAAGCTAATATTTAAAAAGTAGTTTCCCTATCTTATGAAATTATAATATAAATCAGTTTGCCTGAAAATTGGTGACATAGTTTTTCAAGAACATTCTCTACCTAAAATCAGATATTCAGAATTACATATGGTTCAGCAGCCCAAAGAGAGATGGTTATTGATATTTTTCACTCATAATATTACTTGGTAAGAACCTAAATAAACCCTCTTCCTTTACTTGCTCTTAGCTGACTTAAAAAATTACTCATTTTGGAAATCACACAGCTGGGCAATGCTCTGATGTGTGGGTTATGATGCTAAAAGTTGCCTAGGTTACCCTTCAGGGAACTAACTGAAGGCTGCTTTTGCTGAAAACATTGACTCATCACTTAGGCCTATAGATGTCTGATGGGTGATTGGAATGAGATGAAATCACTTGGGGTCTCTCTCTCTCTCTGTCTCTCTCTCTGCCCATATTATGCCTGTCTCCTTTTTTCCTTTGGGTCAGATTCTATTTCAAATCTAAAGACCCCACCCACTATGGTAAGAAACACCAAACCATGAAGGGAGTGAAAGGAGGTGGCACCTGAGTTCCTGAAAGATCCCTGCTTATTCTCCTCCCTCAAACCATGGATATTCCTCCCTTCTGTTAGCCTCTCTCCCCCACTATTCCTATCCTATATCTGTAACCCCCCGACTCCCTGGAGTAGAGAAGCTGATTTTTGAGCTAAGTTACCACTTCTCCATTATTTGGCCACTGAATAAAGCCTTCCTTTCTCCCCCACACTTGTCTCTCAGACTTTTATTTTTTTCCTGTGGGATGAACTTCTGGACCTGGGTTCAGTAATGACAATACATCAGTGAACTGATAATGTATTATTAGGTTTTGTTCTACTTGTAATAATGACACTAATAATATCTTATATATCTGTCAGTGTATGATTAGATGCTTTTAATTTTAATTATGCAGTATGCAGTTGATACCATCTATTTCCCTGAGACCACAAAAAATAGAACTAATGGGACATAACAGGAAAACAAAAAGGTGGGTTGGAGAATCTGTTACATAAGGATGGTGACTAGTCTTACCATTACATGATTACATGTTTTCTGGTCTGATTTTGTGTCCACTTTGCTTTCCATCCTTGCTATCCAAAATGTGATGCGGCATATATGCTTAACAACAACAACACACAAAAATTAGGTTTGCTAAGCCATTTAAAGAATTAAAAAAAAATATTTTTAGTTGTAGATGGCCACAATACCTTTATTTTATTTATTTGTACATGGTGCTGAGGATCGAACCCAGGGCCTCACACATGCTAGGCGAGTGCTCTACCACTGAGCCTCAATCCCAGCCCCCATTTAAAGAATTTTATGCATGCTGCAAATTGAGATACAGATGCATGGATGAATGCTGAGCTGACTGGGTTTAGTGGGGGCATCTGTGAGGTTAAAACTATGGTGGTATAAGTGATAAGATAATTTCCCCCCTCCAAATAACATCTGACTCCTATGGGGTTGGTTGCTCAGAACTCCTTTTCTAAGAAAGTGCTCCATATCTCCATCTCTATGGTTACTTATGGAAATAGCCACATTAGTAGATTGTGATCCAGTACTTGGCCATGGGACTGGGAGAGAGGGTTCCTGGTAAATCAACAAGACCTTGCCCTGCTGCCACAATTGACAATCTAGGAGTGGGTGCCTGATCCCAATAAATATCTTCTTAGAAGTTTTTGTACTTGGGATGCAGAAATTTGGGTCAAGTTCTATGCATGTGGCTGTGTTTTGAGATGTTAAATTTGGAAGCCTCTTCTACCATGTGGAGAAAGCCATTATACAGGGAGAAAAAGGAATGAAGCCAGTATGCAAAGGAAAGCAAAGATAAACAAAGGAGAGAAGGCATTTTCATGGCATCAAGTCCTGGTTCCAATGGTCCCAGATGAAATCAATGCTGTTTATATACTGGTGAGAATGTGTCTGGCTATATATTGGAAGTTGATGGAAGGTGACTTAATTTCTCAAAAATCATGAGCTGTCCTTACCTATTATGCCATATATGTAACCTAAAAAAAATCTCTTAAATTTAATTTTCTCCCTGAGCTTTCTATTTGTTCAACCAAAAATTCAAGTTAAAAAAGAACAAAAGAGTATGATTCAATATAGTATTATTGCCCTGTGTGCTAAATGTGGCAGATTAAATGTGGAACCAACCGAGATGCCCTCCAATAGATGAATGGATAAAGAAACTGTGGTATGTATACACAATGGAATATTACTCAGCATTAAAAGAAAATAAAATTATGGCATTTGCAGGTAAATGGATGGAGTTGGAGAATAAAGTAAGCCGATCCCAAAAAGCAAAGGCCAAATATTCTCTCTGATAAGTGCATGGTGATCCATAATGGAGGGGCTGGGGAGAATGGAGGAACTTGGATTGGGTCAAGGGGAGGGAGGGAAAGGGAGGGAAAATGGGGTTAGGAAAGATGGTAGAATGAGACAAATGTCATTACCCTAGGTACATGTATGCCTACACATGTGGTTCGACTCTACATTGTGTACGACCAGAGAAATGAAAAGTTGTGCTCCATTTGTGTACAATGAATGGAAAAGCTTTCAGCTGTTATGCATAACTGATTAGAACTAATAAAAAATAAATTAAAAAAAGAAATATAGCTGACACAAAGCAAAACAAAACAATCACTGAAACGGTATAGAGAATATGAACAGAAATGAGGGGAGATTTCTGAAGGTCCAAAGGTGAATGTTCTGGATGACACTGATAAAAAAGCAGGGAAGCTTAGGAAAAGAGGAAAGTGAACGCCAAAGACTATAGTCCATTTATAAGTCATAAAATAATAAAAAACAGCTAGGTTAATTCAAATAATATTTTTATTAATATGGGATATTCTGAAGAATCATATATGACTCCTACCTCCTAGGAAATTAGTATCTTTAAAAGCAAAGCAATACTTAACATATATTCTCATTAGTTATTATATTTCCTTTTTAGATGCTTTACCACATTTGAAATTGTTATTGCTGACTTGTTTGCTGATTTTTCTTTCCTGAAACATAAGCCCCCTAATGGCAGTGATTATTTTCATTTTTTTGCATCCCTAATATCTACAACAGTGTCTGGCACTAGGCAAACAGCTAAATAAAAATTCATTGAATGAAATGTAAATTCAGGTCCTAGGGTAAAATCATCTGAACTCACTGGCCTTGTAATTCTGGATTAGCCAAGATATCCAACATTCATACACTAAGGGGCAAACCGAGAAGAAAAAATTTCCCTCATTAGATCACTTTTGGTTATGTTAGCATCAACTGCGGCACTTTCAGACATCTCAAAGCCCAGGCTGCATCCATGACCAAATCAGAATCTCCAGAGGGTGGGTCTCAGCCATCAGTACATCGTCGGAAAGCTGCTCAGGAGATTCCAACGTGCGGCGAAGGGCAAGAACCTCAGACTAGGAGTAGAGGCACCAGGGCCAGGGATAGGGAGAATTTTGCAGGTCAGGCCTCTCCCCGCCTTGCCTCCGTGTCACGCTTCGGCAGTACTTCGTGGTTCATTCACTCAACAAGGGCGGGAAGAGGCCTGTCCTTGGGTTAGCAATACGCCCGGCGCAGCTGATTGCGTGGAAGCTCTGTAGAGGCGGGCTCCAGCTTTCCACCAATGAATGGACAGAGGGGCTGCCAGGCACAGCGTGGTGGTCCCGCCCCCCACGCCGCGCGGCCCGCCCCGGCCCGTGTCAACTCGTAGAGTGGTCGGCGTCCTCTCAAGGCACACA